>NW_028261385.1:33192140-33506307 GCF_051295495.1 Thamnophis sirtalis | reverse complement strand
AGTGATGACCCGGTGTTGATCTCCATCTTGCATGGAGAGTCCTTGATGAGGACAGTGCCTTTCAGCTTCTTGGGGCGCCTGGTGCGGATTTGTCTAACTGGAACAGTGACATTCAGCTTTTTTGGGCACCCGGTGCGGATTTGTGTGGCAGACGTATGGTTGGCGATTCTATCATCGCCTTCTGACTCCTGTGGGTACTTCTGTTAAGCACCTGGTTTGGGCCGCTGTTTACGGTTTTGTGATCCTTGGGCTGTCTTGTGGTGGTAGGGAAGTCGCTGCAGCACACCATGGCGATGTGCCCCTTCCGCTCGCATCACTGGCAAGTTGCTTCGTGGAAATGGCAGGATGATCGGGCATTGTCTTTTCCACAGCTGGCGCAGGGCAGAACTTGTGAGATGAATTTTCGCACCGGCTTTGTGCGCCTACTGCACATGCGATAGCTGTCTTCCTCCTCGCTTCCAGAGCTCTTGGGCTCTGTAGTCTCACGATGTACGCGGGTACTTTTTCACGCGTCCAGAGGTGCACTCTGGCGCTGTAGGGTTTCCGTCGATTTGGCGGCTGATTCGGATGCTCTAGCCTCGTCTAGTGCGATCTGCAGAGAGAGGTTGGATTTAGCAAGTAGCCTCCTCTGCAGAGTAATGTCTCGCACGCCGCAAATTATGCGATCCAGAATCAGCTCATCTAGGTCACGGAACTCACAGTAGGCTGTGACTTTTCGGAGTGCTGCCACATATTCATTGATAGATCCGCCCTCCATCTGGTTTCGAATGTTAAATTCATGCCGGCGAATGTATTTGGACAGCTTGGGCGCGTAGTGGGTCTTCAGCATTTGTTGTAGTGCAGATCAGGACACTGCTTGGAGTGGGGTCGGTTCCAAGAGGTTTTTCGCTGTTTCGAACACTTCCCGGCCACAGTAACCGAGGAACATGTTCTTCTTATGGGCTTCTGGGACGCCCATGATATCATTTGCTTCTACGAAACACTCGAATCATAGCATGTATGATTCCCAGTGCTCGGTGGCTGGATCATACGGAGTTGGTGGGGCGTGCATAGCCATCCTGATTCAATCTCATCGTTCAGCGATGGCTTGCTCGATGCCGCACAGGATGCTCCGGGCTGGATGTACTTGCAAGGATTCGTTTGCTCTTTTTGTTCGCCTAGTTGCCTTCGCATGTCACCTTCGTCACCAGTGTTAGATCGGGTAAAGGAAGGCACACAAAGGCTCCAGTAACAACAGCTCTTTATTGCAAGTCAGGTAAACATCCGGCTGGGGAATGGTCGGGCAGCATCCCCTATTAAAGGGATCTGTCAGACCTCTTGACCAATGGGGTTAAACCTCTGTTCCTGCTGGAACAGAGGATCTTGGTGGAAACCTCTGTGAGTGGGGGGGAATATCTAACCTGCCATTGTCCACATGGACACACGCAGCACCCGCGCACAGCACACACATTGTCTTACTGCTTCCGTGAGCCTCTGCGATGCTCCAGCTGCTCAGCAGAGTGTTGTGTAGGCACTGTACGTGCAGTGTGCATGCATGGAAGTGCCAAAGATTTAAAAGACCTGTAAGGAGTTCGGGCAGGCGGGTGGGCCCTCCGGAGCACCATACTGGAACAGTATCCGGTGCTCCGGGCACGCTCTGGTACGCCCGTACTGGGCTGTACCACCTGCAACCCACCACTGCACCCAACATACATCTCTGATTTTAATGCATCCTCTTCCATTTGAGTAAATCACAGCAAGCCAATTTGATTACATATGGGCAAAGTCTGTGTATCAGAACATCCTTCTATTCCATCATAGCTTCATTCAGATTCATTTCCTCATAATATATTTGTACTGACGTGTGTTCAGAGGCGTGGGAAGTCACCTAAGTCTAAGCAATGCTGTAACTCAGAGGTCTACAATTGGAGTGCCTAAAACAACATAGAACCATCAAACGTTTTGGTTGCAGCTCTCAAATACCTCCGAATGTTATTTTGAAATAGTATCCCTTAATGACACCTGCTTTCAGATACTATAAATGTTCCTTATTTATGTTAAAGATAAACAATATCTTTTCAGCAGAAGAGGTGTATGTTTTCTTTGTGTTGATCCCCCTTTTCTGTTCAGAAGCTCAAGCCATGTGGTCCTGTCCACCATTAAAACCATCTTTCCAAGCAGCCTCCATGTCTCCAGTGTCTTTTGCCCCACTTGGAACTGAAGCCAGAAGGACATTTCTTCAACACCGTATACTCAGAATACTGCTTCAAAGGATCAAGAAGGGGCTTGTGCTATTGTTTCATAGAATGATTGGTATCAAGTGGGAGAACTGGGATGTGAAGATATTGATTTTCCAGTGATTCATAGCATAAATTCAAGCTCCTTTGGAATAGAGTATACATTTATTTGGTTTTCAATAGTGGTGATGATTTCCTCCATCGTGTTCGAAGAGGACCTTGACAACAGGTTGTGGGCTGTCCACGATGTGGCCGCAGGTGGCTGGTAAGGCCTATACAGCCATGACATGTTCTGCCACATGCCGGGCAGACATGTGTGGGCACCATTGTTGCAGCATTTGCATCCTTGCAGAATGCTCGCTTCTCTTTTTAACAGTAAGATCAAGGAGAATATGTAGTGACTGTGGAGGTATTTGTCAGCCTTGTTCACTTTGAACAAAATCAAATAATCTCTTTGTAAGTCAGAAGTCTTTCATTCATGAAACTCTTAATACCTTTACTTATGAGAAATGAATGGATTAAAGAACTATCCGATCCGCTATCAGTAACCTGCAAATTTCAGTTTAGAGTTTCATTCTGTGATAACAATTCTATATGGAACTTCAGTTTCTTGCTGAATTTTCCCTTTCCTGATATTACTTAACCATTGATGGATTTTAATAGCATATATAACATCATAGTATATATTTTATATCCAGAAGGGGGAGATGTTGCCAAACGGAGAATGAATATTTAACAGTCCAGAAAACTTGACCTCCAGAAGACACCCACTAGTAATAGGGGAAGAAAAGCGTGACTGTTTGCATAGTTCTTAAACTTTGGCTGCAGGCAACAACAATGGCTTTCATGACTGTTTTGTACAAATAGATGGCTATGTCAGAATAAGAAGTGCTAATGGTCCAGATCCAAAGATATTAAATAGGGTTTTTTTGGTTTTTTGTTTACAAAAGACCCTTCTATGCTTCTATGCACCCTTCTATGCTTCTATGCGCGCTGACTCCAGGTGGCTTATATTATGCAATACGAAGGCAGCCTTGCTGACTTTGGGCAACACTTCTGTCACAATCTCAAAAGGCAGCTTAGAATATATGTTTCCCTCAATGGTGGATTTCAATTTTGTTTACTACTGGTTTGCCTGTGCACATGCACAACGCTTGTTCACGTGCGCAATGCTTCTGTGCATGCGCAATGCTGTGCATATGCAGAAGCTTCTGGGCAGGTGGGCGGAGCCTCCTGCCTCCGCCACTACCAGTTAGCCCGACCCGGGCCGAATCCGGAGGAACCCACCACTGATTTCCCTCTATTTCAGTGGCACGCATTGCGATCCTATTAGAGATTTGTATCTTACTTGGGCTTTGAGATACCAATGTCTTCTTAGAATTTAAATTAAATTCTGATAGTAGACTTTTAAAGAAGAAAAGAAAACCAAAAGCTACTTACCCTTGTTCTCCCAGTATTTATTCATACTAATGAATATATAAGTTGCTGCTATTATTACATTTGCGATCCCACTCAGTTGTTCAATTCAATTGTTTATCCACAAATAAGAATACGGATTATTTCACCTTTTATAAATATTCTGAAACTGTGGGATATAAGTTTGCTGGAGATATGTAAATTGCTGTTATTGAGAACCATTTGCTTTTTTGTTTTAGTTGTTTCTTCTTCAGGTTTTTTTTTTTTTTTTGGTTTAGGATTATCTCAAAATGAGAAGTTATTTTGGTGGCAACAATTTTTTTTTTTACTGCAGAGGGTTTTTTTTTTTTGGTTTTTTGTTTACAAAAGAAGAAACGTTTAGGAACATCAGAAAAAAAAAAAACAGAGATTCTGCAACCAAACAGACAAAAATTTACAGAAAAAAATACATACAAAATTGAAAACAATCACAAGAAAGCAAATACCAAGTTGATAAATGCTACAAATATTTTACCAGGAATCCCCTACGACCACATCCTTGTAAAAAAGTAAATGTTAGCAATTATGTATAAACAAACAATTAGTCTCATAGAAATGGGCCTTATTCTAAAACTTCCTTCAGTGCATCAATTGATGCGTGATAGGTGAAACTGAAAATTAACCCACGCACATGTATTTATTTATCTAGGATTTTATCCATCTTTGCTACACATTTTACCCTCATGACCATGGCTTTATCGAGCCATAACCTTCCTTCAGAAGGACAATTGAGGGAAAGACAGCTGAATAACAAAGTGACTGAGTGTTGAGAGGTGGGCTGTGTATGTCTCTGGCTTTTTCCTCCCCACCACTGCATGCTTTTGCCTGGAAGGCCCTGACATGTGTTAAGGCTTGGCTTTGTATTTTTGGTTCCCCCATTCTGCTGTCTGTGGCTGCACTTTGCATGGGAGGTTTTCAAATACAAAAATATTTGTATTTGAAGAGTGGAAGAGCCAGTGGTTTCAGGGAAGCATGCAGACGGCTGCATTCCATGGCCCTTTGGTCAAGTTTCTTAATACCACCACTAAGTAACAGGATCTCCTGTGAGAAGGGGTGAATTCTAACTCTGGCATTTGCTGATAGGAAAACAAATCTTGCTAAAACTAAAATAAAATGATGGCCCCCTCTGTAGCCTTGCTAGAAAGAGATTGGGGGTTGAATTAATGTTAATTTCCATTTTGCCAAGGAGAACTTCATGTTTTTCTTCTTCTTTTCATTTAAGATCTTACTTGGATCGTGTGGAATTAAAGAAAGAACTAAGCAGCCTGAATGGGATTTCTTGCCGATGTACAGAGAAAATGCAGCTTGTCAATAGAAATAACAGGCTTTGTCCAGATACACTATCCAGCCCTATTATTACCTGTTATTATCACATTTTGTGACCTGGCATCCTCTGGATAAAGTAGGAAGCACTTTTAAGGATGCCAGTTTGGTCACTGAAAATTTTGGAAATTGCAATCTCAACACACTAAGTGACTGTTGTTGGAAGAAATGTCCATCTGGGTTCAGTTCCAAGTGGGGAGAAAGACACTGGAAATATGGAGACTATTTGGAAAGATGGTTAAATGGTGGACAGAAGCAGTGGTGGGTTCCTACCGGTTCACACCGGTTCGCACGCACCAAACCTGCAGTAATGCTGGCAGCAACCCACCCCTGGACAGGACCACATGCTTTGAGGTCCTGAGGGAAAAAGCACAGGGGAAAGAGAGAGAGGGAGGGAGGGAGGGAGGGAGGGAGGGAGGGAGAGAGAGAGAGAGAGAGAGAGAGAGAGAGAGAGAGATAGAGAGAGAGAGATCATACCCCCTGCCTTAGAGCTTCCTGTTCCTGTGTAAGAAATGTATCCCATTGGCTGTCAGACTCCTGGGGGACAGAAGTCTTAGCAAACTTTGTAGGCTATCTGTGTCCCAGGCTTGGTTAAGCCTTGCTGGGTGATGTAATCTTCCCAGGTGCCATGTGATGAGATGGGTAGAGGGCTAATCCTATCATGTCCTGAAAGCCATGTCTTAATCCCATCACCCTGGAGCTGAAAGGGGGGGGGAGCTGCAGGAAGCTGCTTTGTCTTTAAAAACATGTTTCTCCTTTTCTCATCCAAGGAAATATAATATTCTGCTTTTTAAAATATTTCCTAAAACGTTTCATTCTTCTAGTAGCGGGGTGGGTGCTAACTTCCTTCACTGTTTAGTTTAGTAAATGAAGAGTTTCTTTCTCTCAATTTGGCCTTCTAGAAAAGAAGAAGGATTCTGTGCTTTGCTTCTTTGCAGAGGTCACATTATGTTTGCACTATATCCTCCGCACAGGTTAGAACATATAAGGCTATCTTCTTTAACATGAAACAACATTTTTACAGTATTCAACATTTGTGCCAATATTATATTTTTCTTTGAACGTCCAAGTTTAAAGGGCCTTTGTAATAAAACAAGGAAATGGTGGGGTACAGATTTAAAACGTCATTTCTGCAAAGGAATTCTTTCTGCAAACAAATGAAGAAAAAACCAGGAACTAGCTCTGTTCAAGAAAGCAAACTGCTCCCTACTCACATGTATTAACACAGGTCTTTAGCAAGCAGCGACTAGACAAGTTGGCTTGTGTTGATTCCCCCCCACCCCACCTGAGCAAAAATAGTTCTCAGAAGAATGCCTGGTTAGGTTTTCCTTTTCTTTTTTAAATTCTCAGAAATACCACTGCTCTTCGGTTCATAAATGTCAAAAGCATTTCTATGTACTGCATAGTGAAAACAAGACAGTACATGGCCAACAAGACAGGTCCTCAGATAAGTGCTGAAATGTGCTTAATCTTACATTCCTTTGAAACAGTTGCTAGCTTTTTTTATAGTAGAGCCCAGAACATTTATCATAACTACGCAAATTATCTCTCTCTATGATGGTGTCCAACACAGAGCATATTTCTTTGAAGTGGACTCTTTATTCTAGCCAAAATATTCTTTTTTCTCCGTGTTCATTTCCAAAGTCATAGATATAGTACTGTAATATAATTTTATTGGACATATCACATTCTGGAATGAATGACTGCAATTTAAAGAACTCAGATTTGGTAAGACATTTACAGTTCAAATTTTAACTTACTGGCTATTGGCTATTGCAAAGGTCCAGATCAATTAAATCACCATCTGGTACAGTGCTTAGGGAAGCTGTATCTCATCATTTTCTTGAGGAAAGGACTATTGAAAGGTCTTCTGGCATCATTAATTGGACCAATGTCTCTCTCCCATGAACATTGGACAACTCCTGAACAAGTACCTTATTACATATGAAATATGAGATCTTCATGTTTTGCAAATCACAGTCACATGAGATCCTCTGTTAACAACCCACAGTTTCCTGAGCTATAAGCATTACAGACATGTGATACTGTGCTTTATGATCATATTGCTTAGCGAGGGAAATTCCAGTCCTAATTAATGTTGTTAAGCAAGGACGACTGGTGGCACCATATATATATGGTTCTGAACAGAAGTCGCTTAGTGTTATAGTATGTGAGAATGACCTTGGCAGAGAGGAGGAAGAGGCTCTGCACACTTCCTCTTGTCTGCCAAGGTCATTCCCACATACTATTTACATGTAGCCCTTTCCTGAAAATGCATAACAGAATTATAAGGAACATTTTACTTCCTTCTTTTTAATTAGCTACAGTTAATTAAAAGGTACCATCCAAGAGTTTGGTGACTGGAAAAGAACACATTTTAAAACATGTGCTAAACATTTGACTAATCTCTATTAGCCAAAATTAAGATGAAACATGATTTGTTAGTTTTATTTATTTTATATAGGACGCCCTCGCAATGATTCACTTCTTCTTTCTTAGACTATCTCCTTCAGCAATTTAAAATGTGGCTGGGAAGGATTCCTTTCTCTTTGTTTTCTTGTGAAATGAGAAAAGATCACCTTCTCAGGGCACAAGATCATTATTTATTTCCCCAATCCAATTGGGGAAATGATAGTTTAGAAATAGAGTTTAAAGGAGGAAAGGTCATCATTTCCTGAAGCTCTATCCTCTGACTTTGGTAGGATGGGAAGTCTAACTGGTCCCTGCCTCTCCTTTCTAGTTCATTTTCCTTCAAAAAGTAGTTGTAATTGTGTGTGTGTTTGTGTGGTGGGGAAGGTGATTCTAAATGACATAATGTCTCTGTCTGTGTATTTGTATGTTTCTATATATTTGAAAAGGAAGATTTAAAAATGGAACAACTCACCACATCTGTACTGAGTTTAGCCCTTGACACATAACACCACTGCCGAAAATGCTTCCCTAGCAGCATATCTGCTATTCAGACACATATCAGTTAGGCTATATTTTGCTGCCAATCTATAGAATACTAAATAACTACTAGGCAATCGGATAGAAGGACTTTTATCTCTCTCAATGATCTGCCAAACATAGTCATTAGCAGAAATCCTGCTTGTTGTGCTCATATGACCATTCTTTCAAGATAGAAATTTTTGCTCATATTTTTTTTAGCCAGTCAGGAGGAAAGGTATTTTAGAAGTGCAAGAACAGTATTATAGTGAATTTTGACACATTCTTGTGTTGTAAGGATTTATTGTTTTGTACTATCAATGAACATATGCAAGTGAACATACTCATATTCAACATTCTTTTTATAAACATGTTTACCTGAACACATAGAATACGTCAATACTTCCATATTTCTATATATGCATGTATATATCCTGATATTTACTTATAGTGACATAAAATCTCATTCATAAATGTATATATAAACATTTTCTTGGACACATAAACACAACTTTGATATTATCCCCATACTGATGTGCTGCACAGGAGGAACTCATTTCAGGGAACATGCAATTTGCTTTATTTCCTACAAGAAAATGAAATGACAAAAGTCATTTATGTGTTGAGTTGGCTATCTTAGATATGCATGTGTAAGTCATGCTCACTCACTTAAAAGTCTATAAAAATGCAAGCTTTGTTTATTATGAGAGTTGTGTTTGTCACATCCTTGACATAAAGTGATTATTGAAAAGATATGGTTATAATGTAAGTGGCTCTGCTGTAAAGATAAGATTTTCCATGCATATTCAAATATTTTGCAATCTCATTTATTGAAATGCTTCAGGGATTTTTGAACTGTGTAGCTGATGCTGAAATTTCTATCCACAGGAATTTTCAACTGAGGTTACATTGGCATATGCCCATTGAGAAGATAGATGTAAACATTATCCAAGGTTATCCATCAGTTCAGAATCAGGGCCTACTGTACATCGTAGCTCTCGCCCAATCAAGTGATGTCACATTCTTTCCCCAGAGTCTAGAAATTGTACAGGTCTGGGTGAGAGGAACAGAGTCAGGCTCAATCCTACCAAATGAGTGACTGTAGTTATATGGGCTCTTTGGTCCTGTAGGCTTTCTATTTTTTTGTCTGTATTGAGGGTATGATTCCACAATGGAATCTGGTGTGCAGTCTAGAGGCACGACAAAACCGCGCTCGACTAAAGCGCGCCCGATTAAACCGCGTCGCTGACGTCATCAACAGGGCGACAACAGCGAGCGCGGAGAAAGAAGGGCGCTTTAAATAGCGCTTTGAAAGCAAGCCGATTCAAGTTAAGGTAAGGGTTAGGTTTAGGGTTAGGTTTAGGGTTAGGTTTAGGGTTAGGTTAAGGGTTAGGGTTAGGTTTAGGATTACGTTAAGGGTTAGGGTTAGGTTTAGGGTTAGGTTAAGGGTTAGGATTAGGTTTAGGGTTAGCTTAAGAGTTAGGTTTAGGGTTAGGTTTAGGGTTAGGTTAAGGGTTAGGTTTAGGGTTAGGTTTAGGATTAGGTTTAGGGGGGTTAGGTTTAGGTGTTAATTTTAGGTTTAGCGTTTACAGCGTGCTTCTCTCTCCGCGCTGTTGTCGCCCTGTGATGACGTCAGCTACGCGGTTTCGTCGAGCGCCCTTTAGTCGAACGCGGTTTTGTGGTGGAACCGTCTAGAAGTTCCTGTTCCTAGTCAAAGTGATGGTGAGCTCTCACACAAGAGAGCTCTCACATGGATTCGTCTACTGCAGGAGTCAGCAACCCGCAGCTCTGGAGCTGCATGTGGCTCTTTTATCCCTCTGCTGTGGCTCCCTGTCACTCAAAATATGTGTCACACCCGCCAATGTGCAACACCTGCCATCATGTGATTTATTAAGCTTTTTGACCCCCATTAGGCCAATCATGGATAAATCCAAGAAAAGAAAAGTTTCAGAAAAAAACAGAACCTTTAATTCAAATACATATGCTAGTTTTGTGGATGCTC
The DNA here is from genome assembly GCF_051295495.1 of Thamnophis sirtalis. Lineage (NCBI taxonomy): Eukaryota > Metazoa > Chordata > Lepidosauria > Squamata > Natricidae > Thamnophis > Thamnophis sirtalis. The sequence continues at coordinate 33,496,383 of NW_028261385.1, read as the reverse complement.
AGGAAATAATCAGGCACGGGAAAGGTTTTGTGGCTCCCAGTGGTTTTTTTTTCTGTGAGAAATGGGTCCAAATGGCTCTTTGAGTGTTTAAGGTTGCTGACCCCTGGTCTACTGTGTTAGTTATATCCATCCCTACATTGGGAGGCCCTTCAGATGGTTACTTCTGTTCTGGTCACCCAGTGAATGGACTTTTGCGATATAGTCCTTAAAGATCACTTAGAAGTTACAGCTGGCTCTGAATGCAGCAGTTCAGGCAGAGTTGGGCATGCTACAACATTAAGCCACAATAACCATGTTTTTATGCCATGGTTTTACAAGCTACACTGGGTACCATTTGGTTTTCAGGTGCTATTCTTTTTTTGGCGGGGGGGGGGGATTTTAAAAATAAAAAACCTAATATTAACTATAAAAATGTGAAAAGAAAAAACAGAAATACAAAAAGAGTAATAGAATAAAAGGAAAGAAATGATGTATAAATGTCTCTGGCCCCTCCAGACAAGCATAAGCAATTCCAGTAACTTAATGAAAGGACAAAGTAGCAACTATGCATTGAAATATCTGCAAGATATTTTCCTGCAAGCAACAACTGGTGGGATTATAAAATAGACAAAGTAATAGAAAACGAAGAAGTTAAAGTGCTTGAGAATTCAAACAGACACCTGTCATATAACACCCCAGACTTAACGATTGTCAATAAGAAGGACAAAAATGTGTGAATACTGGACACTGCAATCCTGGAGGCAGAAGAATAGAAGGAGCTAGAAAACAAAAATAATAAAATGCAAAGATTTGTAAATAGAAGTCAAACAACAAAATAAAGCAAAGATAGTACCAGTAGTAATAGGCATCTTGGATGTAATCCCAAAACCTCTGGACCATTACTTGAGCATCATACATCGGCATCGACAAAATCGCCATCAGTCAGTTGCAAAAGGAAACTTTGTTTGGAAAAGTCTGTGATGGTATCTTCAACACTATCAAACAACAATATTTGACTATCCCAGGTCCTTGGGAAGGACTCAACAGGTAGGTAACAGGTAGGTAAAATGCCAAATTCAATCTGAACTTCGGCTGACATCAGGGAATTCAGGATATACTGTATAACCATAACACTAGTAGCTATTGTAATCATTTACATGAATTATTCTGTTAAAGAGACGAGGTGGTGCAGTGGTTAGGGTGCAGTACTGCAGGCCACTTCAGCTGTCTGTTATCTGCAGTTCAGCGGTTCTAATCTCACCGGCTCAAGGTTGACTCAGCCTTCCATCCTTCCAAGGTGGGTGAAAGGAGGACCCAGACTGTGGGGGCGATATGCTGACTCTGTAAACCGCTTAGAGAGGGCTGAAAGCCCTATGAAGCGGTATATAAGTCTAACTGCTATTGCTATTGTTCCTTTCTAAAACCATCTAATGTGCCATATACCCGATGACAGCAGTTGCATAGTTTAATTATAGTTTGGGCATGGGAGTATTCCTTTTATTGATCCAGAGTCTTCCTTTACTTAAAGTAAATGATGGGAACCCCAAAGGTGCTTTTTCTTTGACAATGTTTCTCTTGGGGTGGGTTCCAGCAATCACTACTGCAGGTTTGCTCATAGCTGTGTCACGGGTGAGCACTTGATGCGTGCTAATAAAAATTGCTTTGCACATGCGCAGAAGCAAAAAACAAGATGACGGCACCTATGGTGCCTCTTGGACAATCAGTTTGGAAGCGTGGCAGGCCTGAGTCACTGGAACTGGCCACCAAACCACTACCGGTTTGGCCAAACCAGTCCGAACCAGTAGGTACCCATCACTGCTTTCGCTTCTCATCCAAGAAGCTTCTTCAGCTCTACTTCAGCTCCTGAAGAAGCTTTTTGGATGAGAAGCGAAACGCCTTCAGAGAAAAATCAGAAACTCCAATCGCCTCTTGAAAAAGCATCTTTGGGATAACCATGACCTGGCTGACTGAGAATCTCCTCAGAAGGGAAATTATTATACTGAGCAGTAAGATCAGGATGCACACCTTGGCCTTATGTACTTACATCCAAATTCCCCCCCCCAAAATCTATAAGTTAGGGAGTTAGCATTGTGGCATCGTGACACGCATTTCCTCACTTTTCATGTTCTATTGACATCTATTCCCCGCCCCCACCCACTACCCCCAATATCATTCAGCCTTTCTGAGCCACTGCAGCTGCTATGTAATATAACCTCTCAGGGGAAATCCACGGCAAGAGACAATGTTGACCCTTCCATTCACATTTTCTGGATATGCATGCATTGCCCTGGTCATTTGATAGGTGAGAGGACGCTAACTATTTATATTGCCTTCAGTCTCCATCACTTGAGGGTTATAATGGTGAAATAATATGTATGTGATGTGCATTTGGCATCGGTCACTTCTATAACCTTCACTCTTAAACTGTCATTTGTGACATGCAGTGGGATGAAAAGGGGCTTATCTGGTGTGATTTTATTTATTAATTCAATTTCTATAGCACCCATTCCAGCCAAGTGATTCCTGGAGATCCTGTTTCATCCCTCACAGCTGATGCCTTATTTGTTGTTGTTGTTGCCTTCAGAGGTGGTATTCAGCAGGTTCTGACCAGTTCTGGAGAACCGGTAGCAGAAATTTTGAGTAGTTTGGAGAGCTGGTAAATATTACCTTGGACTGGCCCCGCCCGCATCTATTCTCTGCCTCCCGAGTCCCAGCTGAGGAAATGGGGAGGAAATGGAGATTTTACAGTATCCTTCTCCTGCCATGCCCACCAAGCCATGCCACGCCCACCAAGCCATGCCACGCCCACCAAGCCATGCCCACGGAACCGGTAGTAAATTTTTTTGCATCCCATCACTGGTTTTCTTGACCCTTTCTAAATCCATCTCTTCCCTTTTCCTAGCATGGCTTAGATTGCAGCAGAACCTGGTCAATAGTTTATTTACTACTAGGAAGATATTATAAGGAACCTGAATGGGAAATAAATTGTCCATGAGCTGCTGCATTGCAAAAAAAGAAAGAAAGAAAGAAAGAAAGGAAGGAAGGAAGGAAGGAAGGAAGGAAGGAAGGAAGGAAGGAATGTCTAGCTCTGCTCTAGTTCCACATATATCAGCACAGAACTACAAAGATACGAGTCAGGTCCTAAAACTAGCCAGCATCATGGGAATGAGCAACTCCAGAATCAATTCAGAAGAGGCTTCAAGATCACGAGTGGCAACATTTTATTCTGTAAAACACATATATTAGGAAACACAGTATTTTGCTTCCTTGATGATGTCAGCTAACTGATTTTCCATTAAAGAAGCACTTTTACTGCTACTCAAGGACATAATCATATACTCTTTTGTTTTAACCATGTTCTTTGCTATCATTTAGTGTTAGCCTGTATTTGTATTCAGACCATCATTGTGTTACAGAAATGAAGGCTTTAGGGCAAAGGATAGAGTGTATAATCAAAAAAAGAAAGAAAGAATGGCCATACCTCTTGTCAGATTTATTTACCGTAAACATGACATATTTGATCTTTGTGCTACCTGGAAAACATTTGGATAAATGTCATTAAGAATCTATTGCAGAGAAAGGAAATCATCAGGAAATCAGTTTTAGCAATATTTAGCAGTGTCTGTTTTTATAGTTGCGGTTGGAACAATAATAAGTGTTATTTCCACTATGAATCCTTTAAACCTTATTCTATACTTTTCCAGTCCAACAGTAGAATATAATAGAATACTCTATTGGCCAAGTGTGATTGGACACACAAGGAATTTGTCTTTGATGCATAAGCTCTAAGTGTACATACAAACAACAGAGTAATATAATCATAATATACCAATAGGAGAAGATAATAGAGAACATGAGGATAATAGTAATACAGGCATACTACATGGATATATATCCTTAAACATGAGACATACTGTGGGAATTAGGCGTTCAGCAGAGTGATTAATCTAGGAATTCCATAATAAATATATATAGTTATTTGTGTAAATGAAAACAAATAATGCTTTGCTATTACAGATTGAGTCTAACTAGGAGAGGATATTTGAAAAGAATCAATGGAGAGGCTACAGTGAATGAATCAATACCTGACAAGGAAGAAACAGTGCAGTTCTGAGTATAGATACAGTCAACCCAGAAGAAGACAAAGAAGTCTAATAAGAATGCAACTTGATTAAAGAAGGTGGATAAGAATAAGAAAAGCTGAAAAGTACATGTAATAACAGCAGAAATGGGGGAGAAACCATTTTGCAGGAAACCAGAAGCAAAAGCCAGAAACTGGAAAATAATATAGCACATTAAAGTGCGCTTGTTGCCAATGGGCCAAATTAAATGACCACAGGTGTTTGTGTGCATGTTTGTGTGTGTCTTTACCTCTTTTGGGGGGGAGAGTCATTGAAATTGTCATTTCAGATGACTGTTAAGTGACTGGTCATAGATTGAGGACTATCTGTAGTACCTCACTATCCTAATATTGAGAGAATTCTGACATGGACAATAATCTTCACGCAAATACAAAGCTAGGTAAGACATTGTGTGTAAAACATGACTTACTGATTCTGCAGTTTGATAGACAGAGACCTCTTTTTCAGTTTTGCATCCACAATATCATCTTCTGATTAACTGTTATAAAAGAACTCTGAGCACAGCAGGGCAGATATGGTGTTCCTCTACATCTATCACTGTTTTGAACCAGGATCTTTCCTTTCTATGAGCTCTGCCTGCACTTGAATTTCTTGATAATTTTAGGACACATCTTTGGAGCATAATTTGCAACCAGTTCTAAGGTAAAAGGTTCCCCTCGCATATATGTGCTAGTTATTCTTGAATCTAGGGGGCGGTGCTCATCTCCATTTCAAAGCCGAAGAGCCAGCACTGTCCGAAGACGTCTCTGTTGTCATGTGGCTGACATGACTAAACGCTGAAGGTGCATAGAATGCTGTTACCTTCCCACCAAAAGTGGTTTCTATTTTTCTACTTGCATTTTTGCATGCTTCCGAACTGCTAGGTTGGCAGAAGCTGGGAGAAGTAACGGGAGCTCACTCCGTTACGTGGCGCTAGGTTGGCCGACCTGCCAATCTTTCTGATCAACAAGCTCAACGTCTTAGCCACTGAGCCACCTGCAATCAGTTCTAGAGGCATTCTAAATTTAAGTATCTTATGGCTTGTTTTTAATGTTCTTAGCTTTCGTTATAAGGTAAAAATATTTTAATAATACGGATTCCTGACTTCCTGTTAGTAGGGTTTAAATAGAAATATATTTTGTTGTGTTAATGCAGCAGATTTGAATTAGAGTTGACAAGTTTATTATACATTTTAAGCTCTATTGTGCAGGCTAGAATGAATCATAAGATATATTGCACTGTACCTGACCAAATGTATTTTTAACAAAAAAATAAATACCGTAAAGCATAACAAACCAGACAGGCTGCACTAATCTTTTAATCCGTTCCTTATTTCAGAGTTTTGGGGACAAGCTCTCATACTTCATTTTGTAACTATAGTCCACTCTGACATTTAACATGCATGAATAAAGAATAATAATGATCTCTTGTTCACATAAAAGTGTTGCAGACACTGATACTACTTTTAGAATTCAGCTTTATGTGATATTTTTATTTTTTAATCTGAGAATATGGTTGTACACATAATATAATGCTTCACTCTCTGGAGACATTATTTTTCCAAAATTATCTGGAATTAAAATAAAAGTTTTGTTTAAATGCATTTTAAATTAAAAATACTTCATATGTGCATATCCCTCATTAGTGCTTGGACTTGGCACGGATAAAAAAGAGAGGCCTACATATTTGGTAGTTAGAATATTTTGGCCATGTGATGCAACACTTGGGAAAGTATGACATACTTCATTTAATCCTCCAGAGAAAGGCAAACAAGATCCAGGCAGAAGAAGAACATCATGGCTTCAAAATCTAAGGGACTGGTTTGGACAAAACTCAGCAGCACTTTTTATGTGGCTGTTGATAAAAATAGGATCACCAACCTGATAGCCAAAGTCCAATGATGGATATGGCACAAGAAGAAGAAGAAGAAGAAATTTGGTAAATGGACAATTGCAATGCACTTACATAGAGCTTCCTTTGAAAACTACTCAAAACCTGCACTTGGTGATTATTGACAATTTAGGATTCCCATAGTCCAGGAATGGTATTCACTTACCTTCCCTACAGGTTTGCAAATGTGAGATTATCATAATTCTGATAACAATTCAGATCATCATGGCTTCATTAAAAGCACAAGCTGTTTATTAAAAGAAGACACATAGAAAGAAACATGAATGACAAATTTACTGAATTCTTTTGTCAAATAACTTCTCTGAAAAATTACAATTATTTGGCTAAATTAACATGAGACAAATAAATACTTCTCTTCTCAAGAAGCATTTCATCTTCAAAAAAAAAATCCCCTAGAATCCAGGGGAAAGGCACCAAAACCACATACATTCAGATTATTAGGGACATGGAAAACAGCCTTATGGCACAGTAAATAATTGGTCATCTGGCATTTCCAGTTTTCAGTATTAAAATAAGCCAAAGATACAACTATCATCCATGGAATCTTGGGTGCTGCAAATTTAGTGTAAAGAATTTAGTTGCACTGTTTCAGAAATACATCCAGAATTATATGCTCCGAAAAAACAACTTAAAAGAGCAATAACTATCAAGATTAAGCAGAATAAAATAGATTGTTCCAGTTCATGCAGCCACTGAAATGCAAGGCATACTACTGTATAATTGATGAAGCCAGGAACAGCTCCAAATATGAATGTATATTGCCATTAAATGCTGTAAAACATTGGATGAAGCTATGCAAAGTTTAGATTTTTTTTCAGTTTCTGAGTTCTGTTGCTTGATCTCGTGCCATGATCCAGAGCTCTTTCCCTGCTCATTTTTTAAAATAAATGATTGGAATTAGTAAAGTTTCCCAATATTTCAGCAATCTCACCCTAGGATCCAATGTGATTTCATGTAGGAATACTGAAATCTTATGAAATATCAGTAACTATATTATACAACACCTTATAAGATTTGTTCATTTTAATGACTTCTATTTTTATAATTTGTGTGTTGACCGTGAACATTATTTTCACATGAAAATGACATGCCTCAGGCATTATATTTATGAATTAGTCCAAATAGTAAATTGATTTCCAAACTTGAGATCAGAGTATTCCCTCCTACAATTTGAAGTTCACATTTTTTTTATTTCTTGCCTACAGAATTTTGTAAATTTTGTGTATCAAAACTGACTTCTGTGTAGTACATGGGGTTTCAAAGATCTGAATCTTTAGACATATTAATTTGGAAATCCAGAAATTCAGTGTTCAGTAACTTCAATAATATTTGAATTTAAAATTCAAAGGGGAAATTTATATGTGTACAGTTGTATACACCTTCTCTCTGTCTCTGTGTATGATACCATACTAGATTAATAGTGATACAGTCTCCTTTTTGTACCCCAAGGTGCCCATTTGAAAAAATAATAATCTATTTAATATTCTAGTAGAGAAATCACTAAGATGTACACATTAAGAACTGATCAATATGCCATAAAAGATGATCATTAGGAAGATGATACTTCCCTAGCTTGTAGGCAATTATTTTATACTATTTTTGATTAATGATTTCATTTTAGCTGCTTCAGTGTTCTGTGGTCTTCATTTGTTAGCAATAATTATAGGACACCATGCCTTGCTTGGATCTGAGTAATTCTGACCAACAAATATGAATTAAAATCAATAGAAATGTCATTAGCATCCCACAACCATTCCTCATGCATTCACTTTATTAAAATTTGCTAAAGTGTGAAATATGTATGACAAGTAACGATGTTTTAATCTTTCACCAAGGTAACAATTGAAAGCTGATTGATTCCTTTCAGTATGTCATTCAGTAATTATAAAATCAAAATGATGGAAGATTGTAATCAAGAAAGATTCAGGCCCATATACCGTTGTCCCTCCATGCAAAATAAAATTCTAATTTGCATCCTGATTTTAATCTGAAAAGATAATGAAACTCCCATTTATGCCAGTATAAATAAAATAGATCAGTAGATAATAACATGCTGGGGAAAAGTTGCTTAGTTTTTCTTCGGTCAGCTTAAGGTCAACTAATAAAAAAGCTCTCTATTTTAACAGATTTACAATGTAGACCAAAAGATGGATAAATCAGAACTGCGATCATAATATAATTAAACAACAACACAGTAATAGGTCATGCAATACAACAATAAAACATTTTAAAACAGAGAACAATTGGGTGAAATATTGAGTAAAATGTTAGAGCTATAATCTTATTTATAAATAATTATATATTAATATGTGTGACTATTGGATCTGTCTCCTTGTAGTTTTACACTTATTTGCATTGGAAGAGGTAGGGTCTGGTAGTTGCCACAGCTATCTTACTGCTTTTTATTAGTACTACTTTTTTCCTTCCTCTTGATTGGCCCATTTGAGAAAACCACTAGCCATCCACATAATTTAGGCAATTGTGTGCATCTATTTATGCTGATCCCGAAAGATTTGGGTACTTCTACTATAGATGAGATCTTTGTGGCACAAACATCTTGCCATATTCAAGGAATCTTTGGTGTCCTGCCGGTCTTTTTCTAACATTTGATTTTCTCTTTTGTTGAACGGCATCAGAGCTGTCCATCCAGAAGAACCCATAAATTCCATATTTATTCATCACTTTCCCCATTTTCTCTGACTTCCTTTCTGGTTATGTTATCAGATTAAAGCTTCTTAAAGGTTATTAAGATCTGCTGGGTTTGTCAAAATGGAATTAATCCTGGGGAGATTGGCTATCCCTGGCTGGGATAGTTTCTGGATTGGTAGGACTTTTGTTGCGAAGCTTCTTATCCGGTAACATTGTACTGCGAACTCAGGCATACAAAACCTTTGCCGGACCAATTCTCAAATACAGCTCGTCTGCCTGGAATCCACACTGTATATCGGACATTAATACAATTGAGTGAGTCCAGAGGTATTTCACGAGAAGAGTCCTCCACTCCTCTGCTCACAATAGAATCTCTTATGCCACCAGGCTTGAAATTTGGGGCTTGGACAACCTAGAATTACACTGCCTATAGTCTGACCTAAGCATAGTACACAAAATTATTTGCTACTTGTCAATGACTACTTCTGCTTCAACTGCAATAATATACGGGCTAACAATAGATACAAACTCAAGGTAAACTGCTCCAAACTTTTGTAGAAAATACGACTTCAGCAACAGAGTGGTCAATGCCTGGAATGCACTACCCGACTCTTTTGTTACTTCCTCGAACCCCATAACTTTAACCTTAAACTGTCTACCGTTGACCTACCCCATTCCTAAGAGGTCTGTAAGCAGGCATGCATAAGCGCACTAGCGTGTCTACAATCCCTTTCCTACTGTCTCCATGCATTCATACATATTTCCTGTGTTCATATCCATGTTTATACTTACACCTGTTATCTCGTACATGTTTGACAAACTAAATAAATAAAATAAATTTGCTGCCTTCAATGCTGCTTCAGTTTGTGGTCTGTAGGTGGAGCTTCTTCCTGCTTCAGCTGGAGGTTTGTTGGACTTTTGCCCTTCTGTGGTTGGAGCTTTGCTTCTTCTGGATTGGTTCAGCCACTTCCAACAAGTATCTGGTTTACCGCCTCTGCTCTGGTTTCTCCTGTGCTAATTGATTCCCCAGACAAGTTTCCCACCCTTATCTGCAGGGAGGGGGTGAAAAATATTCAACATGGTGGCTGCAACCATGCACTTGGAGCCTTTCCTTTTTTAACCTGGGTTGCTGGATCCTGCATTGACTTCCTCTAGTTGATGTGCTAGCTGAATTTCTGGGACTGTTCCTGCCTTTGTACTACCATGGGTTGACTTGCCAACCCCAGCCCTCCATTGAAAGTCGGATGATTCTAACTCACACACTTTAGCTGGCAGGGTACTATATGACTCAACTGGGTAGGAGGAAAATCATAGCACTTCTAATAATGTCGCTAGCCTCTCATATACCTAACATTTGTTTCCTTTCCATGTTATATTTATACATTGGCAACATTATTTGTAAAGTACCAACTTCACTGCCTGACCTCATATTATGATGCTATCTTCATGTGCTTTTGTAAAAATGTATAGATGTCCAGAAGAAAAATGATGTTAAAAATGATGTGGGCACATAAGAACCAGATTGACAAAATATAATAAATCATTTCTGGGCAGAAGAGCTGGGCTGCATGTATAATGAAATGCTTTAGCATTACATCATTTCTATCACATCTTCCAATGTATTTTAGTGCAAATGCTGTAGCACATTAGTAGATAAAGCAAAAGCAGCAGATGTACAATAATACATTCATTTAAAATTGTCATATATATATATATATATATATATATATATATATATATATATATATATATATATATATATATATATATATATATATATATATATAATAAATTTGAAAAGATTTTTTTTTAGAACTATATATTTCTGTCTTGAGTGAAACAATTCTGGGATAAATTGTTGTATATAGAATGCTAAAAGAAATACAACTTTTATTAGGTTTTACAGTTTCTCACCATAGATTTTAATTAGGCCCAGGATGGGAGAATCTCCACCTTCCTGAAATCCCATAGATTGTAAAATTGTACTGTATTATGAATCTTTGGGAACGTTTTCAAAAGTAGACAATACATATTCACTATTTGTCATCAAGACACTTTAAGTTTTACTTATTGATGGTACATCTGATAATTTGCAAAGTTTCTAAGATGTCAGTATTAAGAAAAGACAGAATATATTAAAAACCAAGAAATGGTTCTTGCATTCATGGAATTAAAGTATAATCACAATGGGAAGAATTATGAAATGGTAGCAATTTGAAACATGGGTAAGCAAAGTATAGTTGAAAATATTGTGGTATTTTTTGGGGAAAAGTCTCATTGGTTTTCCATCCTATTTATTGTTATAACATTCTCTGTTTTTCATTTGGTAATGTATGTATGTGTGTATGTATGTGTGTGTGTGTGCACACACACACCATTACAAATATATATAATTTGTCCATGATGCTGTCTGAGGTGGGTTGTTTTCTTGCAAATGTTTCCTTACCAAACTAGGCAACATCATCAGTGCTAGAAGGGGAGGGGTTTACTTATTTTTATATACTAGTGGCTTACCCTGTCAGTGTTGATGGGAGGTTCTTGCTGGTTTTTTGAGTCAGTTCAACTTTGAGTTACAAATATTCATGTATATGTATATGTGTAAACACATATACACCCCCATATTCCCACATTTAAATTTTCAGGCATCTATACTTAGAACATTGTTGCTTTCTATAAGAAATGCATAGGATTTTCAAGCTTTGTACTGTTTCCTAAAGTCAGATGACCTGCCACATTTTGCACCCATCTACATGCTCTCATATCTATGTGACTGTTTGTAACCTTCAATTGGGCAAAACGTTGTCTTATACGGCAACTATTTTTGAATCAAAATACCTTAAACGGACTAACTTATAGAATTGTCTAAAATCCAGGACCTATGAGACTGAAAGTTGGCAAATCTGAGTTCACTGCATTGCCACTATCAGTTGTGATCTTTTGATTGTCCTTTCCAATGCTCTCTGCCAGCTTTCTGAAAGCAAAGTCAATGGGAAAACTGACAGGTAGTTGGAAGTTGCTCCTGCTCCTACTGATTTTTGCTTGGCTGTGGTCGTTGTTTTTCTGTTTAAATAAGGAAATATATCTGAAACAATGATGCAATAGGTTACGGGTTGTCTGGTATTTCATAAGCATTAGGTAGGACCAACTCCATTGCTGTATGTTTCTGATTACAAAGTTTTTACAGCTTGTATCATGAATTCATGGAGGGAAGTATGCAGTGGAGTACCCCAAGGCTCTGTTTTGGGCCCAGTACTCTTCAACATCTTCATCAATGATTTGGATGAGGGAATAAATGGGGAACTCATCAAATTTGCAGATGAGACCAGGAATAGCCAACACTCCAGAAGATAGGCTAAAGATACAGAAGGATCTTGACAAACTTGAACATTGGCCACGATCTAATAAAATGAAATTCAGTGGTGAAAAGAGTAAGGTTCTACATTTAGGCAAGAAAAACGAAATGCACAGGTACAGTATAGGTGGTACCTTGCTCAGTAGTAGTAGCTGTGAAAGGGATCTTGGAGTCCTAGTGGACAACCATTTAAATATGAGCCAGCAGTGTGCAGCAGCTGCCAAAAAAGCCAACACTGTTTTAGGCTGCATAAACAGAGGGATAGAATCAAGATCACGTGAAGCGTTAATATCACTTTATAATGCCTTGGTAAGGCCACACTTGGAATACTGCATTCAGTTTTGATTGCCACGATGTAGAAAAGATGTGGAGACTCTAGAAAGAGTGCAGAGAAGAGCAACAAAGATGATTAGGGGACTGGAGGCTGAAACATATAAAGAACAGTTGCAGGAACTGGGTATGTCTAGTTTAAGAGAAAGAAGGACTAGGGGAGACATGATAGCAGTGTTCCAATATCTCACAAAGAGGGAGTCAAACTAATTTCCAAGGCACCTGAGGGTAGAACAAGAAGCAATGGGTGGAAACTAATCAAGAAGAGAAGCAACTTAGAACTGAGGAGAAATTTCCTGACAGAACAATTAATCAGTGGAACAACTTGCCTCTAGATGTTGTGAATGCCCCAACACTGGAAGTCTTTAAGAAGATGTTGGATAGCCATTTGTCTGGAATGGTGTAGGGTTTCCTGACTAGGCAGGGGGTTGGACTAGAAGACCTCCAAGGTCCCTTCCAGCTCTGCTATTGTATTGTATTGAATGTGATTACTAGCAATGAGAGCATGATTCTAGCTCGAGCCTTTGTAATGGACTTGTCAGAACACCATGTCAACATACAAGTTAACCTAACCCTAACCCTCTGTAGATTTCTGGTATTACCAATTTGTAAATATGGTGCTGAAGTAGCACCACCATTTTTGGGGAAGATTTGTGTGTCTCTGTATGAGTGTGGGTGTGTATATTGTGGAAAAGCCGGGGGGGGGGGCTTTTCCACAATATACACACCCACACCTGAAGAATGAAATATTTTAAGGATTTTTTTTTAAAGGCCAGATTAAATATTTCCCCTAAAAGAGAAATACAAATCTTAATGGAGTCAGAAACTCAGAGCTCCAGCTCCCTGAACCGAAGCAGATACTGAGCTGATCTGGTAATCCATTACTCCTTGCAGCAAATTCTGAACAAAGGTGGATTAGCCCTCACCCAAGAGCCAAAACAGGACAAAGCCATTAATTATTGCATCACCCTCAGAAACTTCAACAAAACTTAACTTAGACAACCTATAGAGCCAGCTATGATCCCTACACAACCCCTAAAGTCAATAGAATACATGCTCTTGCACAGGAACAGGAAGCTCAAGTGCAAAGCTGAGAGAGGGTATTGAGACATTGGATGGCAATACAGACTGTATAAATAAATGGGGTTATAAAAATCAATGGCCACAGTGATATGATCCAAACCCTGCAGGTTTAAAAAAGGCTTATCATTTAGTTCTAGCTGCAGTCATGACTTTTCTTTTTGTCTTCCTCACTATCACATCCTTGTTCTGTCCTTGTACTGGTATGATAACAGTAGAAAGAGACATCATGGTTTGGGAAGGAAATACAGACAGTCAACATATTCCATTCCTTTCACCCACCCAAACCAGTTTCAAACTGGCCTTTGATCCTTTTCTCCTCTCCTGGCCTCAAACCCTGAAATCAGGCATCATGAGTCACCCAGCTGTGTCTCCAAAGGATCAAACAAGGATTGCCCTCTGACCTTCACCACTCTTACAGTAACAAAAATCCTCTTGTCCCAACTCCATAAGAAAAAGAACAAAGTAAGTTTGCTTAGATATCCTCCATCCATGTTGTACCTTTTCAACAATTTGCAAAGGAAGAAACATGAGGAGGGCAAGAAGAGAAAGAAGAGGAGAGGAATAATGGAGAGAACACATGGAAGCCACATTGCTATGAAGATGCCCGTTTCTTGTATCTGTTAAAAAGACTCTACAGTTATCCTGTTGGATGAGTAACATGGCAGGCTATTGTATAAAGTGGGTGTATGGGCAAGTATAGTGCTGTGGGAGGTATAGCTTGCTTAAGGCCAAAACCTGAGTAATGGAGTGAAGTTAGAAATCAGGGCAGGCTACTGGTGTTTTAAGTGGAGAAAATCAAGCCAGTGAGGTTGGAGTATATGTTTGCATTCATCCAAGGGCATCTCAGGGGAAAGGGAGGTGTAACAAAGCTTTAGGTAGCATCTATGTGAAGTCCTGCACCTTGCCACCTTCCTATGGATAAGAACACCCTTGCTAGCATCTATACAGTGGAAGACCTGATAAAACAGGCGAAAAGCAAATAGAAAACCAGACCATTCACAATCCCACAATTTGCCAAAAAAAAAAAAAAAAAAAAAAAAGGTACAGCTTGAATGGTTTTAAGTAAGCTGGCAGAGTCAGAAAAATGCTGACTCATAAGGAGTCATCCCTCTGATTCATAAGGATCCCTTCTGTCATGCTTGAAAAACTAGGACCACATGCAAAGTTCCAATTAAATTGATTTATTACTATTCATGCCTATGCACAGGAATGTACTCAACGGAGGGTTAGCACTATTTTGGTGCTAGGTAAGGGTCAATGTAGTTCAGAGGGGTTAGACTTTGTTTGTCACTGTGTGTGTCTAGGCTGATTCCTCTTCAGGTTCTACCACACATCCTAGACCTCCTCATTTTCCTCCCAAACAACCATCCTGGGAGAAAGCTGAAGAAGATGGTAACTGTTCCAAAGTCGTCCTGTGAAGTTATATACAGTAGATAGTCATGGAGTTGAATCTGGTCTCCTTACTCCTATTCCAAAACCTAAACTATTACACTACATGGTTGCATTCAGAGGTGGGTTGCTGCCGGTTTGGCCTGGTTTGGCCGAACCGGTAGTGGAATTCAGGCCTGGATCGCAGAACCGGCAGTGAACCAGGCCTGCCACGTCCCCAAACCAGTTCCCTCGCCGCCACTGGGCTGTTGCCATTTTGGTTTTTACTGTAAATTGTTCTGTGCATGTGTGAAGAACAATTTACATTGAACCATGCATGCGCGTTGCACGCAGGTTGCAAACTGGTAATAAAACCGGCAGCAACTCACCCCTGGTTGCATTATAAGTACTTGAAGTATGGGTTCAGGCAATGAGCATCTAAATGCTAAGGTTCTTTTTGGAAATGTTGGGTTTTGTATAAAATCCATTCACTAGTGTTTCTCAACTTCAGAACTTTAAGATACATAGATTTCAACTTCCAGAATTTCTCATCCTGGTTGGAGAATTCTGAGAGTTGACATCCACACTCCTTAAAGTTCCTGAGGTTGAAAATCCTGGACTAAACCAAGGTGAAATCCAGACTAGAGTTAGATTAGGAATGTAGATTCCCCAGGTTCAAATCCCCACTTAGCCTTAGCTTTGCTTTGCTCCAGTGTTTAGAGTTTAAATTCTGGGTATAGAATGCTTCTGGAACCTCTGTCATATTTTCTGACTGTTACTTGTTGTCTTGTCTGGACGATTATGTTTTGAACTGTGTTTTAATTGTTCACTTGATATTTTGTAAGATGCCAAGAATCTTTTTGGACCTGAGAAGCTTTAATGTCTAATACACAATATAATAATATAACACCCCCCCGCAATCTATTGACTTACTTGTGAGGGATATTCTGAGGATAAAGTTATAAAGGTGGACATGTTATGTGCTCCTTAAAGGTCAATTTCTGTTAAACAAAAGATAAACAATGACAGGAATGTTCTATTACATGTACTAAATGTATAAAATAATAAAATCCACCTGGGTTAAGCATTCTGAAATTTCACTGATACCAAGAGCAGAGTTAAGCTTATGTGTAACTGTCCTTGAAATTAAGAACATTTAATTATGTCTGGATTGCAGTTAAAGTCCCTATTCTTCATCTTACAGAGTTTGTGTAAACTATCAGTCATTCTTTGCTGGACATAAATTATCTGATAAGAGGCTTCTTGGATACTCATATATAGCATTTATTTACCAAGGATTTCTGAGGTCTTAGGCTTCCACACAGAGGGATTACTGATGTTAATGTTCTGATGTATGCAGATCATTCATCCTGAAGGATTTATGACAGTGATAGTCAACAATGAGGCAAAACTAATATACTAGATAAAAATATAATTTCTGTGCCTAAAAATAGGTCCTTTTAAAAAGTACTCCCTTCTACTCAGGAAGCAGACTTGGTTTCCAAAGTGAAATCACAGATTGTTTGATTTCTCTTTTGTTAAATAAATATCACACAGATAAGGTTTCTACCAGAAATGTCCTATGTTTGCACAGTAATATGAATTTTGATGGGACATAATCAACCTTTGCTTATTACAGACTACTGTAAACATTTTACCAGCTTTCACCAGCTGGTACAGAATGTTAAATCTTTTTTTAGTTCTCAAGGCAAGAATGGCAAGATAACCCACTTGGATTGCTGAAAGTGGATGATGGAAACTTCCAGGGAACTTATAAAGTCACTGAAGCATTATCAAACTTAATTCCCTTGTATATACCGTTTCCCTGAAAATAAGACCTTCCTGATAATAAGCCCAATCAGGCTTTTGAGTGCATGCGCTGAAATAAGCCCTCCCTTGAAAATAAGCCCTCTCTGAAAATATTGCACCACAGCAGCAGACATGAGGTGACCATGCTTGCTGTCTCCTGCACCTCAAAAATAAGACCTGTCCAAAAATAAGGCCAAGTGCTTATTTCGGGGTAAAAAGAAAATAAGACCCTGTCTTATTTTCGGGGAAACACAGTATTAATTAATTAAGTCTGTACTTGTGCTTCACTTTCATTTCAAAGTTTGGAAGAAAGAAAATGAATACGTATATGCATATGTATAACAGGTATATGAACTTTGGGAGTTTCCCATATAGTTATGGAATGCTTCTTGTATTTAATCCATATGTTTACCCCATATGTCTGCCCATCTGTTTTATAGACATTGTATTTTCCTCAAACTCTAACTGGCAAAAATGTTTTCTTACTGCAAAATGTATTCTTTAATGATACAAAAAATATCTAATACTACCATGGTTAATGTGGAGATGTGATTAATGAAATAGGTTTCTACTTGGCAATGCCAGTCATTTCCCTCAAAGAAATGAAGTGCAATTCTTTCCTTTCTCCACCTCTTTCACTTTTTATATTTAAAATATTTATTGTTCAGTTTTGGAGGACTTTGGAGGTCTATTTTTTATTAAGCTCTAGCACAGTGTTTCTCAACCTTAGCAACTTGAAGATGTCTGGACTTCAACTCCCAGAATTCCCCAGCCAGCGAATGCTGGCTGGGGAATTCTGGGAGTTGAAGTCTGGACATCTTCAAGTTGCTAAGGTTGAGAAACACTGCGCTAGCATATGTTTATCCCGCATTAATGTCAGATTTTCAAGGTAGACTAGGCTGGAGACCAAAATTATGTAGGTCAATGCCACTTTATTGTAGTAATCTTGCAAATTTAAATGTGCTTCTTTTTTCTTTCCTTTAATTTCAAGATAATTTATGAATTTAGGACCTGTCTAAGTTGTTTTGTTCATGCTACATTTTGGTTCCACCCTCAAATCTCTTTTATCATTGCCTTGCTGGTAGCCATATCATTCCTGTTCCTTAAGGCCATCTCCTTTATTCTCCACAACTGCCAAAAAATAAGCAGGTGCTATCAAGCTATAGATATGTTTGAAATTTATTGTTTGTAACGGAGATGCATACATTTCATAATCCAGTTTCATATTTCTGAAAATTCCAGGATTAACTATTCCATGTTCTTTATGTCTTGGTTTTCCAACATCCAACATTTACAAATCATGTTTTAAATTGAATTATTATTAAAGAACCTGAACAGCTGAAGAGCTGAGGCATCTCTAGTTTTAAAACTTTGCTTCTTTACATTTGCTGTCTGCTGTCTTCTATTGTATTTCACAGTCTACATATATTATTGGCAGGACATCTTGCTGTTATATAGCATCATACATTTCCAGTAAATTATTCTCTATTGTTTGATTTTTTTTATTCCCAGCTTTCCATATACTACAGCAAATTAATATATCCTGTAAGCAGTATTTCCATAGGTTTGGGGGATATGTGTTATTTGCCATTCACCACTTACAAGTGATTTAAAAATATACTGCAGGTTACTCTGGTCTAGCAAATGTTAAATAAGTTGAAGAGAATAGATTGTATTTTTCAAATATGCCACAAAGGTGTCATTAAACAAATGTGGACTATAATTGACTGTAATCTATAACAAATGCTGAAGTGATAAACTGCACAGTTACCTCAACTTGCCTGTATGCCAAAATTCATTTGGCAGCCATTTTGACTTTTAAGACTGCCAAAGCAGCATTGCTGAAATGATTATTTAAATAATGCTGTGATATAAAGTCTTCTGGGGGAAAAAACATTGTGTGGAAATGACTTCACAGTTAATTGTAAATGGAACTAATATCTGTGGTCACTCTGTGGCATAACTGTCAGTTTCACTGGCAAGACCTGATTGACATTGCCTGGGGACTTCATTTAATATGGTTCTAGACTATCTGACAGACAATTTAGTGCAGCTAGATAAGAATCCGGATTGCATATTGACAGGAAGTTGTTATAACAGTTGATTGTCCTTTGTCACCAATTAGATGCAATTCTTTTAAAGTAGGACGTAAAGTGAGATCTGGACATTAAGTGTGAAACCTACTGGGTCAGGCTGGACAGCCTCTCAGGGCCCCTTTACTTCTATATTAAAAGCAACATAGACAGAGTTGGAGCTTGCAAAAGAACAGGAAGCAAGTGCCTAACCACAAGATGTCCCTATGTCAAAACCTATGTTAAAACCTATGTCAAAAGTCCAAGGTTCAATTAAAGTTTGTTAATGACACGTACTCCATAACAGAAGGAGAAGAAAGACCCCATCTCCTTATAAGGCTTTCTCCTCAAGGTAACCACTAAGAAATGAGTTAAGTGTTTCCGTGTTACGCTGCCTTTGAGAATGTATAAGAATGCGTGCTTCGATAATGAAGGTTGTTCAGAGCTTGCAATGTTAGCCATGGGCTAGCTTTCTGAACCTGGCTGCCAAATGAACTTTTCCTGTATCCTGAGAAGTCTAAAGCCTGTTATTTTCTGCAACACTTTTGTTAAACATACTGTCCCCATACACAGAGCCAGCTTTCAGCTGAGTAGGCACTGACCAAGGGTGCTAAAGTTTATGGGGTGCCGATCCCCCCTTCTTTTGAATCATTCTAAGAAATGCACTTATCTGTTTGGAGGAGGTGGCACCCTCCATCACTATGACTTGATTATGTGCCATCTAGTTATTTTTGACTCCTTAGCAATCATATAAATTTTTCTATGACAATCTGCTCCCATCCTATTCTTTCAAGTGTTCCAATGGTGTACTCATTGCAACTGTAATTGAGCCCATCCATCTTTCTGCTGGTCACCCTCTTGTTCTCTTTCCTTCCAACTTTCCCAACATTAGAATATTTTTAAGAGAGTTAAGTCTTTGCATAATTGTCCAAAGTAGGATAATTTGAATCTAGTCATCTGTGCCTGTGGTGAGAACTCTGAGTTGATTTGTTCAATAATCCATTGGTTTGGTTTATTCAACCTCTCAATATGTGATGGTGCTGAGAAACATGTGAGTAAATAGGCTGTAAACTAACCCTTTCCTGCCTTTCTGTGACTTTTTAGGTTAGAGTTGTGGACAGATTTGTTCTTATAGCAGCAAAACTGCTCAAAAGTTTAGGAACTCAAAAGTTCCTAAATAGAGGACTGTCTGTAACAAGTTCTGACTGAGAGAAAGAATGAACTTTTTTTGTGGGAGAAACTCAACATTTGCTAGCCTAGGAAATCAAACCACCACCAAGCTTTCATTAGAAATATACTGGAGGGTTTTGTACTTGACTGCCTGGAAATTATTATTTACAAATTAAATCAAAATGATTTAAAATAAATTAAAATAATTTAATTACTGTAATGGCAACACTGAAAAATGTGATTATATTTTCTACTCAGTTTAGTTTTGGTGGGATTGAATGGAGAAATGAGCCTATCAGCAGAATTCAAAATTAAATACTAAGTTTACAGCTTTCCCCCCATTATTATAGGACAGGTGCAGAGTTGAAGACACTACCCAGTATTAAGAATGAAGGTGTATTCACAAAGCCCTCCACAACTTTCAATGGGGTCTGACCTGAACAGTCACCCTGCAGCTGCAGCAATGTGTTAAGTATTATATAGAAGACACTGTCTTACTTATTCTTCCTTGGTTAACCTGTGAACTTGTTCACCAGGCTAATTGTGTAAGATGAAGCAGGGCAGTGGCATTGACAAAAAGGTTTATTGTAGTGTTGTAGTAAATGGATAATAGGGGGCATCTGATGACAAGCTTTCAAAACCGTTTTCAATACTCACATTTGTGTGTAAATCTGTGGAGGAGGGAAAGGAAGGAGAACAAATAGGATGGATTCGGGAGAAGGATTCATGGGGCAAATAATAAATGTGGATTGTTGCCTGTTAAAGCCAGGGAGTGGCAGATTTTTTTGTGGGGGGGGTGGAGAAACTGTGCTTATTCTTCTACAGTCTAAGCTTACACTTTGCTTTATTTTCAAAGAACAAATCTTGGAGGCACTGGGAATAGAGGGCTTAATGGTGACCTCAACATCCCTGCTGTTAATTTTGATCACGATGGGGATTTATTCCGCAGAAATCAATAGAAAGCAGCGCATCAGTCATTCTGACAGAACTGCTTTAAAGTCAACATTAGGAACAAAGTAATTAATTACTAAAAAGAAACCTTTCCTTTTTGGCATGCTAGAGAGACCCATGCAACTTACTTTGTTGCAAAGTATATCTCAATGTCAATTGAGCTTTTTATTCATTTTTCAGTTTATAGGCAGTAGGCCAAGAATTCATTCTTACCCAAGATCCAGCTGTAGGTCTCACAACGGCTGTCGTTTTACCACTCAAATTGTTTGGAGTCTGTTTTATTTGTGAAAAACAAATAAAATAGACCCCTACATTTTGTGAAAATTCTAATCAATTAAAATCAAAAAGTATTTAATAGTAACTCTTGAAAATGTGAAAAAAAATGTCTTCAAATGCCTATCTCCCCATCTTCCCGAGAATAGGCCCTGTAGGATGAGAAGGAAACGGGAAGGAAGGAATATTTTGAACATTCAGAGTTTGCCTATAACTGGAGGGAGGGAGAAGGAAAAAAAACCTATGAAGGATGGGTGGCATCAGATTTTGAAGCATAGTACTAGGGAAAGGAAAGAAGATTTTATCGTCTCTCTCTCTCTCCCCCCCCCCCACCTCCAGAAATATATGCTGCTTCAGATGCAGTGGTGAAATTCAAGTTTTTTTACTACCGATTCTGTGGGCGTGGCTTGGTGGGCATGATGTGGTTTGAGGTGGTCTTGCTTGGGGGGCGTAGTAGGGGAATGATACTGCAAAATCTCCTTTCCCACCTCACTCTGGGGCCGGTCAGAAGTGGCATTTGCTGGTTCTCACAGCTACTCAAAATTTCCACTATCGGTTCTCTAAACTACTCAAAATTTCCACTACCGGTTCTCCAGAACCTGTCAGAACCTGCTGGATTTCACCCCTGTTCAGATGCCAAAATAGTTTAATTGATCATGCATGTTATGAACCTTTGTTTGGAGGTAGGGCTATGCACACCTGCAGAAGAATGTATGGGGGCAAATTATAACACGCCTGAAGATGTGATCATGCAAATGCTACACTTGCATTCTTGCATCATTACCTATTGCCACATTGACAACACCACTGGTCAGGGCTAGGAAAAAAATTGTCACTCTGCTTTAAGAATGTCTTGAGTTCATTTGGATGAATGTGCTTTATGAATATATTCCAATCAAATGCTCTAAGAATGTAAATACATTATATAGGCTTAAGATACCTCCATACTAATGCTTCGTACTATTTTGGAATTGAGTACTAACAGACTGATCTCATGACATCTGTTTTTGCTATCTGAATCAATTTATTTCCGAATGCTTCAGTTTCTTGGAAACAGAAAGAAAACTGGTATTTTTCTTTGAATTATTACAGCTCTGCAGAGCTTACAATGTTAAATTTCCCACATTGGTGGGAAATCTTGCCATGCCCTGCTTCTTGGGCTCAATCCAGCCATTATTTCAAACACATCTTATTTACAAGATTTGTATCTCATCCACATCTCATGACTCTGAGCCAGTGCTCTTATCTATCCCAGAAGTTCAATATTATATTCATGGATATTATGTCTTCCTGTACAGTGGATAAAAACTGATTTTCCTCTCCCCAATTAAACTACTATAATAATACACAACTATGGAGTTACTGTGAAAATGACTTGATAGCCTAGATTTACAACTGGGTGATTTCAGTAATTGGCTTCAGTCCATGTCCTTCAAATCTATGACCACTTTGTAGATCACCTGACTTATCATGCATTCTATGATGAAATTTGAAAAGTTCATCTTCTTCAATTTTATATGATTGCTAGCATACATTCTTGAAAATAAAGATTTGTAAGAAAAATATTGCAATTTAAATCCCAGTCTTTCTGCAATTTCCTATGTTTGTAGGCTTAGGATTTATTTAGCTTTTTTGCAGTAATTTTTGTCACAGGATGCCAAGAAAGTTTGCTCTCCTTTCCAGTTATCCATGTTGTTTGTCACTTCAGATTTCTGGTAACCCTGTGAAAGAATGAGACAATTTTGTCACCCCAGTTTCATTTAGGAAATAGGGTACTAAATAAATGGTGGTCTTAGCATTACTATGTTGGTTATCTAAAAGATAAATGGAGAGTTTGTGGTTTGGATAGTTTTTGCACGTTCTACTTTTCAACAACAGCAAAAGGGAGGACAATCACAAACTGTGTTTTAGAAAGTTTGGGACACTGGGAATGCTGATGGCATGGAAATACTCTCAATTAAGCTATGTATTGACAATATTGGATGCTGACTTTTGTTTTCATCCATGAACCAGCTATCATCATGATTGCAGTAAACTTGCTTGAATATTTTTGTTTCTTTTTTGGGGAAGGATACATTTATGTTAATTCAGACTTAATTGCCTTGGTATTATCAAAATGTGTGCATTATTAAAGCACAACACATTTGGAAGTGCCAAGTTGAGGAAGAGTCCTTTAGTGCATTAGTGTAAACAAAATTTTCACAGGATCTTTCCTTGTTATAACAGCTGTTTTGGAATGTGGGAAGTTAGCACCTACCCCTCTCCTAGGCAAATGAGATATTTTAGGAAATATTAAAAGGGCAGAATACTTCCCTAAAAGGAAGGCAGAAACTCAACCCCCCCCCCGACCTTTGTCAATGGCCTGGGTCAGCCTATTATACATAACAAAGATCTACCGTATTTTTCAGAGTATAAGACGCACCCTTTTCCCTCAAAAAAGAAGCTGAAAATCTGGGTGCATCTTATACACTGAATACAGCATTTTTTGCCTCCCGAAACTCCGCCCTTTCACCAAAATGGCCATGCATAGCTTTTAGAAGGCTTTCAGAGAGCTCCTGGGGGCTGGGGAGGGCAGAAATGAGCAAAATATGGCCAGTTCTTTTGCCCTCTCAGCCCCCAGTAGCACTCTATAAGGTTCCTAAAGGCTATTCATGCCTCCTTTTTAAAAAAAGGGGCCCATTTTTGCAAAAAACAGGCTGTTTTTGAGAGGTTTGCAGAGTGCAAAACCTTTTTTTTTTAAAAAATTCCTTTTCAAAACCTTGCTGCGTCTTATACTCTGGTGCATCTTATACTCCAAAAAATATGGTATCTCCTTCAGGCAGAGCCATAGGAGGAATTGCCCAAAGCCCCTTCATTACATCACCACCCCTCAAGGCTCAACCAAGCCTGGGACACAGACAACCTGCATGGTCCCAAGGGAGTCTGACAACCAATTAGAATACAAGCTCAAATTCAAAAGCCCACTCTCAGCATCTCTTCCCTTTTTGCCCAGGACCTCAAACCATGTGATCCTGTTCATCATTAAACCATCTTTCCAAACAGCCACCATGTGTCCAGTGTCTTTCTCCCCACTTGGAACTGATGGACATTCCTTCCAACAGGAGAAAAAACAAAACTCAAAGGTTTGCAAACAGAAAGAAACAGAGCAAGGATCAGTCAGTAGGCTGAAAGAGGTGCTCCTGTTTGCCAGACATCCTTTTCATTTTTACTGTGTCATCTTGTTGACTCATAGTTCCGCCTCCCTTACTCTTATATCTCAACAGCAGTATATATCCGTGATGGCGAACCTATGGCACGTGTGCCACAGGTGACACGCAGAGCCATATCTGCCAACACGCGAGCCGTCAGCTCCAGCCCTCATGCGTGTGCCGGTCAGCTGATTTTCTGGTCAGAACCTGCTGAATAGCACCTCTGGGAAGGACAGGTTAGCTTGACATGCCTATTGTCATAATAAAGTGATTTTAAGAAACAAGGATTTCCCCCTTCTTATTCCATTTACTTGCTCTTGATAGAATGCAATATTTTTTGTACCAAGTTGATAATGCTGTTCTTGAAAGGATTTCAAAATTGTATGTGTATTTACAATTATATTCACGGTCTTTGCTGTATTTGCTGTATTTGTAGTATGCCTGGATGTCTTATTACTATTTCAGAAGGAGTTTTTATATGTAAGAAAACAGTCATTTTTTTAAAATGAAAAACTTCAGATGTATTGTTGAGTAGTGTCCAGATGAAGATAAATTATTGTTAATATGGAATTGGGAAATCGTAAACCAATTAATAAGACTATTGCATTATCTCTATGATTTGTTATTGTGAACTTTATATTCATTAAATGAATCAATTAGCTGCTTAACACAGAGAAAATTATAACCTGGACAAAAATTTGATCCAAGGAGGAGATTTGATCCAAAGGAGGAGACTGGAAAGATGCAGGAAACAAAGAAAGAAAGACAAAGCCTTGGACAAGAAATTTAGGTTATATTATTTGAAACAGAAAGGGTTCAAATGCTAGAATTTGAAATAATTGAAAATTGCATTATTGACAATGAATCAATAGTAGTGCTCTGGAAAATAATTTTAAAGTATTCAAATTAGAGCTGAAATACCCAGATTCCATAACGACTACAAATTCTTAGAGTTGTTGCTCTGCATATTCATATGTATGTATGTGTGTGTGTGTGTGTATGTATGTATGTATGTATGTATGTATGTATGTATGTATGTATGTATGCATATATAATGTGCTGTCTCTATCTCTATCTTTATCTCCATCTCCATCTCCAACTCCACCTCCAACTCCGACTCTGACTCTGACTCTGACGCTATACCTATATTTTTAGAGGTTTAGAGGTTTTATTTGCATTTGTAGGCCGCCCTTTTCCCTGAGGGGACTCAGGGCGGCTCACAGAAAACCAAGGGAGGGGGGAATACAACATTGAGATTACAACACATAATAAAATAGCAAACAACATGCATACAACATTCGGGCGGGGTAACAGTCCTTATCCCCAGGCCTGACGGGCGAGCCAGTTCTTCAAGGCTATGCGGAAGGCTTGGACGGTGGAGAGAGTACGAATCTCTACGGGGAGCTCGTTCCAAAGGGTCGGGGCCACTGCTGAGAAGGCCCTCCTCCTTGTGGTTGCCAGCCGACACTGGCTGGCCGATGGAGTGCGGAGGAGGCCTAATCTATGGGATCTTATAGGTCGTAGGGAGGTAATTGGCAGAAGGCGGTCTCTCAAGTATCCAGATCCACTGCCATGTAGGGCTTTATGGGTGATCAATAGCACCTTGAAGCGCATCCGGAGATCGACAGGTAGCCAGCGCAGCTCGCGGAGGATAGGTGTAATGCGGGTGAATCGAGGTGCACCCGCAATCACTCGCGCGGCTGCGTTCTGCACTAGCTGAAGTCGCCGGATGCTCCTCAAGGGCAGCCCCATGTAGAGCACGTTGCAGTATTCCAGCCTAGAGGTCACAAGGGCCCGAGTGACTGTTGTGAGGGCCTCCCGATTCAGGTAGGGTCGCAACTGGCGCACCAGGCGTACCTGGGCGAATGCCCCCCTGGTCACAGCCGCTATATGGTGGTCGAATGACAGCTGTGGATCCAGGAGGACTCCCAAGTTGCGAACCCTCTCTGAGGGGTGTAAAATTTGACCCCCCAGCCTGAGTGTTGGATTATTGGTCAAATCTTTGGGAGGAAAACACAACAGCCACTCGGTCTTTTCTGGGTTGAGCACAAGCTTGTTAATCCTCATCCAGTCCATAACGGCTTCAAGCCCCCGGCCCATCACGTCAACCGCTTCATTGATTTGGCACGGGGCGGACAGATACAATTGAGTATCGTCCGCATATTGATGGTATCTGATCCCGTGCCTGCGGATGATCTCCCCCAGCGGTTTCATGTAGATGTTGAATAGTAGGGGGGATAAGACCGAACCCTGCGGCACCCCATATTTTAGGGGCCTTGGGGACGATCTCTGCCCTCCCACTAACACCGACTGCGACCTGTCCGAGAGGTAGGAGGAGAACCACCGTAATACGGTGCCTCCCACTCCCACCTCCCGCAGTCGTCGCAGAAGGATACCATGGTCGATGGTATCGAAAGCCGCTGAGAGGTCAAGGAGGACCAGGATGGAGGGATGTCCTTCATCTCTGGCTCTCCAAAGATCATCCATCAATGTGACCAAAGCGGTTTCTGTGCTGTAACCGGGTCTGAAGCCTGACTGGAAGGGGTCTAAGTAGTTTGCTTCCTCCAAGGACCGTTGGAGCTGGAAGGCCACCACCTTCTCAACAACCTTCCCCAGAAAGGGGAGGTTGGAGACCGGGCGATAGTTGTTAAGGGCAGCTGGATCCAAGGATGGTTTCTTCAGGAGGGGTCTCACCACCGCCGCTTTCAGTGCGGCGGGGAAGTTCCCCTCCCGAAGGGAGGCGGTTACAACCGCCTGGATCCAGCCTCGTGTCACCTCACTGCAGTTAGAAACCAGCCATGAGGGACACGGATCCAGAACACAGGTGGAGGAACTTACAGCTCTCATGGCCTTGTCCACATCCCCGGGGGTAACTTCCTGAAACTCAACCCAGAGCTGTTCTACTTGGTCCCCCTGTGCCTCGGCTGGAACTGCAGGTGTGGAGTCCAAGTCCGCCCGAAACCGAGCAATTTTGTCCGCTAAGAATTGGGCATATTCTTCAGCTCTGCCCTGCAAGGGTTCCCCCGTCTCCCTTTTGTTCAATAGGGAGCGGGTTATCCTAAACAGGACGGCTGGGCGGGACTCAGCGGATGCGACCAGGGAGGCTATGTGTGATCTTTTAGCTGCCCTAAGTGCCCTAGTATATTCCCTGGTGCAGGTGGTTACCATTGCTCGGTTCGATGCGGACTTATCGGACCTCCAACGGTGCTCTAGGCATCTCCTCCGGCGCTTCATCTCCCGGAGCTCCTCGGTGAACCAAGGAGGTCTCCGGGATCCGCCGCCTCGGAGGAGCCGCAGTGGCGCAATCCGGTCGAGGGCCTCTGACGCTGCCGAGTGCCACGCAGCAGCCAGAGTCTCCGCCGGACTGTGGGCGAAAGTGTCAGGAATAACCCCAAGCTCTGTCTGGAACCTTACTGGCTCCATAAGACGCCTGGGGCGGAACCACCTGGTCGGTTCCTCCTCCCTACAGTGGGGGTTTGGCCTCCGGAAGTCGAGCCTCAGTAGGCAATGGTCTGACCACGACAGGGGTATGATGTCACTCCCCCTCAGACCAAGATCACACATCCACTGCTCCGAGAGAAATACAAGGTCAAGCATGTGTCCCGCTGAATGGGTTGGGCCTCGGATTACTTGGGTCAAGCCCATGGCTGTCATGGAAGCCATGAACTCCTGCGCCCCATCAGAGTTTTCACCGAGCGACGGCAAATTAAAGTCCCCCAGGACCATCAACCTAGGGAACTCAATTGCCAGCTCGGCTACCGACTCGAGGAGCGAGGGGAGGGCTGCTGCAACGCTGTTGGGAGGCAGGTACGTTAGCAGCAGACCCACTTGACCCTTGAGGTCCAACTTTAACAGCAAAGACTCACACCCGACAATCTCCGGAGCAGGGACCCTACGAGGAACTAACGACTCCCGGATAACGGCGGCCACACCTCCACCCCTTCCCTGGGCTCTCGGCTGATGCAGCACCTGAAATCCTTCTGGGCACAGTTCTACAAGGGGGACTCCTCCCTCTGGGCCCAGCCAGGTCTCAGTAATACATGCCAGGTCTGCCCTCTCGTCTAAAATTAAGTCCCGGACGAGAGGTGTTTTATGTACAACAGACCTGGCATTTAGCGACAACAGCCTGAGACCAGGGTCCTGACTACTTGCGCCATCTGGTCTTGGAGTGGGACTCCTAGGGCCGGAAGAAGGGATCTCTGTAATGTAGCGAACCCTCCTTCCCCGGTAATGGCCTGCCCTAAAGTCCCCGCCGTATCTGCCCCTCCCTGTTACGACCGCAATACCCCGACCCTCTCCCGTATCTCTGGTCCCCTCAACCACCCCCGTGGCCCCCGCAATTCCCGACAGGTCCTCCGAATCACGCACACTCATACACTCCCCCAAACAGTCCCCACGTAAAAAGTTAAAAAACACAAATTTACAACAATATAATCATAAAAAGTGGGACATTCATTCATGTCAAGCATACCTCATGCATAACCCATACAAAGGAGGAAGAAAAAGATGAAAGGAAAGGAAGAAATTATAATTGCGCTAGAAGTTAATTAAAGTAAAGTGCGAATAGTTCTGGGAGAGTCCAAAAAAGTCTGAGGTGGTTAAGGAAAGGAGAGAGCCTCCTATACACTGTAGGTACCCCCACTCGTCCAGCAATGGTGTTATCCGAAAAAGCAGGTCCAAGGCGGCATCAGGCAACAATGGCCGTGGCAGATGAAAATGCAAATAAAGGAATAGATGATAATACAATCCAAAAAGTCCAATAGCCGCATTCCGAGGGGAGTCCAAGCTCAACCAGCAAAAGGGCCTGTGATGACAATGGTCCAGTGGAAGAAAGAATGCCCCAACAGGGGAGGCCAAGCCGAGGGGAGAGGAGTGGGGTTGCAATCGTAGCAGATGGAAACCGCCTCCCATTCTCTCCCAGTACTATCTCAGGCTAACCGCCTTCTCCCTGGGGCAATAGATAGTCAGAACAAATCCACAGCAACCAAACGCACAGACGAGATAAAGAAGTGGTAAAAGGGGTGAGGGGGAGAATCTCTCAGCCCACAAGAGGAGGGGCGGGTCAGGGCTCTCTTCAAATCAGCCGGGTCGCAGCGGACTCCAACAGTACTCCCAGCAATAATTACCCAGCGTCTCCAGCCGAAATGGGCCGCAACGGCTTCCAAGCGGCACCCGGGCAGTGTCTGTAAACGCCTCTCCAAATCAGCTGGGCCGCGGTGTCTTCCGGGCACCCTCGAATGGCGTCGGTGTTCTTCGTAGCAGGCAGCCTCGGGGAGTAAAAACTCTCTCCCGTCCGCTGCCAGCACCAGCCCTCCGAGAGTCGTTCGTGTCTTCTCTCCAGCTTCCAGGCGGCACCCGGGCGGTATCTTTGAACGTCTTTTTAAAATCAGCTGGGCCGCGGCGTCTTCCGAACACCTCCGAACGGCATCGGCGTTATTCGTGCGAGGCAGCCTGGAGAAGCAATTTTTCTCCGGTCCGCTGCCAGCACCCGATCCCCCGAAAAATCGCCCGTCCCCTGGTCTTTCTCTAGCTCGATCTCCTAAGACAATATCTTCTTTTTTGGCAATTTTTTTTCTCATATAAACGCCGGAGCGAAGAGCTCGGCAGCCATGTTCCTTCCTTCGCACATGCGCCTATATCTATATTTGATGTTCCAATCACCCCACATTGTCGTGTGATCGTGACCCGTCAAAGCAGCGATCGTCAAAATAGCGTCGACAAAATAGCGCCGACAACAACCCAACATCATTAGCGCACCCACAACTTCGTGTCGATATAAGCGCGCTGACGAAACCGCAATGAAGGAAAAGTAGAAAGAAAGAAATTCCCCAAGAGCAGCATCCAGGAATGTGAATATATCTGAAAGTCTCACCCATTTCTCCTTGTTTTGTAGCTATATTCATTGGATCAGCTGGAGCTAAGGTTTGAATGCTTAGAGTATAAATCTACATTTGGGCAGCCGATTTCATTTTCTCTACGCAAGGAGCTTGATTATGCTGTGAAAATATTCCTAAGTAAAACAACTTGCAGAATACTATTGAAAATTAAAAGCCTGATATATTTTGATATACAAATTAAGCCTACGCTGGGAGCAGGGCAAAAGAAATGGAAAAGGAAATCAGGCGACTCTGATCTGATAGATCTCTTTTTCTGCTAAGCATTTCTTTCCCATTTAACTTGTCCTTTGTTCTGCCCCATTAAATGTTGTGATATTTCTGATTTGTACATAAGACTCCCTCCACGTCTTAAGTCAGGATTTAGCTACCGGCGTTTTAAACATGTGCACACGATTGTGTCAGCGTGCACATGTCGGCGCGCTACTGTCGCATAACAATTAGCGGATAAGACGGCGCGGATTTGACCCCCGCGGTTCTGTCGGCACAGAAAAGGCTTTCACGCATTTGTCGGTGAACCTCGTGTGATCACATTTTAAGTGTTATCTATACCAGGGGTGGGTTTCTGCTGGCATTACTGCTGGTTTGGTGCATGTGCGATTTTGCTGGAAGAACCCTTAAAATATTTTTCAGGTCTCAGAGAATCCTTGCATAAAAATACAAAAACTACAATAAAATACAATTCAATTTTACCCTGCACAATGCATATTTTACAATTTCTACACAACAGTGAAGCGGTAAGCTGGCGGTTGAGTATGTGACCTATAAAAATTCCCACCACTGTGAGCATGAGTTTTACACTTAACAATTTTTTTCCTGTTTCCAGCCATAATCTCTAGCTGAAGCCCTAGCGATCTCTTGCAGAACTGCAGAATCTGAACTGATCACAAGCATACAATGTTTGAAGACGTTTGTTAAGTGCCAATCTCTCAATAAGCATTGCAAATTATTGTACAAGGTGAACTAATAACTTGAATTATGACCATAATCAAGCTTATGACAACTATGACAACTGGTCATAAGTTGTGCCAATTGTTACAAAGTGTGACCATACCTGATTTTATGACCTTTTTGCAGTGGTAGTTAAGTGAACAGTTGTTAAGTGAATCCATTATTCACAATAAGGCATGTCTGGAGACTGGAAATAAAGACTGGCTTATGGAAAAAAATGTCATGTGACTACGGAATGCTGCAAACTGCTGTAAATGAAGTCTGGTTGCCAAGCAACCAAAATATGATCACATAATTGTGGAGGCCTCCAGCCATTGGAACTTTGAATCTGGGTTGTAATAGTCCTGGGGGGGGGGGGAATCTGTCATAATTTCAATTGGTAGCTAAATGTAAGTTGAGGACTACCTGTATTTCACCCTGCCCCCGATTGTTGTTAATAGCTCAAGCTCTAGAGTGTCAAAACCAACTAAAACACGGGTGTCAAACTCGCCACCTCATGTTGTCATCACAGGATGTTTCGTGACATTTTTCCCATTTGCAGAGCTGGAGTGGGCGTGGCCTGGGTATGATGCATCTGGCCCACGGGCCGCCAGTTTGACACCCCGGCACTAAAACGTTCCTTCCTTCACTCTTTCTGTGATTTTCTTTCCTTTATTTCAGTAGTCCCCAACCTTTCTGGCTTTGCGGTTGGCAGTAACAGCGGTGGCAGTGGTGGCAGTGGCAGGCGGAGAGGGGAGGGCTTTGCGTGTGTGATTGCTACTGGTACAAACGGAGCTTTGCACGCTTGCATGCGTGCCTGTCACTTGCACGGCCCAGTTCCCAACAGGCTTCGGCCAGTACTGGGCTGTGGGCTCAGACATTGTGGATCCTTGCTTTATTTGCATTGCTCTATTGGTTTAAACTTTACCATTGTACAACAAATGCATAAAATTTGTATCAAAATACTGAAGATGCAGCAAAGTAAGGAGAGACATTTTTATGTTACACTTCTCTCAGTTCTGGAATTCTAAGGTCTTTCCGTTTCACTCTGTCTGCAGGTGCTGCCAATTTCTTTAACCACATTAGTTTTTAATCCAGAATCTAATCCACATTATTTTAAAATTTTAATACAAATTATAATTAAAAAGATTGTCAGATGCAGCACAGAGAATGGATCTGAAACTAACAAAGGTAAGAAAGACCAAGGTATTTATGTTTGATGGGGAAATGGAATGAATGATTATAAATGATTATACACAAATAGAAAGTAGATGACTTTAGATGCCTTGATAAAAAAATAGGTGGAGTTCAAATGGTGAATAGAAAAGTCAAGTGTACTATGTAATTCCTTTGTAAGAAATGAATGTTTATTGAAATAGGTGAAAATGGCTGTGTTTAAGAACAAGAAAAGTTGTTTGAAATAAGAGCTGGGGATGTAAAGAAACATAAAAGTAAGTTGAGAAGGAATACTTTAGAACTATAGATAGTAAAACACAAATTATAGAGGTTCAAGTGTGAATGGTCACTCAGTGAGCACGGACTGAGTATAATCATCACTCACCTGAGAAAGTCATGGCTGGATGAAATTTATCATGTCTTTTGAAAAGGAAAAATGTGAAATTTAAAGAACAAAAGGGAATGTGAGTGGACCAGGGGAAGGAATGATGGTTTGCAAAAATGGAAGATAGGAAGAGAGGAGAGAGGGAGGGAGGGAAAGACCTAGTGAATGAGTTCTAGCTGTGTTTCCTTTCTTTTTAAACTCATGCTTTGGTTATTTTTGGTTTACTATTTCTTCCTCCTTTTCCAAATCCTATACAGGTAATCCTCAATTTACGACTAAAATTGAACCCAAAATTTATGTTGTTAAGTGAAAAAATTGTTAAGTGAATTTGTCCCATTTTACAACTTTTCTTGCCACATTTGTTAAGTGCACTTGTTAAATTAATAACATGGTTGTAAAGTGAATCTGGCTTCCCAATTGATTTTGCTTGTCAGAAGGTTGCTAAATGATTCCTGAACTCTGCAACCGTCAGAAATATGAGTCAAGCATCTGAATGTAAATAACATGACCATTGGGATGCTGCAATGGTCCTAACTGTGAAAAATGGTCATAAGTCACTATTTTCTGTGCCATTGTAACTTCAAACAGTCACTAAGTGAGCTGTTGTAAGTCAAGGACTACCTTGATAAGTATTTTTTGCCCTGAAATAGAATTGTATGATGGGTTTGTATGCAAAGAGCAGAAATATTCCTACTTGTAGAAAGGTAGAACAATTGTTCATTATGCTTTATTGTATAACGTGCATTCTAGTTCAGAAAGAATTTTCCCCCTCCTATTGATTAGGAAAATGTATGCTAAGATACCTACTGAAATAATTAGTGGTGTGCTATTAGTTCATAATATTTATGTAGCAATCAAAGGGCTTTATTTGCAGTTGCTGTCAAGATTAGGATAAACTCACTAAAAATAATGCTGTGAACTGTGATTATTTTAATTAATGTGGAAATTATATGGTAGTGTGCTTAGTCTTGGGGTGTTTTAATCAATTTGAAAGTCATATGGTAAGTTGTATTGATCCACGTTATAATATTCCAGGCCATTTGCTTGATTGTAGATATTAGAATTATGAACTGGACTGAACTTAGTTACTGTTCAAATAATACAAACTGAGCTGCTTTAATTCCCAATAGAAATGCTCTTTCCATTGGGTAACTCATCTGTGTTAGTCAGGGAGATATTTTAAATATATATATTTCTTATTCCTGACTGTTGTGTACTGCCCTAGCCTGAGATTGTATTGTCCAAAAATCAGGAGTCAAAACTTCTTAATTCCTTGACAAGCCAAACTTCCCAATGTCAATTCTTTTGGAAAATGTTGAATTACATGATAAGCCAGAATCTCCTAAAAATACTGGATCAGTCCAAAGACTGCATGATATACATGGAAGGCCTATGGAGAGGTAAATGGGCAGGTTGCAGATGTCACACCCTACTCTTTTTGAAGAGAACAGGGGTCACTCTGGGTTGATAGGATTTTGTGGATCTTCAGGATCTCTCTTTCAAATCAATGCTTTGGATCCAAGCCATTATGAACATATCACAGACAAACAAAAACTGATTTTAGGATCCTATGACAAACTGAGCCTTATGTCCTTAAATATGACTTATAAGAGGAGATATCATTTCCAGTAATTTAAATGTATAGATAGCAGAGGTGGTATTCAGCTGGTTCTGACCGATTCTGAAGAACGTAGCAGAAATTTTGAATAGTTCGGAGAACCAGCAAATACCACCTCTGGATGTCCCTGCCCCCAATCTATTCGCTGTCTCCCGAGTCCCAGCTGATCGGCTGGATTTTCTTTTGTTGTTCTGCACAGGAGAATGGAGCTGGAAAGCAGGTTAGTGGGGTGGAGAGGGAATGGGGATTTTGCAGTATCCTTCTCCTGCCACGCCCACCAAGCCACACCCACAGAATTGGTAGAAAATTTTGAATCCCACCACTGATAGATAGGTAATGCATATATAAATAACCAAGGGTGGATGGGTGGGAATCAGTGGTGGGTTGCAGGTGGTATGCCCCGGTATGGGTGCACCGGAGCCTGCCCGGAACACTGTATACCATTCCGGTACGGTGCTCTGGAGGGTCCACCCGCCCGCTGAGCTCCTTACCTGTCTTTTAAGACTTCTGCGCTTCCGGGCACGTCCATGGCATGTACAGCACCTGCATGACACTCCAGCAGCTGGAGCACCACGGAGGCTTATGGAGGTGCTAAGATGCATACATGCACTATGCGCGTCTATGTGGACGCGCCGAGCCCGTTCCAACCATACCGGTTGGAACAGGATCCGGAACCCTTCACTGGTGGGAACGGACTGCATGAACTAAGTTAAGGCAAAATACACTGGGGGAGGCTTGAAAAAAGATAAAATAAATAGAAAAACAAAACAAAACAAAAATCCAAAATACAGATAACAATTCCTGTGCAAAACAAGGTGGCAGATTAAAATCCAACTCATAACATTTCCAAAAGAATGCTGATTGAAAGGAGTAAGTTTAGAGTTGAAGTTCTGTACATTTTCTGTAAATTGTTCTGCAAAAAACATCTGTTTTGAAAAGTGGCATATCAATCTTTAAATAAAAAACAAAACAAAAGAATTATGGAAAAACTTCTTCAAATGTGGAATTCTTGGAGGGGCCATCACTTCCCAGTTGTACACATGAATGATGACTCCAGCCTGACTCTAATTCCTTATACAGGTAGTCCCTGATATACAACTGTTGGTTTAATGATCATTCAAAGTTTCTTAGGACCGTTTTTCACACTTACGACTGTTGTGGCATCCATATGGTCACATGGTCAAAATTCAGAGGCCTGGCAACTGACTCATATTTACGATTGTTGCAGTTCCTTGGGGTCATGTGATCACCTCTTGTGACTGCCTGACCAGCAAATGGGGAAGGCAGCTTCATGTAACAATCATATTACTAATTTAACTGCTGTGATTCACAACAAATGTGGCTAGAAAAATCATAAAATGGGGCAAACCTCACTTAACAAATTACTCAACCACAGAAAGTTTGGGCTCCATTGTGGTTCTTAGTTGAGGATTACCTGTATAGTTACTTTAACTTTTTTCTTGAGGAAGGAGCCAAACTATGAGCAAGCTGACTTTTCCTGATTCTTATTTCAAACCGACTAGCATCGACACCACCACCACCACCACCACCCCGTATCCCATTTTGGCTGCCAGAGTACTGCAGGAAGCCGTCCAGGCCAAAAATGTTTTGGTTGGCAGAGGGCTATCAAAACTAAAAGCAAAACAAAAGGAGAAATGTTTCCCCTTTTGCATTTGAGCATTCAAGAAGGGGCAGGAAAGGACAAAGGGAACGAAGAAAAAGACGAAAAGATGGGAAGAGAGCAAGGAAGAAAAATAAGGAAAGAGGAAAAGGAAGAATAAATTAGAATGAAGAGGGAAGGAAAAAGAAGGAGGGAGGGAAGGAAGGAAGGAAGGAATAATGAGATTGAGGGAGAGCCTGAGAGAAGTCCTGCCTTAGCACTTGGCCACCATAGGTGCCCCCTCCCGACACGAGTGCTGTGTCACGCCTATCATGGCCATGCCTACCCGGCCACACACACCATGACCACTCCACCCTGGTCACACCCCGTGACCCTCCTCGCAGCCCACCAAGGTCACACAACTCGGATGTGGCCCTCAATGAAATCGAGTTTGACACCACTGCTTTAAAAAATCTTAGCAGGATATAAATTGTAATTCTTTCTCTGAAACTTTAACAAATAAACTAGAGCATATAGACTGCTTTGTGTGTATATGTTATATTTCATTTTGCTGCTAGGAAGCATAAATTTATTAATGAGATGGGGGAGAGATAGAGGGAGAAAAATTGCATGAAAGTTTGTACTTGCTTCTCTTACAGTACATATGTCTCTGTTCTGGACTCTATGCCTATGCCCTTTTTATGGAAAAGGAGCCTTCTCTGCCATGGCTCCTGCCCTTTGGAACAACTTACCCAGTGGTGGGATCCTGCCAGTTTAACAACCAGTTCAGTGATTGTGTGCTGCGTGTATGCTCAGTTTTAACAAAACTTACCTTCCACATTACTTCTGAGGAGTAACACAGCTGAGATGCAGCAATCCGCTCTGCCACCAGATCAGCTGAGAGGATATAGGAGTGATGGGTTACTACAGGTACGCCCCGTATGGGCATACCGGTGCCTGCCGGGAGCACTGGGTACTGTTCTGGTACAGTGCTCCGGAGGGCCTACCCGCCTGCCCATCATCCTTACATGTATTTGAGCTCTTCAGGGCTTCTGTGCATGTGCATGGAGCGTACGGCACCTGCACGATGCTCCACCAAGCAGCTAGAGCATCATGGAGGTATCGCAGAGGATCACAGGAGGTTAGGACTCATGTGTGCACTGTGCGTGTGCGCACATTCACATGGAGGATGCCGGGCTCCATTGCACTGTACCAGTTGCAATAGGATCCGGAACCCACCACTGGGCTATAGGTAAGTAAAGTGCAGGGGTACGTGGGCGGGCCCACCTGATCATCGGAGTGAACTGGTTCGCTCCCCAGCTGATCATCAGAGTTACAGGTTTGCCCGAATAGGTCTGAACCGGCTGAATCCCATCCCTGATCTTACCCCTCCGGAGTGAGATCTGCTCTTTCTGACCTTCTATAAAGACCTGATTGTTGTATACATTTGACTTAAGCAGTGAAGTTTTTTGATATTTTGCATATCCTCCACAAATCAACAGAAATCATGCTTATCATATTCTTTTGATTTTTGAGATATGACTAGGTTACCAGCCGGGGACATAGATAATTCCTTCTCCCCCTCAAATCAGTTGAAATATCATTGCATCTTGTCCAAGAATGCCAAAAATCATACAACCTCTTGTATGGAAGCTTGGGATTGCTATTAGACTTCATGCAAGATCACTTGAACATTTCAAAATTGAACAAATTTAAACTGTTATAATGTTTAATGTATAGATGATGAGGATTATGATGCCAATTTCTGCTTTCTCTTCTAAAACAGAAATTGACTACCGCAATGGTTACCGCAGTAGAAAGAACTTGCTCAATGAAAATGAACAGGGTCAGAACCGTGGGGCATCTGGGATAGCACAATTTTCCATGGTGGAGAATGCGCAGCTTGATATAATTGTGCATTATGTGCTGTCTGTATTGTCTTCTTTAACATGTCCTGCGCTGACCTTGCAAGAGCAACATATATCCTTGTGAACACCCAGCTTGATTAATCGTCTCATTGATCACAAGGCTTTTGATAGGGCTGTCCTGTTGCTGGCAGCTGTTTTTGGAGTACTTGGCACACTTCCTCATTGATTTGTGCTATCATGATCATATTATGCTTGCCCAGCATTCTTTACGAAGGTGACGTATAAAGTGGTGGGTCAACATTAAATTGGCACTCCTGGATGTTAAAAAACCTTGAATTATGTTGACCCTGGCAACATTCAATGCTTGCTCATTCAGCCCCAAGCTAATAAAAATCTATATTCACATCACACCAGCCATTTAAAAGACCTTGCAATGAATCATATTCTCTGTATCCTAAACTTACGTTCTTGTTACACGTTTCTTTATTCTTAAGTTACTAACCTGTCTATGAAACATTTTAATATAAAATATTTAGCACCAAATATATCTTGTTCAGGGTAAAGGTTTATCCCAGGCTTCTCACCCTAGGTCTCTCCAGTGATTTTTATTACAGGCCCTCCTGATATTATATCACTATTCCCCTCATCTCCAGCCACCGTTGTTGTATCTGAAAAATCCTGGAGTCTCAGGTAATGGATGGCTGGTCTTTCTCATCTAGCATTCCAATTCTCACAATGGTTGGTCAGAGTCCTCTGAAAAATTCACCTGAAAGACGTAAAGGCTATAATCACTGGTGGGATGCTGCCGGTTTAACAACCGGTTCAATGAGTGCGTGCTTTGTGCACCGTGCACCTAAAGCGCTTGTGTGCAGCATTGAAAATAGAGCATTTAGAAGCTCAACTGCTTACCTTCCAAATCAGCAATGATAAGTAGAACAGTGAGGGAGGGGGGAGAAATCAGCTGGGCCGCGCGGTTGAGATGAGCTACAAAGCAGGAATTAAAGGACAGGATAAAGCGAGTGTGGATGGGTGGGGCCAGCTGATCGTTGGTGCTACGGTTCACCTGAACCAGTCCGAACCAGCTGAATACCATCTCTGGCTATGATTTACCATTCCTAGTGCCTACTTTTTAGGAATATACTAGGTTTGAACATGGTGGCTATTTCTACTTGTTACAGTGAATTTTCTTACAATGGTTTTTCTAAACCAAACATGGTTAGATGCTCTTTGAGGATATGCTAAACTAATATGTGTTCTAACAGATTTGCTTATATACCCTTCCTTGTTCCTGTTATGTATTCTGAAACATACAAAAGGGCCGGCAACAGCTCTGCTGCTCCTTGATTGGCTAGGACGCATCAGAGGCTGTTGCTAGCCTTCCTTAACAGCTAATCTTCCCTGATTGGCCGAGGTACTGCATCAGCTGTTGCTGAGCAGTACCCGGCCCCTGATTGGTTATTGTGATTCTACAATTACTATAAATACTGGGCGTGTTTGTGAAACCATGAATCGTTGTTATCTTACTTCTGGAACAATAAAGATCATCTTACTGGCTATCCATGGCTCCTGCGTTTCCATCCACTCAATACTTAAAAGTTCCTTGTATGACAAATCTCCAAACGTCTTTATAAATTCTGCAAAGTATAAAGAAATGATATAGTTTTAGAGCCAAAACCCCTCCAAAAATAATAATATGGTGGAAAAAAACATGCTATAGTGCAATAACACAACAATTTTGCATCAATATATGCACATCTATAGTAGTGACTCCTTTCTTCTTAACAAGCTACTGTTTCAGAAGGAACTTTTCCCTTCACTAAGTTTCAGTTTCTAAGATCCCTCTTGAGATGCTACAACTGTAACTAAATTAATGATAGACCATAACTCTGTAAGTAGAAATATAGCAATAGCAATAGCAATAGCAGTTAGACTTATATACCGCTTCATAGGGCTTTCAGCCCTCTCTAAGTGGTTTACAGAGTCAGCATATTGCCCCCAACAACAATCCGGGTTCTCATTTTACCCACCTCGGAAGGGTGGAAGGCTGAGTCAACCCTGAGCCGGTGAGATTTGAACAGCCGAACTGCAGAACTGCAGTCAGCTGAAGTAGCCTGTAGTGCTGCATTTAACCACTGCGCCACCTCAGCTCTATATCTTGCAGGAAGGGGCCATTGATATGTCAATATTTGACGACTTTCCTGAAATATGATGAAAAATTATTTTTTAAAAAATAATGCAATTTATCAGCCCTTCTTTTCCCATTATTATTTACTCTGTTCTATTACATATACTTTTATTGATTAGTTCACTATAGTGACATCCATTAAAAAATACTAATCTAAAATCTTAGCATGATTTGCGAATGCTAAATCAAATACTTGCTATAGTATGGCATAGTATGATGATTCAAAATACTGCTATTAGCCATTCTCTCATTTTGCTAGGTTTCACTTAGTTTTCTTTTGTCTTCTTCATTCTAGCAGTTTGTGTTTTTTATGTATTTCAATTATTTTGATTTAAAAGTGGAACAAAATAGTTTCATCTACGCATTTAATACATAAAAATAACCATTTGTTTGTGCAGAGAATGAAGCAGTAATAATGGCGTTTTAAAAAGAAAGTGAATTTCCCCTCTAGGTTATGCTATGTATATGAATTTAATTATTTTTGTCACCTTTTCTGATTGACTCAATTAATCTCTGGGTGTAAAACTTCAGAGTTGTGGATTTTTTTTAAAAAAACAAACAAAGTAGCTTTAGGTTTGACTATAATTAACATTTTAAAAACTTTCTGCACTGATATAGCCTGAACTACTGTGCACTTAATTTGGGCTCATCTGAACCTTGAATGGATGAGAGTCATTAGCAGTTCTATCTCTAGCAATGGATAAAACCCATGTGAACTTGTGCAATCAAACTTGGCGAAAGAGTTTTAAGGATTTTAATAATCTTTTTTCTGCATAATATGGATTCCTATTTAGCCTGCAATATTAAAAATAGTTTTATTTCTGTTCATATTATATACAGTTTTAAGAAGCAATCAGAATGTACACAAAAGTGTCTCTAATGTCTGGGAATCATGGGGACCCAGAGATGGTATTCAGCAGGTTCAGACTGGGAAATTGTGGGTGGCCCGCCCCCTGCCCTGACTCTATGCTGTCCTATTTAGGCACATTTTTGAGGCGGGGAACATGTGCGGAAGGCACATGTGTGAGCAAAGTGCATGCACAGAAGGCCGGGCGCATGCACGGAAGGGGCATATGCGATGAACCAGAGGTAAAAAATGTGAAACCCACTACTGCACATTTCACATTTCACATTTTATTAAGATTTATAGGCCGCCCTTCTCCCTGAGGTGACTCAGGGCGGCTTAAAATCACAGGGAAGGGGGGGTGCAATACCAAAAGACAAAACAGTGAGTGAGCAAAATAAAATAATAAGACACAACTTGCATTCAACAGTCAACACTCGGGTGGGTAAATTAAGAACCTATCCCCAGGCCTGCTGGGAGAGCCAGGTCTTAAGGGCCGTTTGGAAGGTCTGGATGGTGGTGAGGGTACGAATCTCGATGGGGAGATCGTTCCACAGGGTCGGAGCTGCAACAGAAAAGGCTCTCCTCCATGTAGTCGCCAGTCGACATTGACTGGCAGATGGAATCCGGAGGAGGCCCAATCTGTGCGATCTAATCGGTCGAAGGGAGGTAATCGGCAGAAGGCGGTCTCTCAAGTACCCAGATCCACTACCATGGAGTGCTTTAAAGGTGGTCATCAATACCCTGAAGCGCACCCGGAGATCGACAGGTAGCCAGTGCAGCTCGCGGAGGATGGGTGTAATGTGGGCGAACCGCGGTGCGCCCACTATCACTCGCGCGGCTGCATTCTGGACTAACTGCAGTCGCCGGATGCACTTCAAGGGCAACCCCATGTAGAGCCCATTGCAGTATTCCAGCCTGGAGATCACAAGGGCTCGAGTGACTGTTGCGAGAGCCTCCCGGTTCAGGTAGGGCCGTAACTGGCAGACCAGGCGAACCTGGGCAAATTTCCCCCTGATCACAGCCGACAACTGGTGGTCAAAAGTCAGCTGTGGATCCAGGAGGACTTCTAGATTATGGACCCTATCTGAGGGGTATAAAATTTGACCCCCCAGCCTGAGTGTTGGAATATCAGCCAAATTGTTGGGAGGGAAACACAACAGCCACTCGGTCTTGTCCGCGGGGACAAGACTGCAGGGACCCATAACTGTTTACACCAAGAACAAAAATTAATAGGTGAAAGTTCAGTTGTTTTACCATACATTTTTTCTTGATTCAGTTTAGAGAAATGTTGCAGTCTTCTTATGCCACACCTAGTTTATTAATCCAATTGTATTTACAGATATAGTCAGAAGGACTACAAAGAAATAAGATGAAACTGAATGCTTTAAAATATTAAGCAACCAGGTTACTTGCTAATAGAGAATAATTCTAAGCTTTCTAATTTTCCAGGATATAAAGGAAGGAAGAATATTAGGAGCAAGAATTTCCTATTTCTTTGCATCATTCAGTTCATCAGTTGGTAACTTTGGTAGTTTCCTAACACTGAAATCTCAAATTTATCATTAATCCTCATACAGTGTATGCACCACTTGACTGATTACCCTCTGGTTTATATTTTTACACATGATCTGGTAGCTGTCAACTAAACAAATGGAAGATAACATTGTCTGGGTCTCCATAAATCCAATATTTCAGTGCGATATTTTAACACTGAGCCTTATTATATACTGACATTCTCCACCTTTGTCTAAGCACTGTGCCATTTTTAAGACTTCATAATTTGCATCCTGGCTGTTTCCCCATATCCCACCCATTAGCTTGCATTTTAAGCAAGGGTTTGTTCATAGAAATGGGTAGTAGTAAGTAAGTGGAGTAGCCAATCAGCAGTCACTTTTTCTGCTTCTGATTTATGGATTATTAATTTCTTTCACCACCTGTTGGGACCTTCCAGTGTTCCTTTACTGAACATTTTTAATGTCTCAAATATTATACAAGAAGCAAGCTTTTCCCTTTCAATCCATGTTCTTATTACTTCAGATTTCTGCACATTTGTCCAGCGAGCTGCAAAATATTCCCCACGTGGGACCCAGTTGCACAGGAACATTTATTTCTGAAACTATTAAGAAATGCAGAGCGGGATAAAATGCCTTCTGTCCTCTATGATAGGTTAGCAGCAAGTCATCTGAATTTTTCTTTCCAGAAAATCAGATAACAGATGACTTAATGATGGGAGTTCAGGATGCCACAAGCCCTTGACTCACTGCTTAGTTGAAAGGTAATCCATCCTTCCTTGAATCATTCATTCTTGAATTTTTACCTGCTACATAATTTAGTTTTTTGAGGGTAGAAAGGACCCATACTTTTCATGGGTCTTAACACTGATTAGCATTAGTCTGTTATTTTGCAAACGTTAGAGGCATTACACTATGAGAAATGCACTGACATTGATGTGGGATGATGGAGTCCTATAAAAGGCTCATTTGGCAGCACCCCCAATTGTTTCTAAAAATGAAAAAGTCAAAATCTGAGGTGAGATGGTCTGATTCTAACAATCCTGTGTGGAAGGTTGTGTAACTATGGTTACTGCTGAATTCTGAGGAATATTAAATTCACTGTTCAGTACAACAGTCTTCAGGGCCTCACAAGGTAAGAGATCTTCCTCTTGAGAATCTTTTATCCTAGGGGCACATAGGAAGGAATTCACCTTTGAGAATCATAAGATATAGTTGCTTCATATATTCGATTCATTTGACATTGGCATAATATGTTGCATGAATGCAGCCAACTAAGGCTTACAGTATTTATTAAACCACAGTTAATAAAAATAGTTTCATGATACACAAAGCTAATCAGCATGTAAAATAAGAGCACCTTCCTCTAATCAATCAAACTATAATTCTCAGAGTTGCACAATGCTTTAGATTCAAAGAGAAAATGTACCTGGGGGCATATGGGGAAATTCATTAAGGCAACTGTGTGTCATCCAAGCTACAGAGCTATCCCAGGAAAAATAATGGTTTGTTTAAGATGGGTTACATTCACACCTCTCTGTATTTCACAGCATCTTTTCTCCTTCAAATCTGAACTATTACCTCACCCTGTCAGCCCGACATGTATTTCTTAAACAGCCATTTCAAAAGAGTTACTTTGCTGCCAGGGAATTCTAAACGTTGTCATTCTTACCCAATTGGGGAAGGATGATTTATTGGGCACA
This sequence comes from Thamnophis sirtalis, assembly GCF_051295495.1. Lineage (NCBI taxonomy): Eukaryota > Metazoa > Chordata > Lepidosauria > Squamata > Natricidae > Thamnophis > Thamnophis sirtalis. The sequence continues at coordinate 33,452,410 of NW_028261385.1, read as the reverse complement.
AAGTAGGATACAATTGAGGATCTTTTATACAATTAAGAGGTCTGCCATTGAACTACTGGAACATTAAGATAAGCATAGGTTGATGACTTAGAAAGACATTTCCATTTACATTCAACAAATATTTCAAAAGATAGACAATGGCACCAAAATCTTCATTTTCTAGGCTGAAAGCTAAGCTGGACTAGTTGCCTTCATACTGAGAATGTCATGTGCATATTTTAATTTAATATAGCATACATATATTCAAGTGGGATGCGGTGGCTCAGTGGCTAAGATGCTAAGCTTGTCGATCAGAATGGTCGGCAATTCGCCCATTTGAATCCCTAGTGCTGCATAACGAAGTGAGCTCCCATTACTTGCCCCAGCTTCTGCCAACCTAGCAGTTTGAAAGCACATAAAAATGCAAGTAGAAAAAATAGGAACGACCTGTGGTGGGAAGGTAACAGTGTTCTGTGCGCCTTTGACATTTAGTCATGCCGGCCATGAGACGTGTTCAGACAGCACTGGCTCTTTGGCTTTGAAATGGAAATAAGCATCACCCCCTAGAATCGGGAACAACTAGCACATATATGAACCTTTACCTTTACCTATATTTTAAATATTATTAAAAGTTTATATCAAAGCAATCTATCAATTAAAAAAAACTAATAAAATATCAAATATTTTTGGTCGAACATTTCCTAAAAATAAAACCAGATTAATGATGCAGCTATATTTTGGTGGTTATAAATTCTCTTTCACTGGGGATCTATCTGCTCACAATGCTATAACTTGGTATTTCCAAGGCTGAACCATACATTGGACATGGATCCTCTAACTTTCCAATTAATAATCATGTAGTTCTTTCTGATACTAGAAGTTAACAGGAAACATGGCAGATAACTGGATGAAAGCACCAGTTTTAGGGCCTCATTTGATGCCCTCAATTAGCATCCTATGAAAGAACTTTCTTGATCCCTTCAATGAATTACATAGAGCTTATGGTATCTAGGGACGCATGTTGGAGTTAGACATGATTGTATCACATGCAAAATTAACCAAGAAAGGGCTCTTCCAGATCTAGTAGTAATAATTCCAGTTGCGCCATTGAAATCTAAGAAGATTGTCTGCATAGGTAGTCCTTGACTTACAACCACAATTGGAGCCAGAATTTATGTTGCTAAGTGAGAAATTTGTTGTGAGTTTCCCCGATTTTACGACTTTTCTTGCCACCTTTGTTAAGTGAATCCCTGTTAAATTAGTAACACGGTTGTTAAGTGAATCTGGCTTCCCCATTGACATGCTTGTCAGAAGGTTGAAAAAGATGAGTACATGACATTGCAACCATCATGAATGTGAACCAGTTGTCAAGCATCTGAATGTAAATCATGTGATCATAGGGATGCTGCAACAGCATCCCATTTTTCACACAATAGTGTAAAAAAATAGTCGTAAGTCACATTTTTCAGTGCCATTGTAACTTTGAACGATCACTAAATGAACTGTTGTAAGTCGAGGACTACCTGCATTAGCAAAACAGTTATAATGTTCTTGCATTATAACAGTTCACTAAGTCTTTGGATATTTTTCAAGTCTGAATTTCTGTAGTAAGTTAACTGTATCCGACTCTAGTACCTAACAAACTAAATAAACAAACACAAAAACCTCATTTACATGTGTGCACTGCCAATATCATCAAGGTAAATTGGTTATTAGCAATTTATGCTGTGAAGCAGTAAAACAGAAGATAAAAGTAGTATATTAACTGCAATTTTGCCCTCTGAAATCTATGCTATGAGGTACATTTTGCAATCAGTAATTTCACTGATTGCAAGAACCAGTATGATATTTACCACATTAACATATTTGTAAACAAATTACTGTCTACTTTTTTGCATTTCACAATACATTGGCATTCTGAAGTTAATAGGCTATGTGCAATGCTTTTTGTAATTCAGTTGGAATAGCACATTGTAATCTTTTTCTAATCCCTTTCAGGTCTACAGAGGATGGGGTAATTAAGGAAAAATTACCTTTTCATGGTATTATAATGCAAGAATCCTAAGAATGGAATCTGTTTCAATTACCACTTTACAAAAATAAGTTGGATTGCTAGACAAGCAGGATTGGCAAAGTTCTTTTGAAATAACAAGCCAAATCTTTTGTGGTTATGAGAGGTTTTCAAAAAAGAAAGATACCACTTTTAACAGATTGCATTCAGCATTCTCAAGATAGCATGGGCTCTTGCAGGGTGCTCAGGAGCTGATTCTCCAAAGAGAAAAAGTTGGTTACACCCCTACTTCCTATTGCAATTTATATATTACCCAAAATGTTTGGGTAATGTTTGGCAAATGGTTGTTTTCATGTAAATAGAAATACCTCTTCTCATAATTGGGAAGACACTGAGCTCATCTTCACATTTAGCCTTCCCTCCTTCCGAGGTCGGTAAAATGGGAACCCAGATTGTTGGGGCAATATGCTGACTCTGTACACCACTTAGAGAGGACTGTAAAGCTCTATGAAGCAGTATATAAGTCTTATTGCTATTCCCCTAACTGCAGTATGAATACTTTACTGTTTTATATGACACATCCTTAGGTCATTGGCTTTATCTCATTCCAGCTTGCAGATGAAGCAGCTGAAAGTCATTTTCATGCTTGATTGTGTATGTGTTACCTTTACTGAAATTTCTTCCTTAGATTAAATATAATAAATAAATAGATTAATGGATCGGAATCCCTCTATTTTTGATATTACATACCATAAAATGAAAGCCTATGGAACAGTGGGGTTTTCTGCAAGTGGGCAAAATCAACTTGCCTCTTAAGTCCAGTATATTTACAAGCAAGTGTAAAGTCCAGTGTATTTACAAGATGTTCCTCCATAACAGGAGGCTTTCTGGTTACCTGCTGATGATTTAATTGCCCATTACTTCATCCAGGAATGCATTATTGGGATTCTTATCCCAAATACTTATCTCTAAGAAGATTACTTAGTACTTGGTGTTACTCATCACCACCAAGATGGTTTCTTATCAGCACTTTAATGAAGGCCAGGTCAGGAAATAGACACAGGAAGGATACTACATTAGGCAAAGGTAAAGGTTCCCCTCGCACATATGTGCTAGTCATTTCCGACTCTAGAGGGCGGAGTTCATCTCCATTTCAAAACCGAAGAGCCAGCATTGTCCAAAGATGTCTCCGTGGTCATGTGGCCGGCATGACTAAATGCTGAAGGCGTATGGAACATTGTTACCTTCCCACTAAAGGTGGTTCCTGTTTTTCTACTTGCATTTTTACATGCTTTCGAACTGCTAGGTTGGCAGAAGCTGGGACAAGTAACGGGAGCTCACTCCGTTATCTGGTGCTAGGGATTCGAACCACTGAACTGCCGACCTTCTAATAGACAAGCTCAGCATCTTAGCCACTGAGCCACCGTGTCCCTCTAATACTACATTATTGTACAGTATAACCATCGAATCTTGAAAGCCTACCCAGATTTCTCAGCATGGGAAAATATCTTCTATATCTGTTCTTAAGGCACCTAAGAATTATTATCTACCTCTCCTGCATAGCGTTATCAGGAGACTTTTAGGGAAGGCCAGGTGAGCCACAATGTTTGCTGGCTGCTGTGATGATTGTATGTTTTCACTCATATTCATCTGCATCTGGACCTCAATTTGGCAGTTTGGCTATTTGATTAGGACTCTGCCTTCTACTGTAAACTGGAATTGTTTTGATCTAGTGGAATCTTAACTGATTAACTTCTGTCTAGTCCCCGATCCTCTCTTTCTGAGAAAGATTGTACAGAATGTGCAGGGTTGTCCTTCCACAGAGGATCAGAGATGAAGAGCATTATCTGGATCTCTTCTGGTCAGAATTCAGGCTTGGATATGGGATGGAAATAATATTAATTGTACCTGTAGATGACCTCTTTTGAAACCTGGATGACAGAAATGAGTCCCTTCTTGATAATATAACAGATTATCAGAGTTGGAAGGGACCTTGCAGGTCATCTAATCCAACCACCTGCCCAAGCAGGAGACCCTACATCTGCCTCTACCTAGGATCAAACTCACAACCTCTTGATTGTGAGGCGAGAGCTCCACCTCTAGGCCACAGCAGTCCAGTATAATATTAGACAGTCTATGTATTAACTGTCTATATATTAAGTTCATAGCATAGTGTCTTCCTCCATCTCAATTTTAGGAATCCATCTGTTATATTAATCTAGGGCTGGGTGTACAAGTCTTCAAAACTGGTGTTGCATCCACCACCCCAAGTTCCTTAAAGAAATAACAGAATAAGAGTATTGGAAGGGCCCTTGGAGGTCATCTAGTTTAATCCCCTGCTCAAGCAGGAAACCCTATAGCTTTTCAGAGTAATGATTGTCCTCTAGTGTTGAAACACCCACAATTTCTGTAGGCAACTGACTAATTGTTCTAACTGAATTGTTCTAACTGTCAGGAAATTGCTCCTTAGTTCTAGGTTGGTTCTCTCGATTAGCTTTCATCTATTGCTGCTTGTCCTGTCTTCAAGGTGGGAAGGCAGGACAAGGACAAATATATCATTCTCCCTACATGTGCTTTCTTGCTTTTCTTGGAAGTGTAACTTCAATGACTGAAGTTATTCTATGTCATCTCTTTGTCTACCACTACTTGAGGTTGGTCTAAGAGACTGCTAATCTCAGATCGCTTCTTTCTTTTGTTCTCAGATACAAATTCATGTAGTGCTATCTAGGTTCCTGAAGTTATAAGGAATCCTGGAAATAACTTTGGAGAAAATATTCAGAAACTGTTACAAAAACAAAAGATACAGATGCATTCCTTGAGCCCTGGGGAAAGTATTTGGAAGAGATTCAGACTGGCCCCTCCCTGACTCCCTGGGTCTAAGAGGAGAGGAAGGGAAAATGCAGACTTGCAGGATTCTGTTATATCATTAACTCAATCAAGTATTCTTCTATTTTTTTTATGGAGTCTGTTTCCTGATCTGTAAAACCTGTAAGGGCTGACAGCAAGAATGGTTAATGATATAAAAATGCTGGGTGCAACTAGGCAATCAAAGGCCCGCACCTTGTCACACGGATAACAATAAACTGAAATCATAATTATTTACATTAATCAATTGTGAAATCCATTGAATAATTGGAGCCATATGTTTATTTTTCCAATACTGTACAATAAGTCTTTTGACTTGTAAGTTCATGTTTTTTTTTGTCCAGAAGTCAACTCCCATGAAATAGCAAATATTACCTTATGGTGCCGTCGGCCAGACAGTGTCGGCTAGCAACCCCCAGGGGGAGAGCCTTCTCTGTGGGAGCACCTTCCCTCTGGAATGAGCTGCCCCTGGAGCTTCGTATAATCCCCGACCTCCGATCCTTCCGATGCGCCCTAAAAAGTTGGCTTTACCAGCAAGCCAGCCTGGCCTGGACAAAATAAAATAAATGATTGATCATTGTTAATTTTAATTGAATTTTTAAAATGTTATTGTTAATCTTAATTGGGTTTGTTTTTTGGATACTCTATCTAATTTTTAAAAAACTTTTGTAATATGTGTTTTTTTTTTATGTTGTACGCCGCCCTGAGTCCTTTGGGAGAAGGGTGGCATATAAATCCAATAAACAAACAAACAAACAAACAAATATTAAATCTCAGAGGAGATAATATATGCTTCTTACCGAAACAGAATAATAGATTTAAATAAAGTGTACATTTCATTGCATCTCTGACCACATCAATGCAATAAATTCATCTCAAAAATATTTCTTGTTGAAAAGGATGCCACTTAAAAATCTACAGAAAGTTTTGGAGTTTTTGAACCTCTTTGTCATGGTTCCGATTGAGGCCAGGAATGCTTTGCGGGTTGATATTCTTTTTTATTGATTAAATAAAACATACAAGAAAAAAAAAAAAACCCAAGAGGCAAAAGTAAAATATACATAGTCAAAGGATAGTGAAAAATAAAATTAAATAAAAAAGTCTAAAAAATTATAGAGTGCTCCCCAAAACTTCATTCTCCTATCTCATCTTTTCTATATTTTTCAGCGCCCCCCCTTTTATACATTTGTATTTTTTTGTATTTAAATAATGAAAACAAAGAAAAAAATCCATCCCTCCTTTGCATGATGTTTATAGAATATGTATTAGCCTTATGAGGTAAATCAGGCAGGATGCATGTACAAATTAGATATTCTTCTAATTCTCTTGCTGTCTCGCAAGGTCTCGCAAGGTCTCCCCAGGTCATTCCCACATGCCATCACTATAAGTGAAAAAGGGATCGGTGTGCTCAATCACTCACCATTTTGACATGTACTTCCTGCCAGTAGTATATCACTAAGCATTACCTATCTGTGCAATGTACTTCAAATGAATCTTTAAGTTATAGCTTTACAACCTGCTTAACTAATTATCGCTCAGGTCAAATTCCCATTGTTAGGTACATTCACATTGAGACAGAACGCTTCTCCTTAAAATACCTTTAAAGTGGTTTAGACTGGCGAGTCCTTCAAATGGAACCATTATAAGGCAATATTCTTTAAATCTGAAGCACAGATTTACCTTGGTCTGTAAATCTGTAGCCTGAATAGATTTACAAGGGCACCCTATGAATTGAGCAACCTCTGTACTTCCATAAAACTGTATGCTATGTTGCTATTATAAATTTCAAACAATGTGGAGTTGACTTGGGAGATATTCTCTCCCCCTCCACATTTAAAAAGAAGGGGGGGTAGCTGGGTGGAGATTTGCTTTTTTAAATCCTATAAAACTGCTATTCTAATACATAGAAAGGTTAATACAAATCTTGTATTGATATGCAGCTCTTAGACATGTTTAGTGTTTAATGTAAGTTGCAACAATTTACAAGGATTTTAATACTTTTTATATTAAATCCATATGTAGCTTCAGAGTGGGGATATCCTGTATAGGGAAACAAACTTAAGCAAAAGTTAAAACAACATTTGCCTTAACAACTTTTATCCATGTATTCTTCAGGCATCTGTCCCTCCAGTATGCACAGGTGTATTAGTGTACCTAAACCTTTTTACAAGATAAAGAAGATAGAATTTTATCTGTCTCCATGCTCTGCTAATCACCAAGAATTATTTGTGTGATAAACAGTCTTGATGATAAGATAAACAGTCCTCATGTTAAGAACTAGGGTTTACAACAGGCGGCCTTAGGTCATATGTGGCCTTGTTTATCCTCCACATCACTTCTAAAAGTTGCCACTGAATTGTATCTATTTAAATTACAAAAGGGAGTGTGTATGTTGTATGTATATATACAGCATATATATAATACACATAGGTGTATGTATGTATACACACACACCACAGCGTGTATGTGCATGTGCGTGTGCCTCTCTGTGTGTATATATGTATATATGTATGTATGTGTGTGTGTGTGTGTGTATGTATGTATGTATGTATGTATGTATTGTGTCACAACCCCTGGTATGACCAAATATGGGAGGGAGCATACTGCTTCCTTTTTCTGTCTTTTGACTCACCCTAGGAGCCATCCAGGCAGAAAGCCATTTTTTAATGTTGCCTTTGTTACATTTGTGTTGTATTTGTGCTGATAAATAAATAAAGGGAGATGAGTATAGATCTATTTCAAGCTATTTAGCTCTCATCAGATAGGTTCGATTCCCAGTAAGGGTATGGCTAGCTGATGAGAGCTAAATAGCTTGAAATAGATCTATACTAGTCTCCCTTTATTTATTTATCAGCACAAATACAACACACACACACACACATACACACACACACACACACACACACACATAGCCTTGTTATGTTGCCTTGTTACATTTGTGTTGCATTTGTGCTGATAAATAAATAAAGGGAGACTAGTATAGATCTATTTCAATATATATATAGGTCTTGTTGTATTCAGGCCTTTGATGTAAGGGAGGAGGGCGATGCCATTGTCCTGTTCTGTGTCTTGGTTAGACTTATGTGGCTTAAATATGTCGATGACACTTTTGTGATTTGGCCACATGGGAAAGAAAAACTGGACAACTTCCTCACACATCTCAACAGCCTACACCCCACAATACAATTCACCATGGGAATAGAAGCAAACAACCAACTTCCCTTTCTGGACATCCTAATCTACAAAAAACCCAATGGCTCCCTAGGACACACCATCTACCAGAAAAAAAACCACACCAACCACTACTTGAACGGACAATCCCATCACCACCCTGCACAGATCAACTCTGCAGCCAAGACCCTCATCTCCAGAACCAAATCCCAGGTTGACAAAGACCACCTGAAAACTGAATTACACACTCTCACAAATGTATCACAAATCAGCAAAATTCTCCACAAATACAATATCAAGACAGCCTTCAACACTGACCAAAAAATAGCCAACATCTTAAGAAACCCCAAGACAAAATCCAGCTAGAAAACCAAGAAGTCTATGAAATACCATGCAAAATCTGCCCTGCAACATACATAGGACAAACGAACAGGAGAATAAATGCACGCATCGCAGAACACAAGAATGCAGTAAGAAAACGAAAAAACTTCCTCCCTTTTTCAGTACCTTAAAGCTACAGAACATGAAATTAATTTTAAAGGAACCAGGTTAATCTCCAAAACAGAACACTTCAACAGGAGAATAATTATGGAAGCCATCGAAATAGAGAAACACCCCCACAACATGAATAAATGTGACGATACCTCCCACCTCCCAGACATCTGGAAACCAGCCCTAGTCAACAAATGAGCCCCACCCACCACCCAGGTCATTACAACACGAAACAACAATAGCCACACAGCCAGCACCAATCAGCACCAATCTACCAATCATGATACAACCACACAACCAATCATTCCACTTACTGAAAGAAAGCCAGCACTCTACACCCCACCCTCTCAAGATTTATAGAAAGATGGCAGCTCCGATCACACTTTAAGCCCAAAACCAAGCCTGAAGATGGCAAGACCTCGCTGAAACGTTGCCAAGACAATCTCAATCTTACATGGGAAAAGACCTGAATACAACAAGACCAGCATACCTACACCCGTGAAAATCTACAAACACACACACGCATGTGTGTGTGTATGCACATACATACATACATACATACATACATACATATGCTGTGATATATCAAACCCTAGATTTGAATATTTGAAAAAGTAAGATTTTGAGGGGGTGAAAGTGATGGCAGTGTTGAAAATGTCCTAATTCCCAGATAAATGCATGTATAATTTGTCTGATAATCTCTTAAATCCCTTCTTTTCCAAATAACTCTTGAATATGAAAGCTGTCCTAGATCAATTAAACATGTATTTCAAAGTGCTGAACTTAGAAATGATATATGTGTATTCAACTTAATCAATATTTCAAGTGGAATTATTTAGGCATTATGGAGATTCTCAGTCATCCAAGTCATGGTTGTCCCAAATGTGGCTTTTCAAGAGACAACTGGACTTTCTGGTTTTTCTCTGAAGATGTTTCGCTTCTCATCCAAGAAATCAGAGCTGAAGAAGAAGATGATGGATGATTCTTGGATGATGATGATAATGGTGATTCCATTAGCTCTGCTCCAGGGATCCTAGCAACATGAAACCAAAGCTGTGGATACTCGGGAAGAACTGGATTGTAAAATTATTGGAGCATTAATGTTTTGCCATCACAGCTAGCAAGAACTTTTTCCAATGCAATGCAACAGAGGAAGGGTGACTCGGTGGTTTCAGAGTGGTTTAGCAAGGTTTCAGTGGTTTCTTTTTAGCAACTGTTCTTATTTGCAGATAACCAAATAAGTACAATAAGTTTTGGAATAGCAGAGATAGAGAGTGTTAGCAGTTAATGTTATTTCCCTTTTGCCTAGAGTGCCATGGGCTCAAAGAGATTTTTGTTCATGGAAGTCCAAGCATTGTTTGACTTGTGCTCCCTGCCTATTTGCCGCATTATGTTAGCAAAAATGAAGACAATTGCAGGTCAGCTTCCAACTGCTTATTTATTTATTTAAATGTCTACAACTGCACACTTTCCAATGTTTCTGGATGGCACACAAGCTTTATGTTAAAAAAAGCACAAGAAAAAATCCCAGTCATGTTGGGAAGGGAAAAAAAACCTAAACACATTACATAATAACATCACACAACAACATAATTCATCCCACATAGATGCCATCCTAGTGCAGATCCTGGAATAAAAGCTAGATCTTTAAAGCTCTTCTGAAGGATAGAAAGATCAAAGTTGTTCAGATCTCAGGGGCAATTGTTTTCCAGAGGGCACATGTAGCGACAAGACATGTCCCATAGGATGGCACTGCTTAACAGGCAGGACCTGAATCATGCGTTCTCTATTGGATCTTAAAAGATGGATAGAAAAAAAAATGGAGAAAGACAGTCCCTAAAACATCCAGGCTATATGCTCACAATGATGATAGATGATAAACAACACTTTGAATTGTACCTGGAAACTCACATTACTCCAGTATGGGTTGCCAAAACTGTAATAAATGGAATAATTATGTCTCATCTTTTTTAAATATTGGAGGCAATGTTATAAAGTTCAACAATTCTGGAAGATGATTTATTGTAGAATGAAACAAATCTTAAAGTTGGAATTATTTTTCCTGGAACCTTTGTTTCAGTTATTAAACCTTACATCCCTACAAAGTATACAGAGTTGTTGCTGTATATATTGTAAAAGCTGTCTGTATAATAAATAACTTTGTTATACAATAAAAAACTTAGTCTTTTATTGTAAATCACATATAATTCTCTCTTTAGAAGAATAGCAAACAAACTTAGGCATATACATGACTGTAAAAAAATAACTTTGCATTTTAGAAATAAGTCAAACTTTAATGAAGCTTGGAATCATTCATGAATTATAATTCTATATGTGAATTCATACTGTATTCAGAATTTGCAATTCTCTTAATGTAGGGATTTAATGTATTAGTTTTTGCCTGAATTGTTAAAGACTATAATATTTTATATCAGGTAGAAACTCTTGCTAATTGTTATTATTCTTATTATGCTGACTGCCCTTGTTAATTATTGAGCATTGACTTATAAAAATGATTTTGATCACTTGCTTATGCAACACTAACTTAATGTTACTTCAGATTTTTTATTCCATTTCATATAGTTTATAAATTCCTTTTTTTCTTTCTTATTTGCTGTTTTATGTTTTTGAATGGCGAGAGGGGGGGAAAGGACGTAAGGAAGAAAGAAAGAAGAAAGAAAGAAAGAAAAAGAAAGGAAAAGAAAGAAAGAGGAAAGAAAGAAGGAAGGAAATAAATAAATAAAAAGAAAAGCTTAGGGGTAGCTCACATAACAAAGGTTATTTAATGAGAGACTGGGAAGTGGATGTTGCAAAAATGCTTTCCAGTTATTACAATAGCGGTTGAAGAATCTAGGCTTACTTTGGCAACTTGGACTAATATAATAATAATAACGGGGGTGGTGATTTGTGCATTAGCAGAAGTGTAATTCATAAATCTCAGGAAATCAAGATTGCCCTGGCCACACAACACATAGTGTTACAACCTTTGCTGGGAATTTAGAGGCTGGGGAGGTGCAGGGCAGTGATGTTAGCAGCAAGAGCAGTATGTGCCATGAACCTACCTTATGCCTGTTTCCAGTTATGATTAAGGATGCTTTCCTATCACCAGCACTGAAATAATTCAGCTGTGAGTTCAATCAGCTCCTTTAAGTGAAGTGTGAGGTATCAATTTGTCTTCCATGTCAGGCAGTTGATCTTCTCATTTTCCATAATGTGGGATGCTTCATTTAGATTTTCTCCCTCAAGTAACAAAAACTGGTTTCTTCCAGCCTGTCATAGAAGCTAGACATTAGGAATATGTAATGTGCAATACACAAGCTGGTCCACACACCCACAGCTTTATTCACTTATGATTTGACCTTCAATTTCCTTCTTTCAGGAGGAAACCAAGTTTCCTAAGTTTGGTTTGAATTTCACAAAAAACTTGCAAAATCTCATGGCAATATTTGTAACTTCTCTGCGACCAATAACCTATTTTTTCAGACTATAAGACACACTGGAGTATAAGACGCACCATGATTTTGAAAAGGTAAGTTAAAGGTTTTTGCACTCTGCAGGCCTCCCAAACCCTCTGCATGCCTCGTTTTTTTGCAAAAAAAAAGGGCATGCAGAGCTTTGGTAGGCTCATAGAGTGGTCCTGGGGGCTTGGGGGGGGGCAAAAATGAGCAAAGAATGGGAAATTTTTCACAAAAACGGGCCTTCTTTGCAAAAAAAAAAGAAGTCATGCAGAGCTTTGGGAGGCTTGTAAAGTGCTCCTGGGGGCTGGGATAAAGGGCAAAAATGAGCAAAAACAGTCTTTTTAAACTCATTTTTATCCTCCCCAGCCCCCAGGAGCACTTTGCAAATCTCCCAAACCCTCTGCACATCCATTTTTGCAAAGAAGGAGGGGTTTCGGTAGGCCAAAAATGCTGTATTCAGTGTATAAGACCAGATTTTCACCCTCTTTTTTGGAGGGAAAAAGGTGCATCTTATGCTCCAAAAAATACAGTACCTCCAGCAATCTTTATTAATTAATCCTAAATGTCAACTCCCCCCCCAAAAAAACTGTGGGGAAGTGGCAGGGTAAGTAGACCTTGTTTATTTTTCACTGGTCCCGTTTTGCACGGAGGCTGTATGTGTAATTACTACCATGTGACCTGACTGCTGATGGGGTTCATCATTCATCAGCAGCCTTGCAGCATCACTGGACAAAGTAGGCTTCCTCCTACCTTGATGGTGACTCAAGCCCAACGGCTGTTCTTTCTTCCCGCAGACTGTGGGGCAGGCAGTTTAATGGAGCACGCAGAGCCTCCACCCTAGAAACAAACAAGACCATCATGGGGGGTGGGAGCCCCATTGTGGTTGCCAGTTCATGCACGACCAGTTACTCATTGACAGGCAGCCTCACAGGCTTTGTTTTCCAGGTTCAATAATAAACATACATAAAAATGATAACATCTGTTTTTTAACTTTTTTTTTTTTGCAGTGAATGCAGTTGCTTTTCTCTCCCTTGTCCAAAACAAATTAAAACCATAGATCAGGGAATTGTGATTTGTATATTCTATTTTTAAGAGCTTTTTTTTTTTTAAAGCAAAAACAACAAAAAGATGTCAAGGAAGGTTGCATAATGTTCGAAATCACCCACTGTAGCATTAATCCACTATTGTTTTATTCAACTTTTACAGTTCATGCAAAGGTTATGTAACAACGAAGAAGTACTCTGGGTCTGTGCCATAATCATTCTTCAAGGGATTTGTTAAAATGCCTCTGCTGCGAGAAGTCAAACATTAGCTAGTCACTTTCATCAAGATTCAATACAATGGCTCTTTAGAAGAAGAGAGGCTATGCAGGATGGATGTGTGGCAGACAAATTAGAGACAGGTTATGCTTTTAATGCATGCATATTACCACCCTGGTTTTCCACAGCATTTATAGTCATTTTCCCCCAGGGCTTTCACTTGTGCATTTTTAAAGGGAAATGTTCACCCTGCACAATTTCATAGTGCGCAAGTGTTTTATACAGACTCAATTCTGAGAATATGCTTATTGAGAATTGCTAATGCCCTGTGAGGGTCCCTATAAGAAATAGGAACAGGCCCAAAGGCCTCCTCGTAGCTGAGAATTGGATCTCAACCAGGATGTCCTGGGGATCTGGCATATTAACTACAGAATCACATTTCAAATACAATATAAATACTTGATTTTAGAGGGTGTATGTGTGTGAACTTTTCAATTCTGGTGTGGTATGTTATGGCCAGATCAGACTTTTGTGGCCTTTTTTTTTTTTTTTTTAAACAAGTCACAGTTAAAAAAAAATTGACTTACTGATTTAATCAGCCGATGCCTCCCAATAAACTCAGCAGGTCCAAAGAGGGACACAGATATCGAAGATGAAACTTCTCTCTGCAGTGGATGCAAGATATTGTAGTCAGTGCCATCTGTAACAATTTCCTGTGATGCTTAAAGACAATATATATGATGATATGTGCAGATGCCATGATTTGTGCTTGCATTAGACATTTGGCTGAAGGCTGTAGGTTTTAGCATATGCATTATTACATATGTCATCAATGCCCCCTGCTCCTCCTGTGAGATCCAGATTGGCCCTCTTAGAACAGGGGTGTCAAACTGGCGGCCCGTGAACCGGATATATCACATACAGGCCATGCCCACCCCAACTCTGCAAAGAGAAAAAAAAGTCACAAAACATCATGTGACAGCAACATGACGCCGTGAGTTTGATACTTGTGTCTTAGAAAAATTAGATGGCAAACATGTCCCATTTCTTTAGTTACAGTGCCTGGAAACTATAAGGGCTGCATATGGAGAAACTAGCTGCAACTCAAGCCTAGCAAAATGGCATGGTTGCAGATTTTTTCCATTGTCTTGGCAAATTCAGGAACAGAAAGATCCTTTCACTGGAAGAAAGATGAGGTGACTAATAACCATAGGTGATTGCATCATCTTCTTGTATCTGTGTGTTGTGGACCGCCAGTGGCCAGCAGAGCTGACAGCATATTTGGACAGTGAGGAGGTTGGGGAGGAACATGGACCAGTCCTGGAGTCTAGGGAAGGCTCTGATGAGGGCTTTGTGTTGGAGGCAGAGAGGGGACCAGAGCCGTATGCCAGTTATCAGCTGCCTTCAGAGTCAGACATCAGTGAGGCAGATGAACAGCTAGAGCCCATTCCCAGTGTGTGCATGTGCAGTGTTGCCAGATGAAGGGAACAGCTAAAGAACGGGGGTCGATGTGGGAGTAAGGCCACAGGTGGACAATGAATGGCCCCTCCCAAAAGAAATAAAAGAGGAGCGAAAGGGAAGTGGAGTTTGCAGGAGACAATTAGTTTGCTTAATTGGTTCGTGACTCTCGAGACTCCTTGCCAAGTTTTGTAGATATCGGCCTTTCAGTCCTCCAAGCCAGATAAGGTCTGTGACTATAAATCCTCTCTTGAAAGACTTTGCTGCATGTGAATGAGCAGAATTAACAGTAAATTAATAAAAGGGGCTTTTGTTGGGACAAGGAGTTTGCTTCATGCTCTCGGGAAGCCTGGGTCAGAACACAGTGATCTGCTTCATGCCTTGTGCCAGTATCTCTGTGTCCGTGTCTCATCTACCCTTATGTTCATTAAAGGAGTCTTTCTGTTTAAGAAACAAATGGAACTTCCTGTTCCACTCTTGTGCTTCCTCTTCATGTTCTCATGATATAGTTTAAACATGAGGCTTCTGTATGCAATATATTCCCCAGTCTACTTCATGTATAAAGAATTCCTACTAGCATTTAGCGTCAAATGATGCTTCTGAAAGCGTCCGTGATGCTCCAGCTGCTCCGCGGAGCATCACTCAGGTGTTGTACATGCCATGCGCATGCGCGGAAGCGCCAAAAGCTTAAAGCACAGATAAGGAGCTTGGGCAGGTGGGTGGGCCTTCTGGAGCACCATACCGGAATGGTACCCAGTGCTCCGGGCAGGATCCGGTACTGCTTGCAACCCACCACTGATTTAGTCACAGCTGAGCGAAGGCCATACTCTATTTCTAAGGCAAATATGTTGTGACACCCCTCCCCTTTCTAATGGGGCTTCCTGCTACTTATTTACTTAGTATTCTTTTTACACTCTGCATATGTTCAGGAGCACACAATTTGCTGAATTCAAATCTCCAAGAATAATTTATACCACAAAGCAGAAAAAGAGCAAACAGTTTTGGTTTCCGTAATTTGTCTAATTATAAAGAATGGACTTTTAATTTATGATCCTTTTTTAGTCGCCCAGGTGTGAGATCTGCTGTAAACAGCCTTTCTCTATGTTAGTCATCATCATCAAACCACAGAAGCAGCTTCTGTTCCCAGCCTCCAGATGGGGATTGAAAAATGGAAAGAATTCTGAGGCAGAAGACTTGGCTCCATTCAGTCACATCGATTAGAAAACGGCAAATGTAACAGAGCTAACTTTTCACATTGTGAAGTAATAAACATGTATAAACCAAAGATGATAAAATCAAACATTTATGTGTCCCATTTATTTATTTACAGTGCCTGGAAACCATAAGGGCTGCATATGGAGAAACCAGCTGCAACTCAAGCTTAGCAAGACAGAGTGGTTGTGGCTTTTTGTCCCCTCAGGGTCAGGAAAGTTGACATCTCTGACCTGGGATGGGGTAACACTCCCATATTCAGATTTGTTGTGCAGTGGGAAGGGGGTGGGGACTAATGGCTCCTGTTGCAAGAGCAGTTAACATGCCAATTATTCCTATTGCTGGACTGGGAGGCCTTGCTCACAGTTACCCATCACTTAATCATCTTCTGTTTGAATTACCTTGTTTCCCTGAAAATAAGACCTCCCAATTGGGATTTTGAGAGTATGTGCTAAAATAAGCCCTTCCTCCCCCAAAATAAGCCCTCCCCTAAAATATTTAACTGCATGTGCAGCCAGTCCCTGCCATTTCGTGTGTGTGTGGGAAACATGCCCCACACACCCCACATACACCTGGCATCCACGCGGAACAGCCTTGCAGAGGCCGCTCCCGCAAACCCAAGCTACGGTGCCCCTTCTCTTAGTGGTGGCCACAAAAAGAGCAGCAGGCCCAGGGACACTAGGGCTGGCAAGAATGTGCCAGAAACAGAGACAGAACTTCCAGCCCTCTCTGGATCAGCTGATCCATGGGCTGCGGGCCAAGGTTAAAGGACCTCCTGTACCTCAAAATAATAAGACCTCCCCAAAAATAAGGCCAAGCACTTATTTCGGGGGTCAAAAGACAGGCTCTTATTTTCAGGGAATCATGGTACTGCTGTGTGCTATACAAGGGGCATTCCTTGGAGACCTTTCAGAAGCTGGTTCAGAAATTGTAATGGGCTGTGTGAATGACCCTGGGGAATGAGGGGCAGAGGTTCTGCCTAGGAAACAATCAGACAAGAGAGACTGGAACCCCCAATGGATTGACAGTCGGAAAAGAAACTTGGGGAAAACCCACCCTAATTGGTCAAAAGGTTAAAAGCAGAAGTGAGATGTTTATGTCTTCAGATTTGCAAAATTCTGTTAACGTAGCCTTACAATAAAATACAATTGTGTTTTCTGTGTGGTCTACTTGACAAGGCTGATAGCAATTTTACACGTCTCAAAATTTAGATCTCCCACTGTCTCTTTTTACAGACTGATAAGTTAGGTAGGATCTTTCTGAGTTTCTCTGAGTCTGTTGTGCAGCTGCAGGTTGTCCTCCCTATCAGATAATTCTCTAGGTAACATCTTTCTCCCCCCCATCTTTCCCAAATTCCATCATATTGTCCCAGCCCTTTGGGACAGCCTCCTACCTGAAATCCCTTCCCTTTTAGTTTTCAGAAGGCTGTGAAGATCTAGAATTCCCTCAAGCTTTGGGCTAGGATGAGGGTTTATTTGTGAGTCTGTTTGGTCCAGGGCCTGAAGATAGGCACCTTCATTTTTAACCATGTTTTATGGATTGTTATGAACTGCTTAATTATTGTACTTATTGCCTTCCAGCTTCAGCGTACCTTGGAGGAAGCTAACTATCTTGACCCCTTCCAGTCAGGCTTCAGGCCCAGTTACAGCACAGAAACTGCTTTGGTCGCATTGACCGATGATCTCTGGAGAGCCAGAGATGGAGGCCACGTGTCCATCCTGGTTCTCCTTGACCTCTCAGCGGCTTTCGATACCATCGACCATGGTATCCTTCTGCGACGACTGCGGGAGGTGGGGGTGGGCGGCACTGTTCTGCAGTGGTTCTCCTCCTACCTCTCGGACAGGTCACAGTCGGTGTCGGTGGGGGGGCAGAGATCGTCCCCGAGGCCCCTAACTTATGGGGTGCCGCAGGGTTCGGTCTTATCCCCCCTGCTGTTTAACATATACATGAAACCGCTGGGCAAGATCATTCGGAGGCACGGGATAAAATACCATCAATACGTGGACGATGCACAGTTGTATCTGTCTGCCCCGTGACAACTCAATGAAGCGGTGGACGTGATGAACCGGGGTCTTGAGGCTGTTAAAGACTGGATGCGAGCTAACAAACTGGTACTCAACCCGGACAAGACCGAGTGGCTGTTGTGTTTTCCTCCCAACAATTTGGCCGACGTTCCATCACTCAGGCTGGGGGGATCAAAATTTATACCCCTCAGACAGGGTCCGCAACTTGGGAGTCCTCCTGGACCCACAGCTGAGTTTCGACCATCATTTATCAGCTGTGACCAGGGGGGCATTTGCCCAGGTTCGCCTGGTGCGCCAGTTGCGGCCCTACCTGAACCGGGAGGCCCTCACAACAGTCACTCGAGCCCTTGTGATCTCTAGGCTGGAATACTGCAATGTGCTCTACATGGGGCTGCCCTTGAATAGCATCCGGCGACTTCAGCTAGTCCAAAATGCAGCCGCGCGAGTGATTGTGGGCGCACCACGGTTCGCCCACATAACACCGATCCTTCATGAGCTGCGTTGGCTACCTGTTGGTCTCCGGGTGCACTTCAAGGTCCTACTTACCATTCATAAAGCGCTCCATGGTAGTGGATCTGGCTATTTGAGAGACCGCCTTCTGCCGATTACCTCCCTCCGTCCCATCAGATCGCATAGAGTAGGCCTCCTCCGAATTCCATCCGCCAGTCAGTGCCGACTGGCGACTACACGGAGGAGAGCCTTCTCAGTTGCAGCTCCGACGCTATGGAACAATCTCCCCATGGAGATCCACACCCTCACCACCGTCCAGGCCTTCCGCACAGCCCTCAAGATCTGGCTATCCCGTCAGGCCTGGGGATAAGACTTTACTCTCGCCCCTCCCGAATGCTGAATGAATGTTGGGTTTTTACTGCTAATTATTTTTATTCACATTTTCTTTTTGTGTTTTGTCCTGCACTCCCCCCCCCTATTATTGTAAGCCGCCCTGAGTCCCCTCAGGGAAAAGGGCGGCCTATAAATGCTTAATAAAATGCTAAAAAAAAAATGCTTATTTATTATTAAATTAATTGGTTGTCCATCTTACCACAGGGAAACCCTGAGTAGCTGTTGTATGAGATGGGTGGCCATATAAGTAGTACAATTAAAATAAATTTACTTAAAATTGCCTGACCAAATTATTGGAAACCTTCTGTGCATTGTTAAAAACCAACCACCTCATTTTTTTTCTTGATTTGCTGATGGCTAGGTTTGTCCGCCAGAGAGAGCCAAAAAAGTCACAATAGTACTAACTGCATGATCAAAGCCAGTGGTGGGACCCTGCCATTTTAACAACCGGTTCGGGGGTGATCTCATGCTTTGCGCATGCACTCTCTCCACATGTATGCACAGTTTTAAGAATACTTACCTTCCGCATTACTGGTGGGGAGTAACCCAGCTGAGGCGCAGCAATCCGCTCTCCCGTGCGAATGAGCTGAGAAGATATAGGTCAATACAGCGCAGGGGGGGGGTGGCCCCACCTGATTGTTGGAGCGAACTGGTTTGCTCCCAGCTGATTGTTGGAGCTACCAGTTCATCTGAACCAGTCTGAACCGGCAGAATCCCATCCCTGATCAAAGCCCTACCCTTTTTTACATGATATAATATGTTGCAGTCATGGATAAAAACAGGGAATTTGTGCAGTTGTAGCTGTCATCTTGACTGTTATAACCTTTCCTGCAGTTGCCAATGTTCAATCATCAGTGGGTCAGGTGGAACTGATCTGGAAACAAAACAATTTGATATTTTCATTAAAGATTTTGCCAATGATAATTGCCATGCATATAATTTCTGAATGAGAAAAATGAGACCTACGCACGCTTCCAGAAACAGTTTATGATTGGTGAAATAAGTTACCATTAAACAAGATTGTTGCTATACAGTGGAAATGTGGGTCACTTTAAAAAGCCTAAGGGGGAATTATTACTACTTCCATTCAAGCCAGATCTGTTCCACATGGGCATGCTTCCATAATAAGAAGTACAACTTTTAATGACTTTGCGTAATCCTCATTCATTCTCATCAACAAACCATCTGTTCCTAAATGGTAATTTCTACTCCAGCAATTTTATGCTGCAGCACTGAACTTCAATATTTAGATTGAAGTAGAACTACTAGATTTGATCTGAATTTCCCTAAAGGCAGTAAAAAGATACTATAAACTCTGACCTTGGCTGCCATCTACTGGTTGTCTGGATGTTTGCAGTCCATATCTCATATCTCTAAGGCACGAGTGTCAAACTTGATCACGTCAAGGGCTGAATTGTGATGTATTGCTATGTTTTTTGCCTTTGTGTAGCCCGGGTGGGCGTGACCTGCCTGTGATGTATCTGGCTCGTGTGCCGCCAGTTTGACAGGCCTGGTCTAAGACTTAAGCCATTCCTTATTGGCAAATAATTGGCATTAATTGAAAACCTTCTAATAAATAAAAGACACAAATAAGCCTACCAGGTTAATAAAGCACCCTCAGTATTTTGGGAAACCTAAAAATAACATGATAGAAATATCCTGTGGGACTGGATTTTTTAAAAAAAAATTATTATTATTATTATTATTATTATTATTATTATTATTATTATTATATCAATAAATAAAATTACATTAAGTTAATAAAAAAACTTACATGCATATAACTATGTAATAATGATATAATGTTACATTTAACAGGAAAAAAACCTGGATAATTTTATCATGAAGAATAACAAAATTATAGTCAAGTTGTTAAGAGCTTCAGTGGCACAGTGGTTAGAGTGCAGTACTGCAGGTTACTTCTGCTGACTGCTGCAATTTAGCAGTTCAAATCCCACCAGGCTCAAAGTTGCCTTCCATCCTTCAGAAGTGGGTAAAATGAGGATCCAGATTGTTGGGGGCAGTGTGCTAACTCTGTAAACTGCTTAGAGAGGACTGTAAAGCGATATATAAGACTAGGTGCTATTGATATTGTTTAAAAAATTTTTTTTGGCCCATGTATTGAAATAAAACCCCTTCCAAAAGACACACTCAAATATTGGCAAACAACTTCTATCAAGAATCTGTTACTGCAAATTAGGTATAGATTTGCAGCACTTCAAAGCATGTACTAATTATTTGAGTTAGCCTACGCAAGAAACATTCTCAAGCCTTGGTTTGTTGATAGATGTCAAATTCCGGAGACAGAATTTGTATGCAAAGGTTTAGGCACCAAAGTCAAATGGGATCTTTTATAGTGAATCCCTTAATGAGCATAAAGGATGATACAACCTCGACATAGGACAAACCAAAATATTGCAATTCTTTTTGCAGATTTGAATACATGCTTACTATTTATGTGCAGTTGTTTGGGGTTTCAAAAAAGAAAACTGTAAATATGACAGATGCAAAGGTTTGGACAGTCTTTCAGTCAGTGCTTTGTAGCAACCCCTTTGGCAAAAACCACAGCTTTCAAACATTTTTTAGGGGAAAAAAAGTGGCTGCTATTTCTTTCATTTGGCATTCCGCTCCCCTCACAGTCTTCTTGCTGGATCTAGCTGAAATACATTCTCAGCATCTTTGCATGCACTGCAATGGTGGGTTCTGGATCCTGTTGCAACCGGTATGGTGCAATGGGGCTGGGCGTCCACCATATGAATGCATGCAGCACACCGGTGCACGCATGCAGCATGGACATGCGTACTTACTGCCCGCGATGCCTCTGCGACGCTCCAGTTGCTCGCTGTATGCTCAAATACAGGTAAGGAGTGCGGGCGGGAGGGTGAGTCCTCCGGAGCACCATACCGGTGCCCATCAGGCACCGGTACGCCCGTACCAGTCGTATCCCACCACTCATGCACTGTATGTTTGAGATCTCCTCACAGATTTTCATTAATACTCAAACATTGGGAATGGGAAAATCATTTTCAAAAGTTTTATTTTTTCCCTGTAAAGACTTCACGGGCAATTTGGAAGTTTGTTTCAAAATCACCGTCTTGATGAAATATTCAATCTCTTTCCAGTTTGTTCAGTTTATACGGGTTATTATCTTGAAACCAAAAGAAAGAAAAATCTGCTAGAATTGTCCCCAAATTAGTCAGAATAACACATGAAAATCCACATGTCACTGCAAATGACCTGAAAAATTTAATGACAATGGATTAGATATTCACAAGTGCAGGATAAAATATTACTTACTCTGATGATCTGCATGGAAGAATTCTTAGCAGAAAGCTTTTTTTTTTGATCCCATACAAACACTATCATAATATGCAAAATGACATCTCAGCTCTGGCTCCGAACTTACATTCTCAGGCATGCTACTTCTGAAGACTGCTTGGGATGAGATGTTTGGACTGTTAAATATACCTGGCTCTCCTTATAATTGTAAAACAGCCAGAGCTGATGCTTAACTTTGATTCTGCCTTGGGTGAGCAGATGCTGGGCACAGTGCCTTCTGGGATTTTATACATACTCTTAGGTAAGCTTTCTGTAACAATTGTAGTAACAATCACTATAATAAACAGCTGTCTGTATACGGTATTACGTATCAACACCAACTCTCCTTTAGCTTCGTCTGGTATACTCTGGGCCCATAACCAATGTTAGGTAAGCTCCCTGTTGGGAGAGCCAGTATGTTCAGAGAAGCGTTGTGAGAGTTGTGTTGGAGAACACACAAATCAGGATACAGAGACACTGCAGTTTAAATAGGCTTTTACTTTTGTGGAAATAGAGGTATCAGAATCCATCAAACAGTCCAAGTCATACAAGGATAAGTCAGTCAGTCATCAATGTCTTTCAGTTAAGGGATAATCCAAATAACATAGTTCAGTATCATACAATCAGCCCAATGCACAAAGTTTGCTAGCAGTTGCAAAACTTACAATAGCTCAGGGCACTTCCAGATCAGCCCAGCATCTAACAAACAGAGAGAGCTAACAGTCATTCTGGCTCCCTCTTAAGGCCGATTGAAGAAAACAGCAACCAATCACATTTTGCAGTATGATTTAAAGAAACAGGTACAACATTGTTACATGATTTATATATTGCCAACCCAACCGTTAGATTATATTCCTAACACATACAGTCCTAGAGCTGCCCTGTTTACTTTCCCTCCAATCCCCCTAACACTCCCAGGCTCTTTCTCTTTTTTAACGCTCAGGAATGTCTGCAGGGGAGATTTTTTAAAAAAAGTCTTAGTTGTTGCCCTGACTAGCATGTAAAAAGGGCCCAGGGCTCTGATTGTGCAATTACAGGTAGCCTTTGACTGAGAGCCAGGGTGGGCTTCAAAAGTTTTAGCAAAGGGTTTTCTGCCCGGTTGCTGGGTGGGCATGGCCATGGTAGGCATGCCCTCCTACACCATGGTGGGAGGAGGCCTTTCTTCGAGCCTCCAGGAAGGTGAAAACGATCTCCCTAGGCTCCAGAGGCCTTCTGGAACTTGGAAACGGGCCTGTTTCCGGCCTTCCCGAACTTCTGTTAGGCCTGTTTTTCACCTTCCCTGAGCTTCCATGTGCACCCTGCACTTACCTGTATCCAAAATGGGCCACGTGGGGACTCCTGGGAGGGGTGGGCAGGGCCAGCCGAGAGTGGGATTTGGGGGTTCTCCAAACTGCACAGAATCTTAGAGTCTCCATACACTTTCTGGTTATCTAGGAAGTTATCTAGAAGACAATTTGAAGGGAATGGAGACAGCCCACAAGATCTCTCTTCTTGTTAATAAGTTTGTTCAAAAGGGCACATCTTTGACACATCTTTGAGTGCTGTCTGTGAGTGCTTTCTATAAGCAAAGTTGTGCCAAGAAAAGGAATAAAAGGTCCTCTACACTGATGATTTTGATTGAATTTGTTTTGTTGTAAATGGTAAATCGCCAGCCACCTGCCTTTCAGCTATTCAGTTTTTTGATTGTGTAAGAAAAAATGCCCTATGTACTCTGTATTGGTAATGAATCTGTCTTTAGAAGAAGAAACACAATGAGACGTAATGCCTCATGCATGAATATTCAAGAAAGAATATGACTCAATCAGTAATGAAAGCAATGGACAATATTCTCTTAATTGTTCCCAGAAGGTTCAATACAATTCCGTTCTAGTCTCTAGACACACTTTAAAAATGAAATTAAATCAAGTTGACTCTCTGCCCTGTGTACTTTGCAAATAATCACCTCCTTGAAAATATATCGACACCATTTCCTTGCTGGTTTCCTGTCCTTATTCTTCGCAAAAAAAAAAGAAAAAAAAAAGAAAAAAACCTCGACGCAAAAGCATGATAATGTTAAGAAAAGAAAAAGAGTAGGAAAAAAATTATCAATGCCCCACAAAATTGTCTTCAAACTGTTTTCTCTTCAGTGGCTTTGGTATCGATTTTTTGTTGCATGAATGAATCTGTCATCTCCTAACAGGGTTTTGGCGGATGATATGGGAACTTTGCAATATCAAAAACTGTTTTGTTGTGCAAAATTTGATTGGGGAAGAGAGAGGTCTGAGAGGGTCTAAGCATATAGAAATAAATAGAATCTAGAGAGGTTTTCAACAGTGCTAGAGTGTATAAATGCTGGGTTCTAGAAGTCAAGGCTATTGGGGAATTGATATAGATGTTGCTTTGGTGGGGTAATTAGGCCAAATCCTGATTTCCATGCTTTCTCAGTCATTGCTTTCAATGGACAACAAATGATGGAGAAAAAAACATGTTGACATGGGATAGACTGAGAAAAGTGAGGCTGAGTTAGAAGGAACATTCTTTCCTCTTGAAAAAAGGCTGAATGTATCTTAATAGAATAAGATTCAAACTCTGAGTATCTTGACTAGCCTTTATGAATGTCAAGGCAGAATTAGCAATGTGTCAGGAAAGAACAGGAGCTGAATATGCAAGTATTAGGAGGAACTAGAACTCAGGTAAGCAACTATAAAGTTTTTTTTTCTTAGCAGGGATAGATTAAAAATATGAGAACAGATACATTGCTTTTATTCTTTAAACGTAGATAAAGGAAAAGGTTCCCCTCGCACATATGTGCTAGTTGTTCCCGACTCTAGGGGGCTGTGCTCATCTCCGTTTCAGAACTAAAGAGCCAGCGCTGTCCGAAGTTGTCTCCGTGGTCATATGGCTGGCATGACTAAATGTCGAAAGTGCATGGAACACTGTTACCTTCCCACCAAGGTGGTTCCTATTTTTCCACTTGCATTTTTTACATGCTTTTGAACTGCTAGGTTGGCAGAAGCTGGGACAAGTAACGGGAGCTCACTCCGTTATGCGGTACTAAGGAATCAAACTGCTGAACTGCCAATCTTTCTGATCGACAGACTCAACGTCTTAGCCACTGAGAGCTTATTAAAATATAATATATAGGTATTCTGTCTTTTTCTTCTTAACCTATTGTCTATGAAGAAAAAAGGACACAAAGTCTGAACCCCAAATTTGTCTAAGAAATGGAAACGATATTTTGAAAGCTTCACATGAGGAATAGTTCTAATTGGTTTACATAGATTTTTTGAAAACCTTAAAAACATCCATTTTTACTAGTTTAGATTCTAAAATAGCTTCAAGGAAGTAGTTTTTCAGACTTTTGCAAAAAGGATGCTTGTTATACAGCCACTCCTGTTATTCTATTGAAAAACATTTTCAACTAACTACTTAACCTGCTGATATAACAGCAAATATAAGCAGTGGATATAATAACAGTTGAAGTCATAAAGGGTTTTTGGGAAAGATGTGTGTTATTTCTATAGTTGCAAACCATGGCCCTTAGCCTATGGTGTGCAGGTCCATTAGTAGGCAGTACACGGAAGCATAGGAGATAATGTAATAGTGATATAATCAATCTTCTCATTTGTTAAGTCCCACTGCTTGGCCAACTGCTGACAAATCCAATATATTCATGAGTGAACATAAATTATTAGACATAGCTACATTTTAAATACACCTTGATATATCACTTCAATATCTGTTAGACATAGATTGTGTTTTAGTTGTAAATATAGCTTGATTTTGTGGTAGTTCACAAAGGCTTTAGGTGATATTATAGTGGTCTGCATAAAGAAAAAAGCATTGAGAAGTGCTGCTCTGAATCTTTCTTATTCTTATATGGAGCATATATATTTAAGTTTTAATGAACAATAGTTATTTGGCAAGCAATATGAATGTTTGATTTTTCATTTTCTCAATATCACAGAGTCACAGAAGGATGGTTCATTTATCAAACTATACAGGAAGTAATGATTTATAATGAACACCTTTGGATTTTAAATAGTTTTATTAGCTTGGCCATAAATTAGTTAGCAGAGAAGTGAGGGGCTATAAATTAGGAACAAATTGATCTCAAGAAAAAGAATATCTTGCATGTAACTTATCACTAAAGTTAAAATACAGCCAAATGTTGTACTTTGCTAATTTAGGTTTGAAGACCATCATGTTACCTAGAGATTGCAAGCTTTTTGGGCAGTGAGTTAAGAGACACTAGCAATGAGAGACGTAAGCAGACCTAGAAACTGAGTATTGTTTGCAAAGGGAAGGGATCTGGAGTTCGTCCATACAAAGCTCTTGGCTTTGCTTAATTAAAGAAATTAATGCATAGTATCTCAGTACTGATCTCTGCTGCTGATCTAGTTTTTCCATTTATGTCTTTGCTCTCTCCTCTTGCTATCTCAGTCAGCAGCCACTGTACTGGGTGTGACTTATCACACATAAGCAAATCTGAACCTCATCAAAGAATGTGCTAGATTCTCTACCTCAGCCTCAGAATCAGCAGTTTCCATAAAAAGTTTCCCCAATGTAATGCCTATGCTATGAAAGAAACTCCTGGTTGAAGTTGCTAGTCCCTAGTGACCAACCTTTGGAGGTTGATGGCATCCAAATTCTTCTGGAGAAGTTGCAGAGAAAGATTGTTCACCATTTTATTGGTTTATTGTTAATCCTGTTATTTAGTGATCAATGCTGTACTGCTATTTGTTTAATGCTGTTTAATGCTGTTTGTAGTTCTTTGTATATTGTGGGATTTTTGTAATGAAGTCTTGTAAGGTACTGTTGAAAGAAATGTCCTTCTGGGTTCAGTCAAGTGGGGAAAAAGACACTGGAGGCTGCTTGGAAAGATGGTTTAATGGTGAACAGTATCACATAGCTTGAGTTCCTGAACAGAAAAGGTGATCACATGCTTCAATGTTGGGTGAGGAAGAAGAGAAGGAGAAGGAGAAGGGGCTTGCTGGGTTTTTTATAATCTGTTCAGCCCCACCTCTCTGTTTCCTGTTCCTGTGTAAGAAATGTATCCTGATTGGTTGTCAGACTCCCATGGAGCTATGCAGGGGCAACTCTCTAGGCTGTGTTTTGAGTCCCAAGTTTGGTTGAGTTCTCAGATGCCATGTGGTGAGTTTGGGTAAAGGGCTATTACTATCATGCCTTAATCCCATCACCCTGGAGCTGAAGGGGAGAACTCTTTATTATGTAGAATAGACTGGCTTGGACATCTTAGCGGCCCATTGACAAAGGGGGATGGGCAGGAAGCTGCAGGGAGCTACTTTGTCTTTAACACAGGTTTCTTCCTTTTCACATCCAGGGAAATATAATATTCTGCCTTTTCAATATTTCCTAGGATGTTTCATTTTTTTTAGGAGAGGGCTGGGTGCTAACTTTCTACAGTACCATTAATCTTATAGCATTAAATTTAATAAATAACAACAACAACAACAAAGGGAGCTTGCATGATTGAACTTAGCTTAAATTGTCATTTCATTTTCAGGTAATGTGCATTGATTTCAAATTGGTTATGGTGAAAATGTTGAGAGGAAATCTTTTCATCTTTGACTATAACCGGGAGTGGCATCCTACCAGTTTAACAACCAGTTTGCTGAGTGTGCACACCTGACGTGCGCTGTGCATGTGTGTACAGTTCACAAGAAAACAGCTGAGTTGCAGCAATCTAGTCTACTGTGCTGATCAGCTGGGCTGAAAAGCAAGGAAATATAGGTAAGTAGAACCCGGGGGTGGGGGGTGCACCTAAAGGTGCGAACCAGTTTGATCTCAGCAGATCTTTGGAGCTACCATTACACCCAAACTGGTGGAATCCCACCCCTGAAGTCTATCACTAAAGATAACACAATGTTGAGAAGAAATCTCAGAAAGAAACTGGAAATGAAGCACTGGTTTTGTACACATGTAAAAACTCTTCGTGCTGTTACCTCTCAAGGTGCACAGGATTAGTAAAGTGCAAAATGGAAATAAGAAATAATAAACTAAAAAAAAGAGACAGAAGACGTGAAAAAGAAAAAGTAACAGCAAAGACTTACTTGCACCAACATTAATTGCTGTCCATCACCACATATTTCCATCCTTGCAAACCGTCCTTGTTTTCATATGTCAGCATACGATTCACATATGGTTTTGAGGTTTTTCCCCCCTCAAGATCTCATCAACTCTTTCTAACCACAGTGTTCTTGCTGTTTCCCTTCTTCTCAAACAACTTACTCTTCATATATTTCTTTTGCAATTTGATTTCAGGGTAGTATTAAGCTTAGGCACCAATTGGTTCCAAAAATAAATTGTGTTAATATTTCATAATGAGAAATATCAAAATAGTTAATAATCAGGATGTATGAACATATTTTCTTTAAAAGTCTATATTATTTAAGCAACCATACAAATATAACAAATATAAAAGCACACCAAGGCACAACCAAGTCAATGAGACAAAGTTTCGGAAACTTTGTGGTATCACTAGGTTTTCATACAGGATTGATATTTCCCATTACGTTTATCTAATAAATTCAGGAATTTGCTCTAAATAGTACATGTTAGCTAATGTTTATATGTTCTATGCAAGGAATTCCTTTTGAGTTGGAGAACATGAAGTGATAATAAGAGATCTGGTTCTCGGTTTAATAGAGGAACTTACCATATAAGGAAAAATAGTTTGACATCCCTCTTGAGTGCGAATAGGGAAGGAATAAGTATTTTTCTCCTTAATTCTTCTCTTTAATATTTTTAATTTGTTTAATAATTTTAAAGTTTTACTAGTTAGAAGGCATCATTCTGCTTGGAACCATGTTGATATTAATATAGTTTTGTCCCAAGAGACCTTTGAACTAAAAGACTTATGAACATATGAAAATTTGGGGGGAAATGTCATTTATGAACCAGAACTCTGCACATCTGGTGCTATTAAAAATGAATCAATAGAAGTTAAATTCTTCATTACATGCTCATGCCTCAGCATTTTCACTACAATTTGAGCTAAGATATAATTGTTCTACTCTGCCTAGACAAGTTGACTGTCCAAAAAATCCAGAGCCTTTTCTGGCTGGGATTCTAGCTTGGCCTGTACAAGTAAAACTTGATCCCTGCCAGTTGTCATCCAGCTGATGTAACTGAAATATAAATTGGAGAAGAAGAAAGGAAGGAAGGAAGGAAAGAAGGAAGGATCTGAAGAATTGGAACGGCTAGATAATACCCCTGTTCAATTCTCATTCATTTTTGAAAACCAGTTCAACAAATTTCTTTCCTACTGATTATATCCTTTTGTATTCAATCTACATTAATTGAACAATCCTTTATTTCTGACCCCATCTCTTCTTGTTTTGTGTACTCATTTCAACACCTCATGGGTTCTCCTGACATTCCCAACTCTCACTGTATCTTACAGTGACAAAAGCCCTTTTGCAAAACCATTTTTGCTTAGGTAGTGGAAATTGCACCCAAAGAAAATACTAGATTATTGTTTTATTGAATATAATAAGTCATCAGACCTTGTCTGGAGGAATGCTGATATGGGGCTTATGAGGTTAATATGAGTATATACAAGTTATGCTCATGTAGTATACATGACACATGCAGTAATGCTGTAAGACAATGATGCAGGTTTCATCTGTCATGTTTTGGCTATTGCTTGGTAATGATGATGAGATAACAGTCCGTATGTTCTGAGTTTGGAGACCTTATAAGGAAATGCTTTGATATACAGATGGTCCTTGCCAGGGGTGGATTCCGGCAGAACTA
Organism: Thamnophis sirtalis; assembly: GCF_051295495.1. Taxonomy (NCBI): domain Eukaryota; kingdom Metazoa; phylum Chordata; class Lepidosauria; order Squamata; family Natricidae; genus Thamnophis; species Thamnophis sirtalis. The sequence goes on along the minus strand of NW_028261385.1, from coordinate 33,422,562 downwards.
CTGCTGGTTTGCTTAGGGACGTGCCGCGCTCGTACTTCATGCACTTGATGCACGCTGCATGTGCATGTGCAGTACAACAAAAATTGCTTTGTGCATGCGTAGAAGCAAAAAACAAGATGGCAGTGCCTACGGTGCCAACGGGAGAAACAGTTTGGGGGTGTGGCAGGCCTGGGTCACTGCTGGTTCCAGTGACCCAGGCTGCCAAGTCAATACCTGTTTGGCTGAACCGGTCTGAACCGGTAGGAACCCACCACTGGTCCTTGCTTAGTGACCAGTTGCTCAAGGACTTTTTGAAAGTATGATGGACTTGCCCAGAGCTACTTACAACCTGGTTCTGGAGTTCCACTGGCTGTATTACCTGCAGTCATGTGATCACATTTGGAGTGCTAGGCAACTAGTTAGCATTTGTGGCTGGAATTTTGTGGTTTTGCTGGTTTTTGTTTATTTCCAGTTTCCAGCAAAAGATAATGGATTTGTTTAACAACCTCAGTGTTCATTTAATAACTGCAGTGTTCACTGAAGAACCACTGCAAAAAATGATGTAAAATCAGGCATGGCCACGTGGCAAACTGCTTCACTACTGCCATGACATATTTTAATTACTGTTGTAAGTCAAGGACTACCTATACATTACTTATACTTTATTAGAGAGAATTTGATAAGGATGTACAAGCCATTCAATCATCCTGAGGTATCTTGTCTTCCAGGGAATAAGGAAATCTTCCGTCATGTTTAATTATACAATTAATTATATCATAAAAAATTAAGCTACTGTTTTAATATGCAATAATATACACAAAGACACACACACACACACACACACACACACACACACACACACACAAATAAATAAATAAATAAATAAATAAATAAATAAATAAATAAATAAATAAATAAATGTCTTTGGTTATTCAGGTTTTCTCCCACATAAAATTGGAAGTGTTTTGGCGACGTTTCAACGAAGTCTCATTCGTCATCTTCAGGCTTCGTGCTTCCAGGAGCAATGTGAGATCTCGGCTGTTTCTTCCTTTTAACTGCCAGTGGGGGTTTGAGATGATTGGGTGGGAGCTTGGCTGTGTTCTGATTGGGTGGAGGTGTGTTCTGATTGGTTGGGGGTTTGTGTTTCATGTAAGGATAGGAGGGGTTTAAAGTGGCTAACGGTGCAGTTGCGGTCTGGCTTCTGGTCCTTGGTTGTGCCTCATCATCAGTGTAGAATATAACAAATGTAACAAAAAGGCAACAGTAAAAAAATATTGGGTTTCTGTCTGGATGGTCTCTTGTGACGAGCCGAATGACAGAGAATGGAAGTAGTGACCTTCCTCCCATATTTGGGCTTACCAGGGGTTGTGACTTTAAATATATACATATTATACACACACACACACACACACACATATACATATACATATACATATACATATACATATACATATACATATACATATACATATACATATACATATATATAAAATTAATGAATATATATATATATTCATTGAAAGAATGAATCTTCTTCCAATACATACATACATACATACATACATACATACATACATACATACATACATACATACATTATCTTTGTGTTTCTGCTTTCAAGCTAATCATGTCAATTTCCAAAGTAAATCAGACAGGAAACGTAAGATGAACTAATTATACTATATTGTAAGACCACATTTATAAAATCTTGCAAGTCTAGAGAGTACAAATCTCCTCCTCTCTCTTTTTACTACCTGATAAGTTAGAATAGATCCTTTCTAAGTTTCTTTGTTTGGCCATTACTTAGTTGCAGTTTCCTCTTACCTGATTGTCCCCTAGGCAGTATCTCTTCCCCTATCTTCCAAGGTCACATTCCATTACAAATCTTACAAACCAGGAATCCATTACAAACTAGAAAGTTAGCCTCCTGGTTAGCCCAGTGTCTTTAATTGTTATATCAAATGGCTTCTCATATATAGTATGTTATAGCATTTAAATTTACTTGATTAAACTGAATGTATGGAATATCTATTTCTAAATAAAATAGTTCCAGTGACAAATGTATGCTTAAGTAATAATATATTCTATAGTCCCTCATTTCTTCACCCCAACATGTTCTTTTACTCAAGAACCATGTCAATTGCTAATGGAAAAATAAAACATTGACTCTTTGCAGAATGGGATAAAAGATCTTCTTCAAAGAAACTACCAAGTTAGATTAGAATAAGCTTGTTAGAAAAAACTTATCCCTATTGTACCACACAGCCTAGAACAGGGGTCCTCACACTTTTTAAACAGGGGACCAATTCACGGCCCCTCAGACTGTTGGGGAGCCAGACTAGCTGGGTGGATGTGGCTAGGTGGTCATGTGACTGGATGTACATGGCCAATTTAGCAGTCCAAACAATACACGCAAATTAAACTTTAATTTTGTTTTGTTCCTGGTGGTGGAAAGCCGGTTAATGAAGGGATGTGGCTGCCATGGGGTCTCTCTCTCTCTCTCTCTCTCTCCCCCCGGTGGGCATTGGTATGTAGGCGGGTAGGCAAGGTGATTGGGTTGGGCAGCCTCGTGGTCCAGCACAGGGCAGATTAATGGCTTCGGCAGCCCATATCCAGCGCATGGGCCATAGTTCGAGGACTCCTAGAATGTGTTTGTGGTCTTGATAAAAATAATTGGTTAACTCTACTTTGATAATTCTGTGATTGTTTTTCAAATATCCAGCAATTAGCAACATAACAGAGAAAACCTGAAAATAAGAGTAGAAAATAAGATCCGTTTTGGGTTCTTTCTAATATCATTCTTCCATATTGCTACTAGAATTACTGTGTAGAAGATATAAATGAAGAGACCATTGGATCCATCCCATTTTTCCTGCAAATTGAGGTTCTCTCCCCAATTATGCCTGCTATACCTTTTCTTGTATATAATTCCATCAGTGTTATTAGAGAAATAAATAGTATTTTCTCATCTCTTGGTTTGACCATAGAAGTGTTTCTACCAACATTTCATCATCTTTAGTAAAAGATTATATACAAATTCATCTAATTGTAGTATTTTTATCATTCATGTATAATCTTGATTCATTTTTGTCATAAATACCTTGACCTCTGATAAAACAAATTTTCAAATCCATATTCATCTAACATTCTTTCAAACTCTCAGCCAGTAACATTATCTACATGCAAATATCCATATTCAAGGGTTGAATGAAAAGTAATATTCCAGTGAGTCACCAACAGATGGCAGTACTGATGTGTTAGAAGCTCTGACAAATTCTTTAGTATTTATTTCTCTGTCATTTTAGTTGGGTGTGAAAAAAAAGTTGCATTACTATTGTTGATAAAATAGAAATCTGCACTCACATTGCTTAAAGTGCAGTCACTGCACTTAAGCAGTGTACCTTGACTAAATTTTTGAGTACCCCAAAAGTCCCTTCAATTGCAATTCACTGCCAAATGCAGAAAATGACTGTATTGATTGTATTGTGAGAACTATGTTTTACTGTGCTAAAGAAATGTAAATTTGGTGAACTGGGAATAACTGATTTATGTGAATGAGACTGAAATGAACAACCTGGAACAGCAATCAACACATTTTGCATTAGAAAGTTAGATGAACTGATAGAAGAAAATTAGGAGATCTCTCCAAGAGAAATTACTGTCAATTGGCATTTCTTAGGAACATGTGTATCATATTGTTGAAGTTCTCTAGCACTGGAAAGTTTGTGTAAGGTGGTTTCCTTGCATGACTGAAGGCATAGACGAAAACTTCAAGAGTTGAAATTTATTAGCAATTGTCAAGCTATGAGAATGAAAGTGAAGAATTCCTTCATGGCAGTTGAGGAAACATTGGCTCATCATTATGACTCAGAAATCAAGCATCAGGCCATGAATATTATTACAAACCTACACAAAGCCCAAGTTTCATTAGGACCACTCATCTTTTTTTTGGAAAGCAGATGGTGTTATTCACATGGTTTTCCTAGAATCTGGCACCACTATCATCTCAGAGTGCAATATTGCAACACTCAACATTTTGAAAAAAAGATTAAATGGAATTTGGAAGAACAAGATGGAGATTTTGCTGGGAGATGATAATACTACGGTAGGCTTTATATCTCAGAAGCCTAGTAATTATGAAGAAATTGTGAAGTTGGAGCTCACCATTTTATTCCATCCATCATACAGTCCAGATTTGGCATCATGTGACTTCCACCTTTCCTAGAATTGAAAGAATACCTATCTGTCAGATGAAGAGGTGAAAAGACCAGCCTGGATGTGGTTGAAGAGACAAACTATGTAGTTCTTTTATAACAGCTTTAAGAAACTTGTCCATTGTTGTCAGAAAGTGAATGGTAATGATTATATGCAGGAATAAATGCAAGTAACAGAAGAGCTCCCTTCGATGATCATTTGACTTCCATTTATTAAAATTTTCCTATTTAAATTAAAGTTATGGAAGTGGGGATACTGCGTGTCATTCAACCCTCATATTTTCACACCTCCAACAAACAAAGTTCTAATATCGTTACAAGCATTCCTTACATGGATATCCATGTAAGGATAACCAGGTAAAGATAACCATGTAAAGACTCCAAGAACCTTGGAATACTGATCTCAGTGCCAGAACTCACTGTAGCAGCATTGCCAAAAAGGCATTAGGACTGTTAACCTAATCTTGTGAAGCTTCTTCTCCGATAATATTGAACTGCAAACTAGGGCATACAAGTTTGCTAGACCAATTCTTGAATGCAGTTCATCTGTCTGGAATCCGCACTGCATATCAGACATTAATACAATCAAACGAGTCCAGAGATAGTTTACGAGAAGAATCCTCTACTCTTCTGATTGCAACCGAATACCTTATGTCACCAGACTTGAAATTTTTGGCTTAGACAACTTAGAACTTTGCCATCTTCGATCTGACCTAAGCATAGTACATAAAATTATCTGCTACAATGTCCTACCTGTCAATGAATACATCAGCTTCAACCACAACAACCCACGAGCACTCAATAGGTACAAACCTATGGTAAAGCGCTCCAAACTTGATTGCAGAAAATACGACTTCAGTAACAGAGTTGTCAATTGCCTGGAATGCACTACTGACAATGTGGTTTCTTCTCTAAATCCCCAAAACTTTAATCTTAGACTGCCTACAGTCGACCTCACCCTGTTACTAAAAGGTCCTTAAGGGGCGTGCATAAGCGCACCAACATGCCTACCATCACTGTCCTAATATTCCCTTGTATTTGTATTCATTTCATGTATTCATAATCATGTTTATACTTATATCTGTTATCTAATTCATGCTTGACAAACTAAATAATAAATAAATAAAAAATATCCATAAACACATTAAATAACCAGAGGACCCTCACAAATCCCTGGCTTATTCTATGTTCAATGTTAAATCATTTATTGAGCAATTTGTTTTCAGGCCCAAGGCTAGAGACAACACAGTGAAATCCAATCAAGTTCAATCCTTACACCTAATGGTGTAATGGAGAGAATTTTATTAAACTAAAGCTATAACTTTTTAATCTACTAGCTATATCCTGGGAGATTCTAGGATAACAGCTATCCTAGACCTGTTTTCCTCTACTCTTTCTAGCTCAGGATTGTGCAGTCTCTTAATCTCGGCCTCATTCATGCTTCCAACATACTTTTTATTATCACAATTTAACTTCACATTCATAAAAAATATGGAAATTCATAGGCAAGGTTTCTAAATTTTATACAATATCACTTGTACCTTTCTCATCAGAATTTTGTCCAACATATTCCAGACATAGTTCATTTTTGTAACAGATGGAAATAAATCTAAAAATGAGTAAATTGCAATATAAATAGAATTACTCATAAAAAATGAAAAAAAAGTGTGAGAAGGGTAAATGGATAGGATTGGATAGAATATGTAAATCTTTAACATGGCTTCTGACACAAATTGGATTGGTTCTAGCTGTTATCTCAACCTCATAGCCTAATCTCCCAAAGAGAAAGATGTGGCAATTCTGATATTGCATATGTTGTGCTCTCTAATTATATTTTAGAATTCTTCTTATTAGCTGATTTTAGTGGAATTCAAGTCTGCCCAATGTAACAGTTGATTTCCTTTGTGTTTTGAAGTTAGCTACCATATTTTTTGGAGTATAAGACACACCTTCCCCCCCCCCCAAAAGTGGGTGAAAATCTGGGTGTGTCTTATACACTGAATACAGCATTTTTGGCTTCCCAAAGCCCCGCCTCCTTCACAAAAATGGACTTGCAGAGGTTTGGGAGGCCTGCAAGGTGCTCCTGGGGGCTGAGGAAAGCAAAAATAAATGAAACATGGGCTGTTTTCTGCTTGTTTTTGTTCCCCTGCCCAGCTGTCAGGAGAATTCTACAAGCCTCCTAAAGGCTATGCATGCCTTTTGGCAAAAAAACCATGGTGGTTTTTGCTCATTTTTGCCCCCCCCCCAAGACCCCCCAGGAGCACTTTGCAGGCCTCTCAAACTCTCTGCATCTCTCTCCGTTTTTCACACAAAAAAAATGAGGCATGCAGAAGGTTTGAGAGGTCTGCAGAGTGCAAAAACTTTTTTTTTTAGTTTACCTCTTCAAAATCTTGGTGGGTCTTATACTCTGAAAAATATGGTAACTAAATGTGATCGCAGGCAAATACATAGTTTAAAGATAGCAGTTCACTAATGTATGACATTTGTTTCTGAGATACAACTCCTTGTGTGAATATCATTTGGGCGGAGGAATTTACTAATGAAATTCAGGACTAGCCTGGTCACCTGAACACGCTGTCCTGAATGGAAAGATGTAATCCTAAAACAGATTAGAGGTTTTTTTTCATGGTACACGAAGTCTTGGGATAAAACTACTGAAAGTATTTACTAATTTAATGCCTTCAAGTCAGTGCTGACTCCTGGCAACTCCCTGGACTAATCCCTGCAGTTTTCTTGGCAAGATTTCAGAAGTGGTTCCAATTGCTGCTTCCTAGGGCTGGGAGAAAGTAAGTTCCCAAGGTCACCCTATTTGCTTTTTGCCTAAGATGAGATTGGAACTCATGGTCTCCCATCTTCTAGCCTGATGACCACTCTACCAAACCGGATTTGCTATTGTAACATGGGGATAAAATAGGTTTAGTATTATGTGAACAGAGTGGAAATTTGGTGTTGGCAAGCCCTGTTATTATTGAAAATCTCTGATGGGGAATAAATTACACAGAGCTCACAAGTGTTTTTCCACCACTTGGCTACATGATCATGTTACAAAATGTTTGTCCAGTTTTTTTAGATTTCTTGAGGCAAGGGTCCCATAAACCACTTTTCCTGAGGGTTCCTAAAGACACTGCTGTTAATTAAAAAAAAAAGAATTTCCCCTTTGGTAGAGGAGGCTGTAATATTAGCATTTAAGAGGAGGCTGTGTGATGTGAGAAATACAATCTTTGTTATCACTTCTTGGGTGGTGACCTTGGCTTTGGTGGGGACAGAGAGGAGAATAGGGGGAGGGAGGGAGGGAGAGAGAGAGGAGGGAAGGAGAGAGGGGGAGGGAGAGAGGGGTAGGAGGGTGGGAGAGAGAGGAGGAGAGAGAGGAAGAGAGAGGAGGGGAGAGAGGGAGAGTGGGGGGGGAGAGAGGGAGGTAGGTGGAGAGGGGGAGGGAGAGAGGGAGGGAGAGGCGGAGAGAGAAGGAGAGAGAGAAGGGAAGGGAGGGAGATAGAGGGTGAGAGAGAGGGGGGAAGAGAGGGAGGGAGAGGGAGGGAGGGGAGAAGAGAGGGAGGAAGGGAGAGGGAGAGAGACACAAGAGAGAGATAGGGATCTTTCTATTAGTGCTTCTTTGCCAATGATGAAAGGTTTTTTCCCCTTTGCAAACAGCATGGCTATGTTATTTTAACATACTGATGATTGCCTAATTTCATTTCAGCAGAGAAATAGACACAACAATGCATGGAAACAATGCAGTTTTTCAAGCCCGGAGTACTCAGGGCTTTCATTTCAAAGAGTGCAGAACCATGAAGAAAACATGGTTTTCAGGGGGGGAAAACATTGTCGACTTAATGTAAATATAGGGGTGGGGGGGATGACATTTGGAAGGAAGGACTGCTCACAAGAAAGCATAAGTAGCCAGTCTACTGTAAATTTATCTCTCATGTGTTTGATTTCAAAATTTCCCTTCTTCCCTCATATACAGAGAAGTTAAGGGGAAAAACATAACATTTAATGTTTAATGTTTATAATGCCTTGGTAAGGCCACACTTGGAATACTGCATCCAGTTTTGGTCACCATGATGTAAAAAAGATATTGAGACTCTAGAAAGAGCGCAGAGAAGAGCAACAAAGATGATTAGAGCATTGAAGGCTAAAACATACGAAGAATGGTTGCAGGACTGGGTATGTCTAGTTTAATGAAAAGAAGGACCAGGGGAGACATGATAGCAGTGTTCCAATATCTCAGGGGCTGCCACAAAGAAGAGGGAGTCAAACTATTCTCCAAAGCACCTGAGGGTAGAACAAGAAGCAAAGGGGGGAAACTAATTAAGGAGAGAAGCAACTTAGAACTAATGATAAATTTCCTGACAGTTAGAACAATTAATCAGTGGAAGAACTTGCCTCCAGAATTTATAAATGATCCAACAAGTGTTAAAGACAAGATTAGATATCCATTTGTCTGAAATGGTGTAGGGCAGTATTGGCAAACTTTTTCGGCACTGAGTGCCAAAACGGGAGTGCACGCACGCATGTATGCAAGGGAGCGCCGTAAACTGGAAGAGCAGTTGCCTGGTGCACATGCTGTTTCTAGTATGCATGCACATGAAAAGATCAGCTACCAGCATGCATGTGTGCTCCAGAAACCAGAAGCTCAGTTTTCCCGGCATGCGCATGTGCACCAGGGAGCTGCTTTTCTGGTCTCTGGCACTCTCACAGGTGCAAAAACCAGCTGGCCAGTGTGGTGGAACCCAGAAGAACAATGGGTGATGGCTGTCGTGCCAGAAGACATGGCTGTGTGTGCCACTTCTGGCATGCATGCCATAGGTTCGCCACCATAGGTATAGGGTTTCCTGCCTGAGTAGGGGGCTGGACTAGAAGACTTCCAACGTCCTTTCCAACTCTGTTATTCTATCTAAGTGTGGTACCCTCCCTTTATGAATCTATTGCTCTTCAGATATTTTATGACCAAAGTTCTGAGGATTCTGTGGAGTGGGCTGGTTAGCAATACCGGGAGTTGTAATTTCAGTCCCTTTGAAAAGCACCAAGAGGACAAAGTCTCAAGAAGACGATGGTAGCAAGGGCTATGATCTTGAAGGTACAAATACCATGACCACAATTCATTGTTTTACATACGATTATGGATGCTAGGGAAATCAGTATGCTTAGCTCTAGAGCTGAAAAACAAAGTAAACAACAAAAACAACAACCCTTCATTACCAGAAAAAAAGGCTGAAACACCCAAATGAACCTCTTTTAAGTAAACAACAACAACAACAGAGAAAATAAAAAATTAACAGGGCAGCAAAGTGGCTCTTGATATGTATTTTCAAAGCTACTTCCATACTATTATCGTTTCCACAAATGATGATAAAAGAAATGCTCCTCACCATCTTTACTTCAAGTTGCAGGCATCTGTTTAATTCCAAGAGGCTTTCTAGCCAACTTTAAAGGCTTGCTGTAATGGCTGAAGTCTCTAGGATGGAGACATAAGGAAGAATTTCTTCAAAAGGGGAAAAAGTGGTCCATAAACTGCAAAGAATCACATTGTTTCAAGAAAAAAAGGGCTTATTTTACTTCAATTTTAAAACCACCTCATCTTAGTCAGAAATTAAATCAGTTTATGATCTATAAATTGAATTTCAAACAGAAGTAATGTTTTGAGATCACAGAGATTCAGAGCTAGTTTTGAAAAGCTACAAAGTGTTTGTAGTGCCTAGAAACAAGTATGTCCACCTAGAGAGTTTTGTATGACAAATGCTGTCCTTTGTTGTCCAGGAGAAACTACTCTCTATTACATGTTTGTTCACAGCATAGCATAGCATAGCATAGCATAGCATAGCATAGCATAGCATAGCATAGCATAGCATAGCATAGCATAGCATAGAATTCTTTGTTGGCCAAGTGTGATTGGACACACAAGGAATTTGTCTTTGGTGCATATACTCTCAGCGTACATAAGAGAAAGATACATTTGTCACGAATTCTAAGGTACAACACTTAATGATAGTCATAGGATAGAAGTTAGCAATCAAATCATGCTAGGAAACAATTAAGTTATAAGTGAGAGGAGATGGGTGATAGGAACAATGAGAAGATTAATAGTAATAGTAATGCAGACTTAGTAAATAGTTTGATAGTGTTGAGGGAATTATTTGTTTAGCAGAGTGATGGTGTTCGGGGAAAAACTGTTCTTGTGTCTAGTTCTTCTGGTGTGCAGTGCCCTATAGTGTCATTTTGAGGGTATAAATTGAAACAATTTATGTCCAGGATGTGAGGGCTCTGTAAATATTTTCACAGCCCTCTTTTTGACTTGTGCAGTGTACTGGTCCTCAATAGAAGGCAGGTTGGTAGTAATTGTTTTTTCTGCAGTTCTAATTATCCCCTGAAGCAGAGGTAGGTCGCTCCTGGTTTGGCCTGGTTCGGCCAAAATGATAATGTCAGCTGCGGGAGGCTCTGTCCACCCATCTGGATGCTTCTGTGCATGTGCAAAAGTATTGTGCATGTGTGTGAGTGCACACACGAGCATGAGTGAACCAGTAGTAAACCGGTTAGCAACCCACCACTGCTCTGAAGTCTGTGTCTGTCTTGTTGGGTTGCAGAACCAAACCAGACAGTCATCTATCTCTAGAAAGTAGGCAGCAGCAATCCGGATAAATGAGCAGACAGCATAAATATGTGAGTGGGAGAGAGAAGGTTTCTCTGTCTTTTACTATAGGATACAGGTGCCTATGAATTTGTATTTTGAGTACTACCTGGGTTTTCTTAACCCACTCTGCATCAACAATGCTCTGCTTGTATTCCGCTATATTGTCCCATTCCCTGCCTATTTCCTTTCAATTCATCCTTTTGCTTAAACCCAGCGATTAAAGCCAAACCTCCCTTTGCTCTTTGTTACACAAAAAAGACACAAAATACTGATCTATTTATGCAAAGTAGTCATTACCTGCACATTTCCCTCCTTATTTGTGTAAGAATGGTGTTTTATAGAAAGATGTCACTGGGAAGTCAGTGGCATTAAGCTAGCTGAATGATTTCCAGCATTTCCCATCGCCTGGGCTTCCAGAAACTGCAAAAAGGGCTCCTTTGATCTGTTTTCAGTGATTTTTGGATTAGTCCAACCGCTGTCTTATTGATCACCAGCTGCCAGGAGCTTTAATCTGATCAGATGCAGCACAATTGGTTTCGTTCCCTGGCGCCTGACTCAGATTTCAGAGCAGGGAAGAAAAGTGTGACATCATCCTTGCTTGCATCTGCGCTGGATAGCTAATAACATTACCCAATGAGTTTTGAAGACCATTACAGTCCATGTTGATCCTGATTATTATGAAGAACATTTTCAAATTTACTGCACCGCAGGGCAGTCTTGAAAGCATCATTTTTAAAACTTAAACATGTTGCATTGGCCTACCGTGAACTCAGAAGGGGGAGGAAGATTGAGAGACACTGCTAGAAACAGTGAGAATTTTCTTTTCTGATTCATTGTGTGTTCAGACTGTGTGCGGTTTCCTTCCTCTTTCTTTTGTTCCTCTGATCATTGAGCTTGTTGACAACTTTACGTGCCACACCCTCAATGCATAGGTGGACCCCCTGTCTGAGGTTGCACCTGCATATGTTTTATCTGCTTTCTAGTAGGGTTGAAGGGAGATTCAAAAAAATTCATTATTAATCTATCTTTTGTGGCAGCCGCATCTCTAATAGTAATTTTGGCATTTTATTATAGCTATAATTATAGGCCAAAAAAAAAAAAAAAAGGAATTTTAGTTATCATGATAAACACAAAGAATGCTCAGAGTGAAGTTCAGGAATATATTTTTAAAAAGTTTTTTGATTGGTTTTTTTTCTAAGGCCTGCATTAACATTATGGTGCATTTACATTTCCTTTATGGTGCCTCCCAGGTCTGTTGGGCTGCAACTCCTAGCTGAGTGGATCTGTGCCAGATTTTTGCAATCTTCTGCCCTTCTTCTGCAGCTTTGCATAGAAACTTCTTTAAAAATTTTTTTTTTTAGTGCTTTTAAATATGGTGCAGAAGAATGAGGGATGTTGCTGCGGTTTCTTCACAGCTCCCTCTAGCAGCAAGGGAGAGCTTTTTATTACTTTGATACCATCCTAGGAGATAAAACTATTCCATAAGAACAAAGTAATTAATGTAGAAACACATCATTAAAAATTATGGAATTCTCACTTTTTAATGATGGCAAAACAAACCTCCTCAAAGCCCTGTAATAACATATGCTATCAAACAGAATTTGCAAAGGCAGTATATATATGTTATGCATAATTACACATAACATTACTTATAAGAAGAGCTGTATTTGGAAGAGGTTAATGGCTGGTCAAATGCCGTTGGGAAACCCACAAGATGAATGATAAGCAATAAGAATATGCCTTTCCTGACATTCATTGGCATGTTATTTTGGCACAGGAGGTGGTATATAGCCATCAAGATTTATTTATTTATTTATTGAATTTATGTATATGAGCACCCATTTCAAGTGTATGATTCTGAGTGGCTTACAAACAGAGTAAATGCAATATAACAAAATTATATAGGAGCTTGGAAAACAGAAAAGCCAGCTAACAACACCAATTAATATAATCGTGTAACAGGTTTCTCCCACATGCCCAGGGCTCCAAGCTGGATGACAAAACCAGGTTTTTGTGCCTTATCCTCTACCTACACCGTAGCAGCTTATGATAGCCTTATCCTCCATACATTCGCATGATACCATGCTTTTAAAAATTATCTTCTGAAAGATCAGCCCAGTTGTGGCAGCGATTTACATGCTATGCTATGTAGTACTGCTGAGCAGAGAAGAGATTCTTTCGTCAAACCTGAAACTTTGATAATCAGTTCTATTGTGGGTCCAAACGAAGGATGAGGCAGGAGGCAGTCTGAGGCGAGAACAGCTTCGTTTATTGTAGAACAATCAACTATGTACACAAGTAGCGGTTCAGCACCTTCTCTGCTTGACAGCTATTTATACGGAGCTGTCAAGCAGAAGGAAAACCAATAGGTGCGCTCCTAGCGGCCCGCGCTTAGCGTCCTGGCCAATCAGGACGTGGCTTGGCTTGTTGCTAGCCGCTAGGTCTTAAGTCGAGGACTTTCCAATATTCAACAAGTTCCTTGCAATGAGTGTATGTTCTTGCAAAATTACCGCATGTAAGCAGGAAAAATACCCTTACCTGCTGTCCAAACATAATTTTCTAAATTATTTTGGATTCCTGAATTGTTGTTTCTCCTCTTAAGCTTAATTGCCCTTGGTTCAGGGGTGGGCTGCTGTGGGTTTGCACGGGTTTGGGAAAACCTCTAGCTAAGAATAGGCCCAGTTGAGAGAACCCACAAATCCCACCGCTGGCTGGCTCCTCCCACCCTGCCCCGTCCCTCCAAGGAGTCCCCATGTGGCCCATTTGGGATGCCAGGTAAGTACAGGGCCCACACAGAGGCTCAGGGAGGGCGAAAAACGGGCCTCCGGAGCAGGGGTGAAATTCAAATTTGTTTACTACTGGTTCTGTGGGTGTGGCTTGGTGGGCGTGGCAGGAAAGGATACTGCAAAATCTCCATTGCCATCCCACTCTGGGGTCAGCCAGAGGTAGTATTTGCCGGTTCTCCACACTACTCAAAATTTCCACTACCGGTTCCCCATAACCTGTCAGAAGCTGCTGAATTTCAACCCTGCTCCAGAGCCTGGGGGAGGCCGTTTTCACCCTCCTAGAGCCTCGAGGAAAGCCTCTGGAGCCTGAGGAAGACGAAAACGCCCCCCACCATGGTGCAGGAGGCCGACTAGGCCAGGCACCTCATGGCCACACCCACCCAGCAACTGGACAGAGAACCCGTTGCTCAAGTTTTTGAAGCCCACCCTTGCCTTGGCTCATATATTTATTCTGGTGGAATGGCTCCACTGATCCTAGGAAGAATTTGCAACCCAGGAAGAGCATTAGAAAAAAAATTGCAGGCCTAGTTGACAGGGCCAACTGGTAAAAACTGAAGGGTGAAGAAAAAAAATATGTATGTAGGTAGGAAGACATGGTAGTTTGCAAATGGGTCTTTTCCCTTGTTAGATGGGCAACAATTTATCTCCAGCATCAGAAACAATGTTCCTGTGTACATCACTTGTTCTAGTGAACATGAGCAGGTTCTAGATTTCTATTGGGAAAAATGTCTAGATTTGTGCAAACTTTACAAGAATGCCTCAAACTATTGGAAAAATGGAACTGAATTAAAAACCAAGAAAGAAAATTGTGGCAATAAAGTGGATGAATGCAATCAACCCCAGTTAGTTCTAAAGATTCAGAGTTTTATGTGACATGAGGTAGACTTTTAAGCAGAAGCTCTGGTTTAAGATAACCCCGTCTGTTCTGACCCCCCTCTGTACGGTGAGTCACGCCGGCACAAGGTTACTGTTAGCCAATTTATTCACAGTAATTACTCACAGACAAGACTTTGGCAGCAACCCAGACTCCAACAGATAAGAAATACACACAAGAGCTTCTCCAGCTTTAGTAAAACGGTTGTGTCCTGCAAAAGGTCTTCTCCCAAAGTCTCTTCTTATATACTCTCTTGGGAGGAGCCTAATCACAACCACCTGGGCCCGATTATCTTCTATGTCTCCGTAATTGCTGCCGATATTTATCTGCCCGTCTCTGCCTGGCATCCGGGACCACTTCCATTTGCTCCTCCCCACTGTTCCAGGGCCTGGCGTCTTCACCACTACTCCAGAGCCTGACGTCAGGGACAAATTCCCTTTGGCTTTCACCACTGCTCTATGCCTCAGGGGTTTCCTGGTGGCCAACCAGCCTCTCTGGTCCCTGCTCAGAGTCTGAACCCTGCCCAGGGTCCTCCACATTGTCCAGAGCCGACTCATAGGGTCCCTCGCTATCGGAGTCTGTCAGCAGCTCCAACGGCTCCTGCTGGGCCACAACACTCATCTAATGATTAATTTTTATTTTGCACTAAATTTAGGCTTGAATGAGATTCCAAGGCTTACAATTCATTAATAATTTCAGTCCAGGGGCATCTGAAATAAGTCTATTTTGTTGGGATGAACCTGATATTGGATTAATTTCCTGGTTTTTTTGGCTGTGCTTGCTAGCTAGCACAGTAAACATTTCTCACCAAGTGTGGAATTATTGACAAAGAATCATGTCCCAGTTCTTTGGTTATAATAAGTGTTTCTGCAATGAAATAATGGGAATGCCATCAGCATTGCATAGATATCACATTGTTTTGCTAGGTTTGCACTGAAAATACTATAGGAGGAGAACATTTCTTGCACACAACTGCATATATGAAAGGGGTACCTGATGATCAGGCAAGAAGGTAAGAAATATTCTAGTGAAATTGTCTTCGGCCAGGTGACTTCTAGGTGTCTTGAATGCAAACCATTCTGATTCCCAGTAGGTGTAGATAACGGCTACTGCAATCAATATACCTGAAGGAGGGTAGTTGTTATCTTGAATTCCAAATTATGACACTTGGGGATCATTTAATTTTGTACCCCTGAAAGGTCTTTAACATGCAATCCTTTTGCAGCCTTTTTCGTTCATTGTTTTTTCCCCCTGAGCCCAACTAAAAGGAATGAAATGGCAAAATGACAAAAACTGCACGTTTAGGTTGTGTATGTGCATGTGTGCACATTGGTGGGTCTGCTGTCTTCTGTTTGGAGTGACAATTAATTCTAGAGGTAGTTCTGTTCATCCCAGGGGTGGTATACACTTGCCTTCCCTACCGGTTCGCAAATGTGAGGGCGCTCACGCCACCTCCGTGCATGCGGTTTTGGTGAAAAAAGGGGCTAAATGGGATGCCATAGAACTGGCTGCAGGTGTGCAGAGCCACCAGCCATTTCTGTTACCAGTTTGGGTGAAACGGGCTGAACTGGTAGAATACCACCTCTGGTTCCGTGGCACGACAAAACCGCGCTCGTCAAAATAGCGGTGATAAAATCGCGTCGCTAAAGCCGCGATGTCATTACCGCGTGTCATCACCGCCGTGACAACAGCGCAATGGCAGAAAGGTGCTTTAAAACAGCGCGGCGGCAGAAAGCGGATTTAAATTAAGGTAAGGGTTAGGATTAGGTTTAGGGGTTTGTTTTAGGGTTAGGCTTAGGGTTAGGCTTAGGGTTAGGGTTAGGTTAGGGTTAGGGTTAGGTTTAGGGTTAGGTTTAGGGTTAGGTTTAGGGTTAGGTTTCGGGTTAGGTTTCGGGTTAGGTTTAGGATTCTGAGTGCTTGGGAATGCACGTATTTGCCCTCCGCGATTATGTCATCGCAGTAGGGTCGCGTTTTTCCTTAGCGCTTCGAACGGCGCGAATGTGCTTATGTCTCCGCGGATAAGGGCTTTGCGGATTTGTGGTGGAACCCTCTGGTTCAGCCTCAAGAGAAGCTGAATGAGATTAAACTAGCTTCCCCTATACCAGTGATGGTGAACCTTTTTGGCACTGAATGCCCAAACTGGAACGCACATGCATTGTAATGTATGGAATGTACATGCAGTGTATAGGTGCGTGCTGGAGTGTGTATAGGTGCATGCTGGAGCGTCAGAAACCTGAAGATCAGCTGGCCAGTGTGTGCATGTCTGCTTTTTGGGCAGTTTTGGCCGTTGTCAGGCCATTTTTCAGGGTGTTTTCAGGCTGTTTTTCAGGCTATTCTCTGGGCCATTTTTGGCTCAAAAATGGCTGGAAAACAGTCTGGAAAATATCCCGGAGAAGGCCCCAAAACAGCTCAAAAACAGTTTGGAAAACAGCCTGTTTTTTGGGCCATTTTTAGGGGGTTTTCTGGCGCTTTGGCACCTGTGAAAATCAGCTGGCTAGCGCGCAATGTGCTGGAAACCAGAAGAGCAGCTGACGCCGCTGCACATGCCCACAGAGAGGACTCTGTGTGCCACCTCTGGCACGCATGCCATAGATTCGCCATCATGGCCCTATATGTTTGTTTATACATTTTTTGCACCAATCTATATGGCTACTGTCTTTTGAATATGTCTCTGAATGGCTAACAACACACTGGAAGCAATTTGGAAGAACAATATTAACAAAAGGTAAGAATCTACAGCAGCCCACTAACAATTATTTATATATCCAAAACCTATGAGTGAGCAATCGGACTTCCAGGCCATGGAGCAGATCCTTTTCAATATTTTATAGAGGGCTGGCCAATCTAATCTGGGGTTTGTGGTGTTTCAGGGGGCAGCCACAGTGACAGATGGGACTGATCCAGACCTGTTTTACTCTATAATCTTGGTTTATTTAAGTATTTTTAGAGGTCCTACATTGGATTATTTGAAACTGGAACCAAGTTTGGACTTTTTCTTACTTTTAAACAACACTGGAATTTGGGAATGCTCTGTTTTTCCACTGACTGCATGTAAAGTGCTTGACCAGGTCTCCCAATGCTGCAAGCAAGTTCTTTTTCAATGCCTATTGTATTACAGTCTCACAAGTTTTCAATATATTTTAATCTACCACCATGACACTTGGAGATTTGGTGGTGCAAAGATAATACTAATATTGCTGCTGTCGTCGTCGTCGTCATCATCATCATCTCATTGAATCTGAGTTTAATTTTTCTAGACAGCTTCACAATTCACCCTTTCTCCTCATTTAAAACCCTGTCAGGTTTCATTTTCCCTTCTTCTCTAATTGAACTTTTCCTCACCCCATCTCCCAGCTTCTGGCCTCAAAAAACCATGACAGGTCATCTGTGTAGTAACTGATAGCATCCCATAGAGTAATCTGACTGGGGTGCCAAAATAACCCTAATGAGGACAGTTTTTATATCTCTTTGACAGTGGCTGGGTAAGGGCTGTATATGTTACTAATGGGGCCTACTCCTTCTCCTCCACTACAAATCAAGGCTATACCATGCAAACTGCCATCAAGATGAAAATGCTTGGATACCATGCTATCCTTTCCGTATTACAGATGCACAGCCTTTTCTATAGTCAAGATGTTTTCACAGTAGAGAGTCTTCCTCCAATAAGTACCTGGGCATATACCATGTTTTCCCGAAAATAAGACCGGGTCTTATTTTCTTTTGACCCCTTTAAATAAGCACTTGGCCTTATTTTTGGGGAGTTTTATCATTTTTGAGGTGCAGGAGGTGGCGAGCGGGGTCACCTCATGGCTGCTGCTGTGTTGCAATGTTTTCGGGGAGGGCTTATTTTCAGGGGAGGTCTTATTTTAGCACACCTGCTCAAAGGTCCCATTGGGCTTATTATCTGGGGAGGTCTTATTTTCGGGAAAACAGGGTACTGTAACATGCACTGAAAATATTGATGTGGAATGGGCTGCAAGAGAGCAGGGCATTGTACGTGTGTTGATTTTTATTATTCCAGAAGCTGCAGCCGTTCAGTCCAAGCCTTTGAATTCTCACATTGATTTTACCAAGGGAAAACAGTTGAGCTATGCTATACTGTGTTTGAAACACCACTTGTTCTTGGTGTTTCAATGTCAGGAAGAAATATGATCAAAGAATAGGCTTGTTGGTGAGAGATGGGGTGGGGTGGTGGTGGTGAGATGATGGCAATGGAGTGAATGTAGAAGACCCACTTGAAGAAACTTTTTTTAATCTGTTAGCAGATTAATCTGTTAGCATCAGTTTCTGAAGTCTTACTCTCTACTCTCCCTCACTTCTTTTTTTAACATGGCATCATCTGAAAAGTGGTCAGCATTGTGGTGGAAAGCCCTTTAGGATGCAAAGTAATAAAGTATAATCATTTTTAAAGTGTAACTGTAACTCTATAACCCATAAGTAAACTTGATCAACAGGCCTACTCTGCTTTACAGAAAATTAATCAGAATAGCAATATGTCTCTGGCATATTGATGACAAAAACATCCAAAATGTAAACCCAATGGGTTATAGACAATCAACTCAAAGATACAGCAGGGGTGTCCAAACTTGGGAACTTTAAGACTTGTGGACTTCAACTCATGGCTGGCTGAGGAATTCTGGGAGTTGAAGTCCACAAGACTTAAAGTTTCCAAGTTTGGACACCCCTGTTCTAAGAGATATTATCATGCCTTGCCATATTGTTGACCCATCATTCTCACCCTTGTTGAGAAGTTGCAAGAATTGCAGGAAGACAGGACAAGGGACACAACCAAATAAGTTAACCCTATTTTACTGCAAAGCTATATGAATTTGCTTTTGGATGCAATTCAAGGTGCTGGTTGTCACCCTTAAAGCCCTTCATGCCTTGAGACCAGGTTATCTGAGGGACCGTCTCTTGTCGGTCACATCTACCCAACCCACTAGAGCAGGGAGGCAAGGAATTGTGCGTCCCATCCCTTAGGGAGATACACCTGGTGGGACCCAGAAAAAGGGCCTTCTCCATGATGATTCCCTCTTTCTGGAACATGATTCCCCCAGAGATTAGAATGCCCCCCACATGAATACTCTTCTGGAAGATGCTGAAGACCTGGTTCTGACTGCAGGCCTGAGGAACCCAGAGTGGCTTGCATGATGTATTGTCACCAGAGCGGGGTGGGTGGGGTGGGGCTATTATATTATTATATTAATTTATTATTTGATTATTTTCTTGGTGGCACAGTGGTTAGAATGCAGTACTGCAGGATACTTCTGCTGACGCCCAGCTGCCTGCAATTTGGCAGATCGAATCTCACCAGGCTCAAGATTGACTCAGCTCTCCATCCTTCTGAGGTGGGTAAAATGAGGACCTAGATTGTTGGGGGCAATATGCTGACTCTGTAAACCACTAAGAGAGAGCTATAAAGCACTGCAAAGCAGTATATAAGTCTAAGTCTTATTGCTATATTCTTGTAAGCCTCCTTGAGTCGCCATGTGAAAATAGGTGGCAATATAAAATTTCTAAATAAATAAAATAGAATCTTGCAAAACTGAAAGTACAATTCTCCAGTTGTTACCTACAGCCTGAGAAGGTAAGGAGAGTTCCTTTGGAACTATTTGTTCTACCTATTATGCAACTGTGGGCGATGGGTTCTGACCATTCCCTAGGCAGCATCTCTCCTTCCTCTCTCCAAAGATCATTTCCACGTAGCATCTGAGGAAGATGTTGGGGAGCACCAGGGTGACATGGAAGGCTCTGTGGCAGAATCAGATGGGATGAAGCTGTGCCAGAGACACCAGGGGAATTCGAGAGAGAATGTCCAGATGAACAGCTGGTTGCATAGGCCAGAGGAGAGGTGAAGCTGCAGCTGGTCAGCACAAATGGAGAGTTGCCACCCATACCGATATCAAGTTCCACAGGGCTGAGTGGAGGGAAGTGCAATAGAGGTCGACAAGGCTATTCACGAGGAGGCCCCATCTGGCAAGGTCGGCACTAGTCGGCACCTATTTAACTTAGTGCTTGGAACCTGGTGATTGTCAGAGCCAACCATTCATAATCAGTTGATTGGTGGATATTCTTCACCCATTGCCTTGAATGGGTGAGATTGTGTTACCATCATCATGCCTTGCACTCATTGAAGTCAAGTTGCCTTCATCATGAAAATATGGAATTGTGTTGCCTTCATTTTTGCCTTGAACCCATTGAAACCACATTTGCTATTGCTGCACCTTGAACCCAGAATGTTGTGGGGCCTGTCGTCCTGCCAGTGTCATTCCTGGGCTGCCAGCACATAAAAGACACATTTTGCTCCCATTGCCTTCATTCTTTCCAAGATGCTTGGAGTGGACTTTAAAAGACTCCATACATGGAGTTGGGACCTGGGGAATGACTTCGGGGTTGGTTGGTTGAAATAAACACACTTACTCCACTTGTGCTCCACTTGTGTAGACTGTGACAGTAGAGCAACATTTATTTTCTTGGTCCTCAAATGGATTGTATGCCTTGGTACTCTCCTTAATTGCATGAGCTAGTGGTTCCACGGTCATCTTGAATCATCTTCATCAACGTGATCACCAGTGGTGGGATTCAATTTTTTTTGCTACCAGTTCTGTAGGTGTGGCTTGGCGGGCATGGCTTGGCAGGCATGGCTTGGTGGGCATGGCAGGGGAAGGATACCGTAAAATCTCCATTTCCTCCGGATCAGCTGGGGCTCAGGAGGCAGAGAATAGACGAGGGTGGGTGGGCAATCAGTGGTGGTATTTACTGGTTCTCTGAACTTCTCAAAATTTCCACTACCAGTTCTCCAGAACTGGTCAGAACCTGCTGAATGACCAACATTATCTAAGCCTGCCTGCTTTTCTTGCCTAAACCTGAGCCTCAAGAATCAACAGAAACAGGTAGATTTTTAATAATCTTTCACCCTTGTTTTAAAAAAACAGTACTTGCATTTTAGGAACTTTGTTGAGGGACTGGAGGCAATTTCATAACGCTGAGCCTGTGTTTCTCTGTCCTCTGCTGACTGAGCCCAGTGCCTCAATGATACGGTTTGTGGACTAGAGAGATGGCAATAGAATGCAAGGGAGAAGGCAGCCTTTAGGCCATACTGAGCCTAAGAATTTGGACGGGGATTACTAATTGTTTCTTTATGGAAGATGCAGTGTGAAGGGCAGGGCATGCAGTTTTAAAACAATTGCTGATAGCTGTGCTTTTATGAATACTCATTACAGCATCAGGGTCCTTCAATGGGGCCTGGCTGCTGCTGAATCTATGTTGTCTGTCAAGTGCTGTGGTGCCAAAACACTGTGTAAAGTACCTTGAGCACAAACAAACAAAAGGTACTATAAAAGGCTAATTGCATCCTGCAACTAATGCTAATATAATATTCTCTGGGCTAATAGAAAACTTTATACCTTACACTTAATTTCTGTAACATTAGCATTTGAGTCACTTGGGCATGCTACAAAGGCTTTCTGTGCAACAGAACGTTTAGTTTTTCTCTTTCTCATGCATGCATTTAGCCTCCTACCCAACCTTGATTCTTCTTCCAATGTTGTTGTTAGTTGGGAAGTCGTGTCTGACCCATTGCAATTCCATGGACAACGTTCCTCCAGGCCTCCCTGTCTTCTAACATTCCCTGGAATCCATTTAAGCTCACGCCGACTGCTTCGGTGACTCCATCCAGCCACCTCATTCTCTGTCGTCCCCTTCTTTTGCCCTCAATCGTTCCCAGCATCAGGCTCTTCTCCAGTGAGTCTTTCCTTCTCATTAGGGAACAAAGTATTTGAGTTTCATCTTCAGGATCTGGCCTTCTAAAGAGCAGTCAGGGTTGATCTCCTGTAGGACTGACCGGTTTCATTTTCTTGTAATCCAAGGGACTCGCAGGAGTCTTCTCCAGCACCATAGTTCAAAGGCCTAAATTCTTTGGCACTCAGCCTTTCTTATGGTCCAACTTTCACAGTCATATATTGCAACTGGGAAACTGGGAATATTGCTATTGCTAAAACCATAGCCTTGACTATACGCGCTTTTGTTAGCAGGGTGATGTCTCTGCTTTTTTAGTATGCTGTCTAGATTTGCCATAGTTTTCCTCCCCAGGAGCAAGCATCTTTTAATTTCTTGGCTGCAGTTCCCATCTGTGGTGATCTTGGAGCCCAGAAAAATAAAATCTGTCACTACTTCCATTTCTTCCCCATCTATTTGCCAGGAATTGAGAAGGCTGGATGCCATGATCTTAGTTTTCTTAATGTTGCGTTTCAAGCCAACATTTGCACTCTTCTTCTTCACCCGCATCAAGATGCTCTTCAGTTCCTTTTCACTTTCTGCCTTCTTCCAATATGATATGACAAATTGTTAAGGAAAGTAAGTCGAGCCAGAACAGCAGCTCCCGGATAAAAGGATGTATCCTTCATTATTATGAGAAGCATACATATTGTCCTGCTTTCACCATAATTAGGGCAAACTTTGTACACATAAGAACACTATGAATGCATTACAAATAGCCCTTGAAGGATATGATTGTCTCTGGCTTTGCTCTAGAGAAAATGCATTATTTGATCATATAAGAATATAAGGAAAAGCATGTTGGATCTGGTCACAGTTACAGTCTAATCCATGATTTATGTAACAATAATATTTCTCAGCTTTCCAACCTATTGCTGAGATTGTGCTACAAATTTCCTTGCATTATTCCAGGTTTACATTATATTTGCTTTTCATTATGCGCTTCCTGCATATAAAATCTTATTGGCGTCAGCCTATCCTGCTAACAAGATTTTCTTCTTTGTTTATTGCTCTTAAATCCCCTCGATTATTTTAAAGATCTACGAAAAAGAATAGTATGAAACTTTAAGAAGTCTGCACTGCATATTTTGGCAATTGGTTAGAAACTATGTGAAAGAAAAGAAAGAAAGAAAGAAAGAAAGAAAGAAAGAAAGAAAGAAAGAAAAAAAAAACAGGAGAAAAATCTCTGGGACTAGAAAAAAATCATAGGATTTTTTTTTCAATTGTAGAAAATACATGGAAGGGTATAAGCATATGTGAGAGAAAAAAAGAAAGATGGAAAGAGATACATGAAACATACGAAACGTTGCTATAGTGCAATATTTTTCCTGTGGGAATCCCATTGAATTACTTCAAAGGCGTATCATTTTATTTTTTCAATGAAGGGGGTATATTTTTCCTCAGATTTCAAATTATCAATTCTGACCCTGTCTCATGCAAATTGAATAGTGCTGATTAGATCAAAATAAATTTGCATAAACAAATCAGTGCTGCAGACAATTCCATAAACAGATATGTCAAGAAGCAGAAAGGGCACAGGATAACACAGCAATGGCCACAGCTTTTAGCTGCTTAACAAATGGCATATCATTTTTTTAGGTCAATAAGCAAAATAAGAATTTAGGCAACCCAACTGTGTGATTATTCTACCATCCTAACCTTTGTGCTAAGACAACAAGGAAGGAAGGAAGGAAGGAAGGAAGGAAGGAAGGAAGGAAGGAAGGAAGGAAGGAAAAAAAAATGAGATAAATCGAATATATCAGGGGTCACCAACCTTTTGGAGCCCAGAGACCACTAAATTCATAATTTTAAATCCTGTGGACCACTAATATTATTTTTTTTAAAAAAGATAAATAATATTTAGTGCAATATAAAAAATGCAAATAATTTTTCTGCGGACCACCAAAATTTTCTTGTGGAGCACCAGTGGTCCACAGACCACTGGTTGGTGACCACTGGTATGTATAAACCAAAGGTAGACAATTCTGAAGAGATTGCAGTAGTTCAGGTTTGCACACGGAACAGAAGTAGCATTAGTTACTCTGATAAATTCCTTTTCTCAGGATTTCACATGGGGTAATTCTGCTTTTTTTGAATCAACATTGTTTTGATTACCTTGGGAAGCACCTGAATCACATATCTATAACAGCCTGGGAATTTCAGATTCCTGTTGTAGATTTTATGCCCAATATAATATTGATAAATCTACTTATTAGGACTGTTTGCTTGATTACAAATGTACCATGCCATTTTGCTGTGAATTCAATTTTTTGTATTGAATTTGAATTTGAATTTATTGACATTTGTATGCCGCCCACTCCCCTGGGACTCTGGGCTGCTTACAGGCAAGACAAAAAAAAACATATATAAAAAGTAGTAGTAGCAATACTTGTTAGTTTTGAATGATACAGACAACGAGGAAGGAAAGAGATAGTTCTTTATCTGAAGAGGCTAATTTTTCCACCTCAACCAGGCACTGTTTATTGTGAACAGGAAGCAGCTATCCAAAATCTCAGGTAAAAGAAATATTTCAATAGCCAGATACTTGTTAATGGAGAAAATGCTGGGACTTTGAGTTCTTATGCTTACAAAAATACTTTACAACTCATTATTGGTCTTTCTAAAGGAGGACATGAGTTTCTTTGAACTGTAATATTTGAATATGTTGGCTAACCAAATCCAACCAAACCAAAAATACCAAGATAGGATCTTATTGCTGGTTTGGGCCAAAGATGGTAAGATGAAAGGACTAGTTCTTGCAGATCTGGCACTACTTCAGCTTTGTTTGCGGTGAAGGTCAGCAAAGTGACTGATTTAATGTGACTCCACCATGCTAAACCTCTGGATATCAGGTCCTACTTTGCAGATTAGAGCAGGCATGAAGGAATACTGTACTTTGAAACTTAGCACAACTTATATTCTATTTTACTCTACTACTCGTATAAGAACCATGCACCTTGAGGCTATTTCTTCTTCAGGTGTTCAGCATCGGGTGGGGAAGTCTGCTATAAGAGTCACTTTCTTCTACATAAACCTGCTCATCAATTTGCAGAGATCCTTGGAAACTTTTTCCTGGGTGCATTTTGAGTTTAGACAGGTAATTAGCAAAGAAAGAAATTTGGAATTTATTTCTTAGATATATTTTCCTGACATCTTGTAAGAGCTAGGAAAACCTTTCGTATTCTTATTTGTGATGTTATAGATGGCACCACAGACTTTTTCAATTGTGTTTTATTATCTCTTTACATCTTTTATAGTTATTGCTGATTTTTAATTGCTTTCAGCATCATTATATTTTATGGTATTTTAAAGAGGTGCTTTTCCATTGTAAAACACCTGGAGGTTCCTTGCAAGACATATACTATTTATCTTGCGGGGTGCGTTATGCATTTATTAAAATGAATGGCTACCAATCATCTACAGAGATCCAGCAAAGGGAGACAAGGTGTGATAAAACCGACTACTAGATTAGGAAGATGCTTGGTCCCTCCGTCCTTCTCTTTCTTCTGTTGTTGCTTTATTAGATAAACCTATCTCTGTTTATGCTTTTCAAGTATTTATGTATGGAGCACTGTCTATAAATGTGAAATTACCGTACTCCATTACTCATCTTCTTTGATGAGTTTGTAGGTCAATTCCATTGTTCAAATGCATATATATAATTAATGCTTCTCTCTTAGAGTGCTGGTCTGGTAGGTATCTCTTTGCTCTAGCCCAGTTAAAAGATCCCAGTGTGTCCATTTCTGTAGAGCCATAATGACTTCATAATGTCTAGTTACAACTGGCAGTGATTAATGGCAATTAGTTCACGACATCATTATTACCGCCACCATAGTGAAAGTGTGGCTTCTCCAGCAAGTCCCTGTTGTGGGCCATGTACATTTCTCAGAGTTTCTCTTAAATGTTGACACGTATGACAAATATCTCTGGCTACTAATTATTTTGAGGCCAAGGTCAGCTAGTGTTATGAAGTGTGATGGAAGCTGAGGGTGTTTGGGATTTTGTCCAGGTGGATGATAAGAGACAGCAAAGGGAGAAGGACACAGATTTCTTCAGCACCTCAGCTAAGACCAGCTGTCATTTCGTTCCTGACAGAATTGGTATGTGAATTGGCTGATACTCCTTTTCTTTTCCCTTCCCTATTTTCCTTTTGTACTATTCCTATAAGATTTGCTCATGCAAATGAGACAGTATTCCATTCTTTTAAAATGTAAAATACCCTGGCTACACAGGCAGAACAGTAATAGCAGTAATATTTGGCACAGTGCCAAATTGCTTTTGAACTGTCTCCTTACCTTTATTTGATATGTTTTAAGCCTACTAATAAACAGTGGCAGGACCTGATTTTACGAACAGCTTTTATGTTGTATCAAGCTGGAGAAGAGAATAGGGCTTGCCTGACTGGGCTGCAAAAATCTGGAGACTATTAGAATGGTAAAAAAAGAGAAGCAGAAAGTTGTTTGCTCTTTATGGTCATCCAGTGATCATCCATATTTTTGAAACTCGGAGATGGGAGCTTTAGAAGAATATGATTTAACATCTTATCTGCTTAAGATCTTGCAAAAGTACAGCAGCTTCCAATATCTGTAACAGTATATGGAAAAAGATCTCCATTTCCCCCCCACTCCAGGGCAAGGATACTGTAAAAATCCCCATTCCCTCCCCATCCCACTAATCTGCTTTCCAGCTCTGCTCTCCTGTGCAGGGGAACAGAAGAAGACCCAGCCAATCAGCTGGGACTCCGATCAGCTGGGACTCAGGAGGCAGAGAATAAATGGGGGAGGGGCCAGTCAGATGTGGTATTTGCCGGTTCTCCGAACTACTCAAAATTTCCACTACCAGTTCTCCAGAACTGATCAGAACTGGCTGAATACCACCTCTGGCCCAGAGGTGGGTTGCTGCCAGTTTGGTCCAGATTAGGTAAACTGGTAGTAGCGGTGGGAGGCTCCACCCACCCCCTGAATGCTCTGCGCATGCACACATGAACAAGTGAACCGGTAATAAAAATAATAGAAACCCACCATTGCTCTGGCCTATACCTTCTCTTATCTGACTATTTTCTAGCCAGCATTTCTCCCTGCCCACTCCCCAAAGATCATCTCTCCATATCCACACACACTCCCAGTTTAGCAATAGCAGTTAGACTTATATACCGCTTCATAGGGCTTTCAGCCCTCTCTAAGCCGTTTACAGAGTCAGCATATTGCCCCCAACAATCCGGGTCCTCATTTTATCCACCTCGGAAGGATGGAAGGCTGAGTCAACCTTGAGCCGGTGAGATTTGAACAGCCGAACTGCAGAACTGCAGTCAGCTGAAGTAGCCTGCAGTGCTGCATTTAACCACTGCGCCACCTCGGCTCACTCAAATTTCCTGGCAGGAAAGGAGATGGGAGGGGGAGATATTTTAGTTCCAGACTTTGCCAGATTGATGTCAGGCTTCCCAGGTAGACCAGACAGGAAAAAAACACCAGATGACCCAATTCTATTTTATCATAAGGCTACATTAACAGAATCTTGCTAGCATAGAAAAAAATTCAAATGTGTGTTGGGAACATAAAATAAGCAGATAGAAAATTGTAGTAGAAGAATAACCATTCTTTTGGCTCCTCTTGGACTCAATTTTATAATGGAGTGTTTCCTTGTTGGGAACATTGTCGGTAAGAGCAGCAGCTGCATATGAATAAAGTGGTAAGTGGCTAGAGACAACTGAAATGGCATTGTATTAAAATCACTTTTCCCTCAATGTGGTAGGAGAACAGCATGTTTTGGAGTAGAAAACAAACCAGAGCAGGCCCCAACTTATATGCATTAAAGAAATGAGGAGTCATGCCAGAGCCATTAACTCTTGGCAAAGTGCAGTCTTGCTCAGGGAAAAAAAAATCAGATAAAATGTTATATTTGCCAAGATTAGAAACGTTCTATGAAGAATAAACAAGGCAAGGGTTATTGCTGCTGAGATTGTCTGCAATTGCTCTTACGTCTTGCAGCTAGGTTCTGAGAAAAGCGACCATTTTCAAAACAACAGGAGGGACTTTAATATGCCGCCTGTAAAATATAGTCCTGCAAAATCCAATAATCTTGCCTTAAAATATTGCTGAACTGCTAAGGATGGGTAGGAAAAATGATCTTGAGGAAATATATATTACAATATATAAATCAAATTCTGGACCCTAATTAACTAATTATTATGCTAACCTCTAACTTTGCTTTTTTTTTTAAAATTGGAAAACACTAACTTATGATTTCAATACTAAACCCTGGGAGGATGTTGAATTGTGGGTAACAGTCCAAATGCCCACTTAATCATGGTCTCAGTTGGAATGTTCCTATTATACATACTCACTACAGAATATTCAGATTTGGTTCACTCAATATCTTCATTTGTTGTTTTTTAAAATTTTCCTTCAGTTTTCCTCTACATATTGTGCTTCTGTAAACTGTGGAAAATCCTATTTGTGGAGAGAAGCTAAAAGAAGGGAAAATAGACTAGTTCAGCAATCTGCCCTGATAAATATTATGTTAATAATCCTTTTCCTACTCCATGATCAATGACATCCCCAAACTGTTTTATTTCAGAGCAAATGTGGTTAGCTTTAAACATAGCTAGCTTTGTAACTGATATAAAGGTTAGTTGGTTATAGCTGTCTTTATGGCAAATCCAGTTGCAAGTGTTTTGGGAGCAGAATGAAGCCTGTGACATGTTTCTCATTCCATATTGTCGTCAAAAGATTGGGGGGAAAATTATCTGGATTTAGGCAGAGTAATTGCCTTCTTGAAGATCCTTCTGTCATTGCCAAGAATTTCTGTGTGGTTATGATAATGCCAGAGGTGGTATTCAGCCGGTTCTTACCGGTTCAGGCGAACCGCTAGCAGCAGCTACTGGAGGCTCCACCCACCTGCCCCAACGTAATGTGCGACCTTCTGCGCGAAGCACACTCATAATTGTGTACCGGTAACAAAGGTAAGTATATCCCACCACTGGATATCACCATTGTGGTATCTCCATCTTCTCAGAAGATCTCACCTGGTCTCAGTATTGACAGCATTCCGAGATTTTAAACATATATTATACCATATTATTATTGGGCATTTCCATGCAAAGTGTAAGATGGTTAAAACCAAGCATGACTGTGTTTGTTTTATTGGATGCTACAATTTGCAATTGCAATTTTGTTGTTTTTTCCTTGTCTGTGAGTTAATATGAGTATGAATAAGAATGCAGCCTTACTTCTACTCCCTGTTGACTTCCAGTTCATTTGTATTCTTTGCCATTCAGTGTTGTGTTCTTGAAAAAGTCTTTATTTCCAGTGTGTGTGAATAGTTCTGATACATGACCTTACATGTTTCCATGTAAGGGAAAAATAACTTAGTCGAAAAACAACAACAGATGCACTGAGAAAGCAGAGAGAGTAGGAAGGTTAGCATAACTGGCAAGAAACAATATCTGAATTATCAAACATATATCAAAAAGTGCTTTTATTATTATAGGTGCTGGGCCCACTTGCCCTTTAATATGTCATATATTATTCTCATAACTTTTGTTTTCTGCCTTACTTTCCTGCCTTACTTATCCTTAGCCAGTGGTGAGATTCATTTTTTTTTACTACCGGTTCTGTGGGCATGGCATGGCTTGGTGGGCATGGCTTGGTGGGAGTGGCAATAGCAATAGCAGTTAGACTTATATACCGCTTCATAGGGCTTTCAGCCTTCTCTAAGCGGTTTACAGAGTCAGCATATTGCCCCCACAGTCTGGGTCCTCATTTCACCCACCTCGGAAGGATGGAAGGCTGAGTCAACCTTGAACCGGTGAGATTAGAACCACTGAACTGCAGATAACAGTCAGCTGAAGTGGCCTGCAGTACTGCACCCTAACCACTGCGCCACCTCGGCAGGGGAAGAAGATTGCAAAATCTCCATTTCCTCCTGATCAACTGGGACTTGGGAGGCAGCGAATAGATGGGGGTGGGGCCAGTCAGAAGTGGTATTTACCAGTTCTCCGAATTGCTCAAAATTTCTGCTACCAGTTCTCCAGAAGTGGTCAGAACCTGCTAAATACCACCTCTGTCTTTAGCTCATGAAGAAAGGCAGCCTGATATTTTCATTAAATTTACCAGTTTTAAAGTAGCATCTTCCATCTTCAAGGGATATTATTCCTCTGCAGCTGCAAAGAATGGAAAATCTGAAAAGATTTGCCACCCATTATTCTGAAGACTGAGCTGTTATGGTGTGATCAAAGAATTTCTCTGGGATTTGGGTGTGTTAACACCCCCTTCCCTCCATCCCCCCTCCCCCCCAATAGATGTTCAGATGACCAGTATGAATTGCAATGACAGACAAAAATGATGATATTTTTGTATTTCGCAAGAAGAGTACTCCACTCCTCTGCTCACAATAGAATCCCTTATACCACCAGGCTCAAAATTTGGGGCTTGGACAACCTGGAACTAAGCCTCCTACAGTCTGACCTAAGCATAATACACAAAATCCTACAATGTCCTACCTGTCAACCTCCAGCTTCAACCCCAATAATATTCGGAAAATATTACAATAGATACAAACTCAAGGTAAACCGCTCCAAACTTGATTGCAGAAAATATGATTTCAGAAACAGAGTGGTTGCTGGAATGTTCTACCTGACTCCGTTGTAACATCCTCAAACCCCCACAGCTTCAACCTTAAACTGTCTATGTTGTGTTCTATGAGACGTGGCCGGCAGGCGGTGTCTAGGAAAGAGCCCCTGATTGGTTCAGGTGCGCCTGCCGGCTGGCGGGAAAAATACAGCTCTCTCATTGGTTCCCCGCATGACAGCTACAAGTATAAATAGCTGTCAGGCGGGGTTTCTTTGGTTCTGTCAGTTCTAGCGTTGTCCACATT
Organism: Thamnophis sirtalis; assembly: GCF_051295495.1. Classification (NCBI taxonomy): domain Eukaryota; kingdom Metazoa; phylum Chordata; class Lepidosauria; order Squamata; family Natricidae; genus Thamnophis; species Thamnophis sirtalis. The sequence continues at coordinate 33,391,431 of NW_028261385.1, read as the reverse complement.
AATAAACACTTAAGTGAATTGCTGCCTCCTCAGTTATTAACGCCACAAGACATAAAAGTCTACCATGGAGCTTACTCCATTCCTAAGAGCTCTGTAAATGGGGCGTGCATAAGTGCACCAGTGTCTGTCCCTGTCCTACTGTCCCCATTTATTTGTACTGATTATCTTTGTTCATGTCCATGTTTATATTTATACCTGTTATCTTGTACACATTTGACAAACATTTGACAAACTAAATAAATAAAATAAAAATAAATAAAATAAATACGTTGTACTTGTATCAAAATGTTGCATGCAAGCAAGCAAGTTAGGGGCTTTTTGTTCCGATGTCCCAATGCACATTTGGTCATTGGCACCCCTTGCCAATACCTGCTCATGCCTGTTACCTCCCCTGTTCCTTCTTTTTGAAACTGATTTCTTTCCCGGCCTTCAGTAAGATCTGGGAGAGCGGTTCAGAGCAGAGCTCACCTCTTTGCTTTGGGGAAGAAGAGGAGTTGTCTTAGCACTATTCCTCTTTAATAACATTTTGAAATAGCTAGACCTCCACTATTTTATTAGGAGAAAGGGGTCATGTTTGCACTATTCTGCTGTAACAAGATTCTGAATTGTGTTGTTATCTGTAGGTGCAGCAGCCCTACTTTTCCTCACTGCATTGTCGAGAAAAGGATGAGGGAAGTTGAACTGGGCTTTTGTTATTTATTGGCCAGTTTCCCTGTGGTTGCCACTTTCAATCACTTCCCCTTCCCTGCAGAGTAAGAGACCTGCTTGCCCAGCAACTAATCAATTTCTCATTCCACTCTGTAGAACTGAGCTAGTTGTACAATCATGGGGGAATCTGGCTTTCCTCTCTGGGACTATTTCTGCCCTGGTACTTTCTCATACTTCCCATTATTTTTACTTGACAGATGCTAAAATAGGGTGTTTTGTGTGTGTGTGTGTGTGTGGGAGTGAGTGTTGGCTGAAAAAAAATTACTCCTACTCAATTTACTGCGGTATCCCCTGCCCCCTCCCCTCCAGCCTGTAGGGTGATGTTGCCAGGAAATGAGGGTGGATGGAAGAAATGTTAAATTAAAAAAAAAATACTTAGAACAATGGTAGACTCAAAAATCAGTTCAATACAAGACAATAGAAAGCAAGGCTAGATAGAAGTTCCCTGAAGATGGGCTCCAGCACTAGTCCAAAACCTCTGGTCCTGACGATTGACCCAGATTGGATCCTATAACATTGTTTGCCTTCATTTGTCCGAGAAATATAATTCAGCAAATGAAGACATTCTTAAAAACTGTTTGACCCAATTTCCCCTTTTACAGTCTCAAATAATATAATTACCTCCACAAAGAAAACAAAACCAAACAAAACCCAGACTCTGTTGTTTTACACAAATATCTTGGCAGCAGCAGCAGCCCCAAACTGGATCCTTGACACACAAACACGTACACACACACACACACACACACACACACACACACACACACCAATTGCAAATTGCTCTATTAGCCCCAGGATATGCCCAAACTATCCCCTTGGAGGTAATTACCCCCAGTTTGAGAACCCCTGATATATTCTATTTGATAGTAGCGTAGATAGAGGAGGTTATTTTTGGTTCTCAGTATGAGTTTTTGTTAATTCTTTTAACAATAGTAAAAACTGTACCGATAAAATTTTAGTTCATCTATTGTAAGTGAATTAATTTTGTAATCCTCAAGATACTTCAAGTAAGCTCATTTAAATCTACAGGACTTGCTTTTGAATAAACATACTAAGGATAAGAATAATTTATTTCACAGAGACTTTGATATCTAGGAAAATACACACATTCCCTTCTTTCATTACAGTAGGGATTTCTATCACTGCAGCGGTATTTCCACCTGAAGAAAAAAGATGTCATCCCAAAATGGCCTACATGAGAGAAAGTAGATAGAACTAATTATCATAAAAACTTTGAAAGCATAAGGTACACATAATCCAGGATCCAATTTTGAGGAATTGGAGGGTAGAAAACCAAAGTCAACCTTAGAAAGTCCAAATACGACATGAAACCCATGTTCCTCTCTTGTTGATGTTCTCCCCACAAATGGTATTCAGAGGGCTACTGCTGCTATTGAGTTTGGAGCAGAGGGGGGGGGGAGAATTCACATAAATTTACCACTGGTTCGCTGCACACCAAAAATGTGAGTGCGCATGTGCACATGCTCTCTTTGCTCATATGTGCTCCTTCCACACATGCACCCGACATTCCACGCATGCACTTTCCTCATGCGCGTGGCTTCCATGCATGTGTGTGGCTTAGAAAATGTGGTGGGTGGGCAGGGAGTGGCCACCCGCAGGTCACCATTACCAGTTCACCTGAATCGGTCTGAACCGGCTGAATACCACTACTGGTTTGGAGTCATCATCCAGCCATTATGATTAATAGCGTTTAAAAGAGTATTATTTAGGAGGGTTCCCAAATGGCTTCAGAGAGCAGTTTGGGCACAAGGGTGTCAGTTTGAAAGCAGCGGTGAGCCTTTGTATCAGTGTTGGAAAGTACAATACAATACAATACAATACAATACAATACAATACAATACAATACAATACAATACAATACAATACAATACAATACAATACAATACAATAGCAGAGTTGGAAGGGACCTTGGAGTTCTTCTAGTCCAACCCCCTGCCTAAGCAGGAAACCCTATACCGTTCCAGACAAATGGCTATCCAACATCTTCTTAAAGACTTCCAGTGTTGAGGCAAGCTGTTCCACTGATTAATTGTTCTAACTGTCAGGAAATTTCTCCTCAGTTCTAAGTTGCTTCTCTCCTTGATTAGTTTCCACCCATTGCTTCTTCTTCTACCCTCAAGTGCCTTGGAGAATAGTTTGACTCCCTCTTCTTTGTGGCCACCCGTGAGATATTGGAACACTGCTATCATGTTTTCCCTAGTCCTTCTTTTCATTAAACTAGACATACCCAGTTCCTGCAACTGTTCTTCATATGTTTTAGTCTCCAGTCCCCTAATCATCTTTCTTGCTCTTCTCTACACTCTTTCTAGAGTCTCCACATCTTTTCTACATCGTGGCGACCAAAACTGAATGCAGGATTCCAAGTGTGGCTTTACCAAGGCATTATAAAGTGGTATTAACACTTCACGTGATCTTGATTCTATCCCTCTGTTTATGTAGCCCAGAAGTGATGCAGTTAAATCCAGGGATTTTTTTCAGTGATTCCGATATGATTTTTTTTTTCTTCACAGAGAGAACACTTGATTCAAACTCTTGCCCTGAGTTTTGAAATTCATATCCTCTAATGCAGTGTTTTTCAACCACTGTGCCGCGGCACACTAGTGTGCCGTGACATAGTGTAAGGTGTGCCGTGGGAAAATTACTTTATATATAGTCAATATAGGCACAGAGTTAAATTTTTTTAACATTTTCTAATGGTGGTGTGCCTCGTGATTTTTTTCATGAAAAAAGTGTGCCTTTGCACAAAAAAGGTTGAAAAACACTGCTCTAATGATGTTAACTTGACAGCTTTTGACCTCCAGCTCAATAGTGTGCGCGTACAGTGCACACACACACACATACATAACACACACACACACACACACACACACACACACTCTCTCACCATGGTGAAATTGTCTAGATTTTTCTTCCTTCTCTCCTATCTGAGGAGGTTTTTCTTTTTCTCCTTTGTGCGGAGTGAAGGTAAGGGTATTTTTGATGCTGCAGGCTGCAGCAGCTGTGAAAGCGTGGGAGCGAGCATAGATTTTGGCTCCTGGCTCTCAGCATTTCAAATTTGGCAGAAGTGAAAAAAACAAAATAATGGAACACTTTTGAATTGCTTCTGAAGGTTTGAGAAGTCCAAATAGTGGCAAAGCAGAAATAGCCCCAGATACTGTTGGTTGCTGTATCCAAGGAAGTGCTGCCTGAAGAAGGCTGCCATGCCCTATCACAACGTACTTTCTGTGCATACTTTGGAAATAATTCTGAACATGTACTGTGGAACTTGTATGAGAGCAAGAGTGCAGGTATTTTTTTTTTCAAGCTGCCATCTAAGCTTGTTCCCCTCCCCCCTCCAAAAATCTTATGCTTTGCTAAATCTACAATTAAAGTTAATTACATTCATAAAGCAACAGCACTTTTTACCAGCCTTGTATGGAAGCCTGAAAAAAAAACCTATTAATAAATAGAAAAGAGGTATTGGATGTCCCAAGCATTCTTCCAAACATTTTTGAAGCATGAATAAGCCTAGGATTTTCCTGACTTTTCATCGAGGTGTACATTGCCTTTAGCTATATGGAATTATTGAGAAAACAGAGCAGAAGAACCTTACCAACCTATTGCCATATACTGCTAAAATTAATTGGATTAATTTAGGCAACAGTGAATATGGGACAACACTTTACCACACAAGTAGTGGGCAATTTCAATATCAATCAACTTTGGGGGAGTTTTTAACATTACATTTACTGTATTTTTCGGAGTATAAGACAAACTTTTCCCCCTCAAAAAATAGGGTGAAAATCTGGGTGCGTCTTATATACTGAATACAGCATTTTTGGCCTCCTGAAACCCTGCTCCCTTAGCAAAAATGGCCATTCAGAGGGTTTGGGAGGCTTGCAAAGTGCTGCTGCGGGCTGGGGAGGGTAAAAATGAGCAAAAAAACAGGCCGTTTTTGGAGGTCTGCAGCGTGAAAACTTTTTTTTTCCAATTTGCCTCTTCAAAATCTTGATGTGTCTTATACTTTGAAAAATACAGTATATTTAATTCATAGTGGCTTAAAGATGAGCAGAGATGACAAAGAGAAGAAGATTATACTTGCTGTTAGGCAAAGTAAACTAATTTGTGGCAGAGGGAACCCTGGAAATCCCTTTTCTCCTCACCTACAAAACCTGGTGAGATCATTGTCTTGCAGTGCCATGTGCCGCAATTAAATTATTTTAATTTGAAGTTTGAAGTTTGAAGTTTTATTTTATTTATATGCCGCCCTATTCCCTAAAAGGGACTCAGGGCAGCGAACAACTCCAACGGGAAGGGGAACATGCAAATACAAAATAGACATTTAAAATAACCAACAACCACACCTGTCGAGAGGGGAAGGGAGCTCATCAACCCCAGGCCTGCCGGCATAGCCAGGTCTTAACGGCTTTTCGGAAAGCCAGGAGAGAGGTGAGGGTCCGAATCTCCGCGGGGAATTATTGTGCCCTGAGATTTTAAAATGGTTTTTAGGTTCCAGAAAGGGTAACAATGAGTATTACTATGAAGTCTATAAAGTTAGACGTCTGTGAGAAAATGATGAGTTTGACTCCCATGCTCCTAATGCTAAAACTCAAGGTCTTCTAATGACATTGGTAGGAGATTCGGAACAGAGGAAGGAAGTCCTTTTTCATTTATGAGATCTGATGCCACAAAATGTCTTGGTCACCATGCCAACTTACACAGCTTGAAAAGGGTACCTGATAGATTGATTGAGAATAAGGGTAGAAATGGTGGTTGAGCAACATGAGGAGAAAATTTTGCCTTGTAAACATAGAAGTGATTGTAATGGCCATCAGGAGGAACCAGGGGTGAAATCAACTTACCTTCGCTGCCGGTTCGCATATGTGAGCGCACGCATCATCTCCGTGAGTGCACAGGACCTTCTGCACATGTGCAGAGCATCAAAAACAGGAAGTGATGACATCCGGGCAGCTGGGCAGAGCCTACCGCCACTATCGCTAACAGTTCACCCAAACCGGACAGAGCCGTCTGAATTGCACCTCTGGGAGGAACCTTTCTTTTTAATTTTTCACTAAATACAGGTAGTCATCGACTTACAGCCACAATTGAGCCCCCGATTTTTTGGTTGCTAAATGAGACATGTGTTAAGTGAATTTTGCCCCGTTTTATGATCTTTCTTCAATTTCAATTTCAATGGATTTATATGCCGCCCAATCCCGAAGGACTCCGGGCGGCTTACATAAAAACAGTTTTAAAAAAATTAAAAGAATTTAAGATACAAGATAAAGCAAATTAAAAAAGACACAACACGCACTCGATCTTAATGGGGCTGAAGCTCAATCAAAGATCAGCAGCCCCAGGCCTGCCGGAACAACCAGCTCTTAACAGACTTTCGGAAGGCCAAGAGAGTGGGGAGGGTCCGGATCTCAGGGGGTAGATCGTTCCATAGGGACGGGGCAGCTACAGAGAAGGCTCTCCCCCGAAGAGCCGCCAGACGACATTGTGTAGTTGACGGCACCCGGAGAAGGCCCACCCTGTGAGATCTTATTGGGCACTGGGAGGTATTCTTGCCGCAATTATTAAGTCAAGTTATTAAGTCAATTGCCACAGTTGTTAATTGAGGAACACGGTTGTTCAGTGAATCTGGCTTCTCCATTGACAGCTGGTCAGAGGTTGCAAAAGAGTATCACATGACTCCCAGACACTGCAATGGTCATAAATGTGAGTCAGTTCCCAAGCGTTTGAATTTAGATCACGTGACCATGTTGTAATGGTCACAAGTGTAAACAAATGGTTGTACGTCACTTTTTTGAGTGCTGTTGTAACTACGAACGATCACTAAAGGACCTGTTGTAAGTTAAGGAAAACCTCTATGCAAAACAATTAAAATGGCCTAAGAAGACTTCCATGTGTTTCCAATGAGATGCTCAGGGCCCTATGTGTTTTGTCTCACTGTCATAATAATTGAGGGACACGGTGGCTCAGTGGCTAAGATGCTGAGCTTGTCGATCAGAAAGTCGGCAGTTCGGCGGTTAGAATCCCTAGTGCCGCGTAACGGAGTGAGCTCCTGTTACTTGTCGCAGCTTCTGCCAACCTAGCAGTTTGAAAGCACGTTAAAAAAAGGCAAATAAAAAATTAGGGTGGGAAGGTAGCAGCATTCTGTGCACCTTCGGAAGGCGAAGAAGAGTCGGGAATGGCTAGCACATATGTACGAGGGAACCTTTACCTTTACATAATAATTGGATGGTTTCACCATAATTTGTCCCCTTAAAAGACAGTAACTCTACTTATAAGCACCAGTGAAGTTGCAACATTCCCTTCTCCCCTCCTCCTTTCTCCATTTATGCATTGCAATTAAGTGCATGTAACAATTATACAGATATAAATTATGTGTTGGCGATATGACAGCACACACTGTGCTTTGAAACATACCCTCTGGTGTCTGGCAGCAAGTGGATTAAATCTAAGACAACATTAAGCATAATGCAGGTTCCAGACATGCGTAGGCCTGCTTTACATGTGCAAACATAGTATGCTAAGGTATCTCAGAGTACATCATACTCAGAGCTGCAAACAATTTAATATGATCTACCATCTTTCCTGGTTTGAACTCTCCAGCTGATACTTCTCAGCATTTTGACTCCAAGGGATTGTGACTGGCTCCCTTTTTTTTTTACAATCCCTAGTATAAACAATTAAGATGGTCTCCCCCCCCTTCCTTTTGGCCTTAATCATGGTCACAAGTTTGCTTCTCTGTGTGTGGTAGTGGTGGAGGGGGAGACACTAAATAACAAAGGCATCTGTTTTGTTAACAAGGAAGCAATTGTAGAACTGGGGCATGAGGTTTCATAGAAAAGTTTCCAAGAGTAGAATATTTTCTCAGTTCAAAAAAAAATCTGAAAAAGCCCCATTTCTGAGAAAATGATTATAGAGATTTTGTGACAGTACAAACAAGCTGCATGACAAGAAAATACAGTTAGGCCGAAGAACCACTTGATTTAAAATTGATTACATAAATTAAAAATGAAAACAAACAAAACAAAAGCTCTGGTGATTTTCTTTTATATATACTCATAATCACGGAGTTGATTGATTTATCAATACAATTGATCTGCAGTAGATTCAGGATGGATAAAAATACTTCATCTATATAAAATTTTAATGATTGCAATTGTAATATAGGATGTGGGAAAACCAATGGCTTGAGGGCCAAACTATACAAGGCAATAAAATGGCTTTTAAAATACTATGCTTAAGCTTGCTGCTTATTTAAAAAAATACTGTAAGCAAAAAAACTGCAATTTGCAATTTATTTTACTTCAAGATTCTTCTGTCTGAAGAATGTTTCCTTTAAAAAAAAATCTTTTTGAGTAATAATTTTATTAAATATCACTATTCAGTTTTTAAATAGTATAAAAGATAAAAACGAAAATACTTAGTTTCTAACTTTCCAAAATCAGAGATCTAATTACTTTTGCTGTTAATTTATTTTAAAAAATCCTTAAATTTGCATTTAAAACTTACTTAGCTAAGATTTCAGACTTGTTGATGCAAAGGTTCCTAATAATTAAATAGCTGTTAGTAAGCAATTTCTGAAAATGATTAGGAAAAAAAGTACAAGTATTCTTCGACTTACCTCCATAATTGAACCCGAAAGTAAACATTTGTTAAGTGAATTTTGCTCTACTTTACAACATTTCTTGCGGTAGTTATTAAGTGAATAACGACAGTTGTTAAATTAGTAACACGGTCGTAAAGTGAATCAGACTTCTCCATTGCCTTTGCTTGTCGGAAGTTTGCAAAAGGTGATCATATGACCCCTGGACACTGCAACCGTCATAAATATGAGTCAGTTGCCAAGCATCTGACTTTTGATCCCATGACCATGGGTATGCTGCCAGACTCATATGTGTGAAAATGCTCATAAGTCATTTTATTCAATGCTGTTGTAACTTTGAACAGTCATTAAATGGACTGTTGTAGGTCGAGAACTATCTGTATGCAACCCCATTGTCCTTTTGAAGGTGCAGACCATGTTTTGAGCAATATGGTTATAATGTTATCTTTAAGAGCTCTGAATCAGTGGTGGGATTCAATTTTTTTTTACTATCGGTTCTGTGGGCGTGGCTTGGTGCACATGGCATGGTTTGGTGGGCGTGGCAGGGAAAGGATACTGTATACTGTACAGTACAGTACAGTATATATACAGTATACTGGGTACTGTACCTGAGAGACCGCCTCCTGCCGATTACCTCCCATAGACCGATTAGATCTCACAGGTTAGGTCTCTTCCAGATTCCATCCGCCAGCCAATGTCGGCTGGCGACCCCCCGGGGGAGAGCCTTCTCTGGAATGATCTCCCCGTCGAGATCCGGACCCTTACTACCCTCCCAGCCTTCTGCAAAGCCACCAAGTCCTGGCTGCTCCAGCAGGCCAGGGGGCGTGTGAAACTTCCAGTCCCACGGAAATTGTGAATGTTGCGGTTTTTGTTTTTAAAGTGTTGTCTTTGTCCAGTTTTCCCCTTCCCTTGTCTATTGTGAGCCGCCCGGAGTCCTTTGGGTGTGGGCGGCATACAAGACAAATAAATACAAATACAAATATAAATACAAAATCTCCATTCCCTCCCCACTCCAGGGAAAGGATACAGCAAAATCACCATTTCCTGCCGATCAGCTGGGACTCGGGTGGGTGGGGTCAGTCAGAGGTGGTAATTACCAGTTCTTCGAACTACTCAAACTTTCCGCTACCGGTTCTCCAGAAATGGTCAGGACCTGCTGAATACCACCTCTGCTCTGAATGTATCAAAGACTGCTGTCTTTTAGCATCCTTACAAGGACCATCTGTCCGAAGCACTTGTAGATAATCTCAAGTCCCTCCTTTTCCACAAAGGAATTATAGAAGTGATGTAACTGCATCAGAATTTTCCCCAAAACAAATACACCAAATTTGGCTTATGGATGGTGTTAGTTCGCAGCAGTTGTAGTTATAGTTCTAACTACCGTATTTTTCGGAGTATAAGACACACCACCCTCCCCCAAAGAGGGTGAAAATCTGGGTGCATCTTATACACTGAAGACAGCATTTTTGGTCTCCCGAAACCCTGTCCCGTGCATCTTGGTTTTTTTTGCAAAAATGGATGTGCAGAGGTTTTGGGAGGCCTGGAAAGTGTTCCTGGGGGCTGGGGAGGGCAAAGTGGGGATGTTTTTGCCCTCCCAAGCCCCCAGGAGCACTCTGCAAGCCTTCCAAACTTTCTGCATGCCCTGTTTTTTTTCAAAAAATTGCCCTGTTTTTGCAAAAAATGGGCCATTGTTTGCTCGTTTTTGCCCTCCCCAGCCCCTAGGAACACTCTACAGGCCTCCCAAACCCTCTGCACACCCCATTTTCACGTCCTAACCCCCCCCATGTGTCACGCCTTTGTCCTCAAACTCTCTGCATGTCCTTGCAATAGTGGGATTCACTTACCTTTGCTACTGGTTTGAAAATGTGTGCGCTCTCTCACATGCACTCTCTACACTTGCACGCTCCATCTTCTGTGCATGCGCACTGTCTTCTGTGCATGCTCGGGTTGTGCAATATGTCGGGGTCAGTGGGCAGAGCCACCAGCAGCCGCTGCTACCAGTTCACCCAAACCGGTAAGAATCGGCAGAATACCACCATTGGTTCCAAGTTACAACAGCACTGAAAAAAAGTGTCTCATGAGCATTTTTCACACTTATGACCATTGCATCATCCCCATGGTCACATGATTTACATTCAGATGATTGACAACTAGTTCATATTTATGATGATTGCCAATTGCGGTGTCCCAAGGTCATGTGACCATCTTTTTTGACCTTCTGATGAGCAAAGTCAATGGGGAAACCAAATTCATTTAACAACCATGTTACTAATTTAACAACTGCAGTGATTCACTTAACAAGTGTGGCAAGAAAAGTGATAACATGAGACAAAACTCTCTTAACAGATTTCCCACCTAGCAACATAAATTCTGGGCTCAATTGTGGTGGTAAGTCGAGGACTATCTGTGTGCAGGAAGAGAACCAGTGTGGACCCTCCTAACCTTTTACAAGGTATATCTGGTAGCTATGCAGTTGTGTCTTTTAGTCTGGCAAGATTCCTGTCTATGGAGGAGCAACAATAAAGAAACTACTCTGCAGTTATTCCACATGTCATTCTTTTGTTCCTTGCACCTGATAAGACCTGAAACAAAAGATCTCAATGGAGCCCCTTTTCTCGATAGAGAAAGCTATCCATGCTCTTGAACAGGTGCTTGGCTGCCAGAGTTAAGTGAGGGAATAAATGAATAAGTGCAGTAATGAAACAAATACAGGCAATGAAGATTTCCAGGAAAAATTTAGTCAACCTGGAACACTGTATGCTTACAACTTGCTAAAGGATTCTAAGCCTGTGATGGCGAACCTAGGGCACGCATGCCCAAAGTGGCACACGGAGCCATGTCAGTTGGCACCCATGTCATCACCCGTTCCTCTTCCAGGTTTCTGGCACGCATGCATGCACAATCACCTGTTTTTTGCGTGTGCAGCAGTGCCAGAAATGGGAAGAGCTGGTTTTCCGGTTTCCATTGTGCGCATGCACGCTGAACAGTAACTGGAACACAAGCTGGCTGGTGCACATGCCGGAAACCAGAAGTTCATTTTCCGGCGTGTGCATGCCCACTTGGCAGCTTCTCTTCTAGGGCATGTCCCTGACGAGCACACATGCACCAAAAAGGTTCACCATCACTGTCCTAAGCTGCTCCTTTATGATGCCTAGAAAATAGAGTGCAAAAACTCACTCTGAACATTGTACAGAGGTTTTCCCTGCATGATTTCCCTCCCCCACATCCCATTTTGCTTTAGCTGTTGAAAGATAGTTCTTTCAAGATGTTCAGCCATAGCACTTTGTGCGTTTTTGATCAAAGCCTATGGGAGGAGCTTTAGCACATCCCAAAAGGAAAGAAAGAAACAAGAATAATTGATTACCAGTGGGGCTTATAAGATCAAGGCCAGTTAGATTTTCAAGGCAAAATTGCGAAACGAGCTAAACTGTAAATTCAATCATTCATAATAAACTGATTTCTCCATTCCCCTGGCCATCTCTTAAAGATTTTGCTGACAATACAATAGGAAAATAAATAAATACACCATTAGATTGATAGCAGAAATATGGGCAGGGCAGAAATTTATTAAATAGTCCAACTGGATTGCTACCTAAAAATATGTGCAGGATATCAATGTACCAAATATGGAAATGGCATCACAGCCATTCTTTGTGAGTGTGACCCCAAACATTTCTTGTGATCATATGCAGATGATAAGGGTGTTTACATATTTATTGAATTGCACTAAGTTCAGTGGCTAATTGCTAATGGGTGAAATTGCTGGTGCTTTCAGGGAGACATTCTGGTAACAGATAATTAAGCATCTAAGTAGTTGAAAATGTCAGGAGAGAAAACCGATATCTTCACTTGGCTGAGTTCATTTAAAAAGCTGGGTCAGTTCATCTTATGTTGCCTCCACACAGCCAAGATCTCAGTTGCAGTCAATGAACTGTAATAAAGTCACAGTATTAAATGGCACTAAAACCTGGTGGGAGGAAGGAACACAAGGAAAATATGCTTTGCACACCTTTGGATATGTAATGAGAAGATTGAAGTTACAATAAAATGTTGGATACCCCCAATCCTCATCCCCATTCAGGGATTCAACCCAGGGTTGTGTTTCTGCTGGCATTACTGCTGGTTCTTTGCATGCATGATTTTGCGTGCAGGCGCTCGCTTCACTATATATAACTTCACTATAGTTGCCAATAAATAGGTCTGCACATAAGTAGAACATTTAAAAAGGCCCCCAAAAGATATTGCGGCGACCGGGGAACCGGTTCCACCTCTGATTCAACCAAACTCAAACAGTGGATTTGTAATACAAGAATCTTGGTTCCAAAAGGGGGATGAGACAGAATTCTGTACTTACTTTCCTCTCCACCCCAGTAGTCTTCTGCACTGATCCCTAAAAAACCTGAGCATTTAATAGCAAATAGTAGTAAAGTTTCTCACCACATGCTAATCCCTAAAAATTGGTTTAAGAAAACACAATAGCTGGGTTTACATACATACCATGTTTTGCTCAAACAAGTAATCCCTTTTATGTGTCTATGTGAGAATTTAATTCTCGTAATATTCAACATTTGAACCATTCTAACTGCATTTTAGGTTTAGTCTAGAGTATTGTGCAAAGTCAGCAAGTGTGCACATGCATAAGTGCATTTTGTGGGATTCAACAATAGTGGAAAGAGATTTTTTTTTAAACTTCATATGTCAAAACAGTTATTCTTTCAACCCTAACCCTTTCAACCTCTGAAGTATTTACTGTAGACTGTCAGAAGCCTGAGCAAGCTAGTATATTCTGTTTTGCCCTCCCTGTTGCTCTGGGAGGCTGGGATTTTCACCTGACATCAATGAGAGACTTGATTGATGGATCCAAGATATCCCCATGCAGTTGTTTGACTTGTGCAATCAATCAATGAATTGGGATGGGGGTAGGGACATACAGTTTTATTCCATATACAAAAGTCTACATGATAGGTACTTTGCAACGGGAATCCAGTGGTCTTTCAGCACATAAACTGCATACAAAGAGGATTACAATACATGTGACAAATGTTTGAATTGCATACACAAATATTGAAGAGGAGGCCCAATCAAAGCAGGTGATATGGGGATGAGACTTTAGAATAGAATAGAATAAAATAGAGTTGGAAGGGACCTTGGAAGTCTTCTAGTCCTATCCCCTGCTTAGGCAGGAAACCCTACACCACTTCAGACAAATGGTTATCCAACATATTCTTAAAAACTTCAAGTGATGGAGCATTCACAATTTCTGGGGGCAAATTGTTCCACTGATTAATCTAACTGTCAGGAAATCTCTCCTTAATTCTAAGCTGCTTCTCTCCTTGATTAGTTTCCATGCATTGCTTCTTGTCCTATCCTCAGGTGCTTTGGAGAATAGCTTGACTCTTCTTCTTTGTAAAACCCCCTGAGATATTGGAACACTGCTATCATGTCACCCCCTAGTCCTTCTTTTCATTAAACTAGACATATCTAGTTCCTGCAACCGTTCTTCATATGTTTTATCCTCAAGTCCCCTAATCATCTTTGTTGCTCTTCTCTGCACTCTTTCTAGAGTCTCAATATCTTTTTTATATCATGGCGATTTTCATTTTGCTTCATTCGTGATGAGACTTTTCACTGGGGCCCAGCTTACCCTTTATTCATTTGTTGAGTGTGTATGGAAAATATTTACTAGGTATAATAATTAATTGTAAATAGAATAGCAATATTTTTTCTTCCATTCGGCTGTGTCTGATTCTTGGAGACTGCCTGGACAAAACCTGAGGTTTCCTAAATTGCAAAATTGGGAACTTGAAAAATATCCCAGAAGAATGTAAAGACAAACCAATTCTGTCACACTGTCAAGTAAATTGAAGGGATACCGACGCCAGACTGGATTAGAAAATGTTTTATCTTTTTTAATTACTGCATAAAGATTTGCTTAATAATGAATAATCAAACTTTGGTTAAATTCTAATCCATCTCCTGCCCCCATGTGTTCAAATTGCAACTCCCAGAATGTCCAGCCTGCATCATCAAAGGAATTGCAAACTCAGAGCATACTGAAACCACAAATTTAGGAAGGATCTTGCCCATTTCTGAAGGTTCAAGCATTCTTCCTATTCTTCTAGTTCACAAGTTCTTGAAGACAGGTCTGTGAAGTCTTTATAGCTCAACAGTTTTTGATGGAATTTATTGTTGAAATTCTATGCAACACCAACAGTAATATGTATTCAGCCAGCAGGTGGCAGCATTTATAAGTTTGGATCTATGGTATATACTCTATGCTGTTTTGTTCTGAGTAGAGTTTCCTGTTTCCTGTTACAGGAATATATTGAGCAGTAAAGCACATGGTGACTGTACTCTTTATTTGCTCTTTATATAAACAGAATTTCTAATGGTTTTAGATTGGTAAGGGAAGCTAGAAAATACATAATATAAATTATTTAGACTTTTTGCTTGTTCATTATACTTGCCTTGAAAAAGCACCATGTGCCACAAATGGATGTATGAAGATCAGATCTGGATTCACAAATAGGGGATGCAAAAGAGTTGGGAGGGGATCCTTCAAGACAAAAAGAAGAGATTTGCTACGTCCTGAGGTCATGAGAAAGAGGTGCCAATCAAGTGGCAAAAGTAATTTGTTGGCTCCGGTGCGGATGCAGGCTCGTGGAAGCCAGGCAGACTTCCTATTGGTTAATAGTTTGACAGTTAGCATATAAAAGGCTGTCAGTTAAGTTCGTTGTTCGTTCATTGTCAGTTACGTTAATAAACGGTTATAGTTAACATTAATCTCCTGGTGTTACTTCAGGTGAATATTTACCAAGATATCTGGCAGGTCTCAAAAGTGAGGGAGGGAGAACTATGTTGCTGATCTCATTAACAGGCCATTTCAAAAAATAATCCTTCATAGGACATATCCTTATGACTTTGGCCTAATGACTTTCCTACGACTCGATAGATTTCTGATGAAATGCAAAACAAGCATTGCATGGACCTTGCATCAGCGTAGCATGTGTAGTGACCCTTCATAAATCACACAGAAGTTCTTCACTGCCACAGGCAGGCTGATGTCATGCAGAATCCTTCTTAATCTGAGAATTGCTTTTATACCGATATCCAGCCTATATATCTATCTTCTGCATTGGAGACAAATGATCAGTGGCAAAATTCAAGAGCAATGGGATTAAGATTTCCAAACCCAAGACTGAAAAGGTGGTAAACAAACCAGTATGGTTTCCATTGCAAAGAATATTCACTCCCCCTACTTTTCTTTTTGCAATGAAAGAAGCAAGACTTTTAAGGGACTTTCAGCAGATACAAAGGAAGAGGTAAAGAAAAGAAATTTCTAATGAAAATCTGTACTGAAAACATTTAGGCTTAGGACATTTAAAATAGTACTGTAAAGATATAAAGCTGTCAGCAAATGGCTTCTTGAAATTCTTTGCATTATTAGTTGGTAGAGAAATGGAAGTGAACAGCGGGAGCGCAGAGTCCAGCTTAGTAGAAACAGGAGTAAAAATTCTACCTCTGTATGCACAATCCAAACTTTACTTATATATTAATGATACATGAGCTGGCAGTAGCTGAGGAGGAAAAGGAATTTGGAAGACTATTTGTTGAAAATGTCAACCTTGGTGCACCTGCTGTTAAAAAGGCAGGAAGAGGAAGAAATTGGAAAATAGAACTGCCAATAATTCCCTTATACAGATTTATGCTTGAAGAACTGGGTTCGGTTCTGATCACAGCATTTTAAACAGTATGTTATAGAGCAGTGATGGTTAACATTTTTGTTGTCATGTGCCAAAAGTGGGTGCACGACAGCACGCCCACTTGCCCGCATCCACAATGCAATGTGCACGCCTCCCCATGTGCCCCCCCGTGCATACATATGCGACACTCCCCATGTGTGCCCTGGCCATGTGCACGACCCCCCCCCCCGCGTGCCCCATTTTGGGCCTGGAATGCCTCCTGCACCAATCTGGAAGCCAAAATGGGGTACGGAAATGCTGTGCAAGCCCCCAAAATGCAATTTGAGTGTCCCCCACACATGTGCTGCAGAGACCCAAAGACCAGATGGCCAGCGGGAAGCACATGCACAGGTGCAGTGGAGCTGGGCTGGGATGACGGCTGCCATGCCCACAACTGCTGGCGTGCCCACAGAGAGGGCTCTGCGTACCACCTGTGGTACCCATACCATAGGTTTGCCATCATGGTTATAGAGTCTGAAAACATGAAAAAAGCAAGTAAAATAAGAAGTAATTTGCAGCCGTTCGGCTTAGAACAAGGAGGCTAAGAAAATATATGCAAGAGGTATAAAAAGAACATAGATGATTATCTTGCAGGGCATTGATAATGTGGGTAGAAAGCAATTTTATCCTTCTCTCACAATATTAGGAACTGAGGTCATCTATTGAACCTAATGCAGAGAGGCTCAATATTGACCAGAGGAAATACTTTTAAATAGTGCTGACTTAAATGGTGGAATTCACTGCCAGCCATTGTGGTAATGGCTGCCAACCTGGGCATTTTAAATGAGGAATGGACTTGGAGGGTCAGGATATCAATGGTTTCTAATATTGATGACTTGGAACCAGAGGCAATGGTTTAATTCTGCAAAGAGGAGAATTAAATGGAAGGAGACTATTGCCCTCCAGACTTGTAAACTTCCCAAAGCACATAGCGTGCTGTACTAGATGAGCTAAAGGCTGAATCCAGAAGGGCTTATCTTAAATTCTTATGTTCACTGATACCACATTTCTCAAAGGCAGTGGTGACAAACTTGATTTTATTGAGGGCTGCATCAGGATTGTGTTTGATCTGGGGGGCCAGGGGAGTGTGCTTGGGCGTGGCCAGCTCAATGTCATTTGTCAAGGCTCCGTTTTCAGCCATGATGGCCTCCTGCAGCCCTCTGACAGTGAAAACAGAGTCCGCAAGTGTTTTCTCCATTTCCATTGGCTCCGTTTTCAGTGGAAGAGGTCTCCAGGATGCCCTCGCAGCTGAAAAGGAGCCTGGGCGGGCAGAGTGCAGCCCTCCCAAGCTTTATTTTCATTGGCAGAGAAACAATGGGCTGGTTCTTCGCTGTTTCCAGGGCGGCCCCGCAGGCCAGATCTAAACAACATGGGCCAGATCTGGCCCCTGGGCCTTGAGTTTGACACTCCTGCTCTACGGGGAGAAATTCCCCATCAGATCCATTATTTTTAATAGCAATAGTACAGTTTCCCCCACTTTTCCTTTTCCTTTTAATGCTAAAGTTGATCTGTACTTCCCACTTGCCCAGGATGAGAACAAATCATCTTGGAGGCAACACTTTCCTCAGCCTGCCCTTGGCAGCTGAGAAGGTTATCTTTGCCCGAATTATCTTGTTCTGCATTGAGAGTATCTTTTCCACTGGTGCAAGCAGGGCAATCCATTGGAGTAACACAGAGTGAAATGCAACAGGCAGATTCGATTGCCCTGCTTGCACCAGTGGAAAAGATACTCTCAATGCAGAACAAGATAATTCGGGCAAAGATCACCTTCTCAGCTGCCAAGGGCAGGCTGAGGAAAGTGTCCTGGTGGGGTTGTCTCTCATTCTCCTCTCTCTGCTTTCATCAACCATTTTCAGCTAGACTTCTGGAATGTGGACCACAGTTGGGTTCAGTAGTGGACTGATAAGATGGTGACTGTTAGGTTTCAAGGGGCAGCCCTTGAAGAGTGTTCGGAGACTTCAGCTTGTCCAGAATGCAGCCGCGTGAGCGATTGTGGGTGCACCTCGGTACACCCACGTTACACCTATCCTCTGCGAGCTGCACTGGCTGCCTATTGGTCTCTGGATACACTTCAAGGTGCTAGTCGTCACTTATAAAGCCCTACATGGTATTGGACCTGGGTACTTGAGAGACCGCCTCCTGCCAATCACCTCCCAAAGACCTATTAGATCCCACATACTAGGCCTCCTCTGAATTCTATCTACCAGCCAATGTCGACTGGCGCCCACCCGGAGGAGGGTCTTCTCTGTGGCTGCTCCGGCCCTCTGGAACAATCTCCCTGTGGAGATCCAGACCCTCACCACCCTTCAGGCTTTCCGTAAAGCCGTTAAGATCTGGCTGTTCCAGCAGGCCGGGAGCTGCTGAGTTCCATCCCCACTAGAATTGGTGTGCTTGTTGAGACCTTTTAAACTGGCTCTGTATTGTTGTCTGTTTTTGTTTTCTTTTTTATGTATTGTTCCCTTCCCTTGCCGTTTGTGAGCCGCCCTGAGTCCCTCGGGAATAGGGCGGTATACAAGTTGAATAAAATCCAAATCCAATCCAAATTCAATTCTGCTTTAATACCACTTTATAATGCCTTAGTAAGGCCACACTTGGAATACTGCATTCAGTTTTGGTCACCACAATGTAGAAAAGATGTGGAGACTCTAGAAAGAGTCCAGAGAAGAGCAACAAAGATGATTAGGGGACTGGAGGCTAAAACATATGAAGAACGGTTGCAGGAACTGGGTATGTCCAGTTAAATGAAAAGAAGGACTAGGGGAGACATGATAGCAATGTTCCACTATGTCAGGAGCTGCCACAAAGAAGAGGGAGTCAAACTATTCTCCAAGGCACTTGAAGGTAGGGCAAGAAGCAATGGGTGGAAACTAATCAAGGAGAGAAGCAACCTAGAACTAAGGAGAAATTTCCTGATAGAACAATTAATCAGTGGAACAACTTGCCTCCAGAAATGCTCCAACACTGGAGGTTTTTAAGAAGATGATGGATAACCATTTGTGTAGTAGTTTCATCTGAGGAGCACTGGAGTGCATCTCTTCCTTTATTTTCCCTTTTAAATGAGTGAAGTTGACAGCCATTCTGCCAAATTTCACTTTCTATGCTAAAATGACAATAAGAACTGTAAAACTTTTGTCTTTTTTTCTATTGGTCTTCAGAAGACATGGCCATAGATGGGAAACAATTGGTGGGCTTGGAAAAAGAGGCAGGAGAATACATCAATCAGGAGCCAAATACAGGTAGTCTTGAATTTACAACAGTCCGTTTACTGACCATTTGAGGTTACAATGGCACTAAAAAAGTGACTTATGACCATTTCACTTATGAGTATTGCAGCATTCTCATGGTCACACAATCAATATTCGGATGCTTGGCAATTGACTTATATTTATGACAGTTGCAGTGTCCTGGGGTTAAGTGATCACCTTATGTGACCTTCTGACCAGCAAAGTCAATGGAGTAGCCAGATTCACTTAACAATTGTGCTACTAATTAAACAATTGCAGTGACTCACTTAACAACTGTTGCAAGAAAGGTTGTAAAATGGACTAAAATCCATCTCACTTAACAACATAAAACTTTGGGTTCAATTGTGGTCATTACCTATAAAATTGTTGACCACAACTAGGGCCAAAATGAAGGAAGGGTTTGACATCCAGAAAAGCATTTAATTCTCAGCCAATTTACACACAGAGATACATTGAAATCTGCACTTCCAAAAAAGGCCATAGGAATAGTAGCATTATCACTAGCTTGTACTTCAGTAATGCTTCAAATCTAGCCTCCTAAGGCAGGATTTGGCAATTTTAAGATGTGAAGACTTCAACTCCAGAACTCCTCAACCAACATTTTGAAGTCTACACAAATATGGCTGCAATAGCAAATAATATAAAATGAAAATGGTGGACAACATTGAGGTAAAATTCTGCAAAATAACTTTCTGTTGGTGGGGGCATAAGGAGGAGCAAAATAAAACATCTCAGGAATGTTCATAGCAAAGTGTTTCATGAAAAAGTTTGGCTCAGTTCCACCTACAACAATTACATTGAACAAAATTACTCTTGCTTGATCTTGAGAGATTTGGATTTGGATCTCATCCAGTGATGAAATTTGTACTATCATGTGCATATAGATGTTTCATAAAGGAACATCCTTTGCAACCAGACTGGTAGCAATAATTATCCTTAGCTTGTTTAATATTCCTTCCAAGTAAATTAGTGAATCAACATTAAAACCTAAGGCTGCAAAACTTCAAAGAAAGTATTTTGGTATAATGGATCACAACTATGCATTAAAAAAAAACTTCTTAAACACAGATTTATCTCACAAGTTGAAGCAGGTCAATATTTTTTGCATATTTCCCCCACCTCTTTGCAAATCTGAGATGGAGAGAGATAAGTTGAAAAAAATGTATTAAAATACCAATCTTCTTGATAATGATAAGATTTGCTAATTATCAATAATGAATATTGTTGAATAGTAGTAAAAAACAATGGTAAGTGGTTCTGCAACAAAACATTGCTCTTGAGGCTTCAGATGCAGAAATCTGCAGATGGGAGTGGCAATCAAAATCTTAAAGATGATGATAGCCATCCGGAGTCCTCCGGGATTAGGCGGCCTATAAATCTACTAAATAAATAAAAATAAATAAATAAATATAAATAAATAAATAAATAATGGTGGGGAGCCATAAGCTGTATAGCTTTGATCATGTGGTCATAGACACCATTTTGAATTTTGCTTCTCTACCACACATGTCCCTGCTTCTACCCACTCCACTCTATTCCATTCCATTCTCTTCTGTCCCTTCCCCTTCTGTCCCCTATGCTCTCCTCTGCACCCCTTCCTTCCATTCCATTCTCCTTCTCTTTCCCCTTCCCCTTGCCATGTCAATCAATTAGCATTCAGCAGCCAATGGACATGTATGGCTTTCTTCAGCTTTTTTGGGTACCTTCCTCTCAATGGTAGAGTTTTATCTGATTAGTTAGCCCTGGCTATCAGACAGGGTAGAAGTGATAATTAATTGATACTTTTCTCAGGAATAACAATGCAGTCCATGATTTAATGTCCTTAAAGTTATCTTCATATATTTATTCCACCATTCACATATGCTAATATGTGACTTAATTTTTGACTTAATATGTTTTGTGAAATCAACCACTATGTGCTGTAAACTATGGTTGATGGTTCTTGAGGATATAGGAACTTCCTACTATGGTTTAGTCAACAAACTATGATTAGCATAATGAATGATAGTCATTTCAACTGCTTGCAAGCCCAGAATGATGCTGAGCTGTATGGCTTATTCCTAGATGGATGTGCAGAGTGGGGTATTCAAAGCCATTACTTATCATTTCAGCTTTCTTTATTATTCCTATACAACATATTGGCTGCTTTGCACAACATGCTTATTTGTGGTTAGTTAAATTACGGTTGATGACCATAATTTTCTAGACCAGAAATTGGTTACTCAGACTGGGTTTTAGTTGGTTAAATAGGGGTAACCCAAGATTTATAGGAAGAAAATTAAGCATTTAATTCACTATATTTCACTTCCTAGTTTCTGCTTTGACAGATGTGAAATGATAATTAACAAGGGTGCCTCTGAACATGCACAGAAAGCACATTGCACTCAACACTACTCTCTGTCGATCTTTATACAATCAAGAGTCTCAAACAGGGAGGGCACACTCACCCAGAGCAATCCTGACACATCAACAGTTTCATATATCTATATCTATATATCTATATCTATATCTATATCTATATCTATATCTATATCTATATCTATATCTATATCTATATCTATATCTATATCTATATCTATATCTATATCTATATCTATATCTATATCTATATCTATATCTATATCTATATCTATATCTATATCTATCTATCATCATTATCTATCCATCTATCTATCTATCTATCTATCTATCTATCTATCTATCTATCTATCTATCTATCTATCTATCTATCTATCTATCTATCTATCTTTGCCTCTATTCTATTTGCCACTACACCATATATAAAAACTATTCATACATTATATTATTATACACAAGAGTTAAACCAAGAAAGGTAAAGAGCTTTTTCAAGATGATTGCACAGGCATATTAAATCTTGAAAAAGCATTAAAAAAAATAATGGGAATATTTGAAGCCGAAGCTCTGAAACCTTTTGTACATCAAATTTTCAACTGCATGTTGATTGCTTCTAATCTACACTTCAAGGCTAGGGAATGGAAATTGGCTGTAATTTTATTTTATTTTGTAGCTATCTTACATCATCGTCTTCTTTTAGGGCATTATGTCATCCCTGCTGAGATGCATTATCTCACGTTGGATCAGCATTAGCGATTTTTGTGGGCCTACTGCAGTGCTCCTAGAGGACTGCGGAGAAACACAGATTGAAACCTGAAGCAATACAAGCTGGAAGGAATGAAAATTTCAACATCAAAAGGCTGTTATGTCTCCTTCTCCTCCACTTCTTCCTCCTTTCATTGCAAGGTAGAAAGAAAAATATTATTATGCAGGTTAGTTTTAAAAAAATAAAACAGGAATCAGAGAAAAATGTGGAAAAGCTTACAGTCAGGGGAAAATACTCAGTGTTGTAGTTGTTCTCCATTTCTAAAAAGAAAGGCAATAAATGGAACAAAATCAGACACAAAAGAAAAGAAAACCCAAATCTTAAACTGATGCCCATATATTGTAGGGGTCAGCAGTAATACTAATAATGTTTTGCAGAAAATATTTTCATTTATTGAAAAATTTACTTAGAATTGAAAATGCATTTGGTTTATCAAAATATATGCAGCTGATTAAAAAAATTCTAATTCATTGGTTATATGCTGAACTCGATTACAGAACTACCCCATTTTCTGGGTTAATATGATAACTGATACATTCAGTATCAGATAAGTTTTATTAGCAAAACATACTATATCGCAATGACAAGCAAAGCCAAAAGTGAGGGGAGAAATCGTGTTTGGGGAAAGCATTCTGATTAGGTGTAGCAAGGAACCATTTCTCTTATTAATACTCAATTATTTTCCCCTCTAAGAAAGATATCCATCAAGCCACAGTCATGTCACTATTTTTAAAAATGGCAGAGGTGTGTATATGAGGGAGAGAGGGAAGAAGAAAAGAGGGAGGGAAGGAAGAAAGGAACTTTGAATAGGAAAAACTTTACATTCAGATCTCCCTTACGCACTTAACTCTTGTCCTTTTCTTCCCTGTATGCTGGCTACATTATACGTAATATATGATCAAACAAAAGCTGTGCTTCTCTGAAGTTTTGATCTGCCAGACCCTTCATCTGGTCCAGATGCTAGCAATATCAGATAAAGTGTCTCATATTAACATTTGTATGTACTAACTCTGACCATACAAATCTTGTATAACAAATCTTTTGCCATACAACTTTCAGATCATAATAGATATTATGACAAATATTGCAATGGGAACTCATTCTTCTATATTAGCAGGAGACATATTGAAAGCTAAATCTCAGTCTTTCCCTTCCTTATATTTTGATCTTCATTGCTTTGGGGCAATCTCTGTTGAATCATGAGACACTTGCAGTAGATCTGTGAGAAAATGAATTGTCTTTAGGTAATGTTGTGCTGCACCAGCCTGTCCCGAACTTTTACCCTATGAAAAGATTGGACTGTAACTCCCAAAATTTCAACAGCCAACATAGTCAAAACTCTAGGTGTTGAAGTATAACAGAAGAACGTCAGATATTTGCTCCTCAAACCGCAACAGATACCAGAGGAAAATTCTGTGTGGGTCTGTTGTATGAGGTATCCTGATGCATGGGTTTAGATATCTAGAACTAGAATGTGGCAACAAAAGGGTTTTTTTTTTTGAAAGATATATTTACCTACTTGTTAATTATATAAAATATAAACCTATTGTTGATGTGCTAAAGCAGGGATGTCAAACTCATTTTCATTGAGGGCCGCATCAGGGTGGTGTTTGACCTTGGGGGGCCAGGGTGGGTGTGGCCAGGATGGGCGTGGCCATCTTGGCATCATTCAATAGCCTGAGTGCTCTGCCAGCAAAAATGGAGTCTGTGGGGGCTGTGCATGGCCTCCACAAGCTCTGTTTTTGCCTGTGCTGGCCTCCTGCAGCCCTCTACCAGTGAAAATGGAGCTCAGGAGCTGTGCATGGTGGCGTGTGGCCTTCCTGAACTCTGTTTTGAGCTGGTCCTTCACTGTTTTCAGGGCAGCTCTGAAGGCCAGATATAAGCACCCGGCGGATCTCATCTGGTCTGCGGGCCCTGAGTTTGACACCTCTGTACTAAAGAGAGTATATGAGGAAAAGTGTAATAGACTAAAAATATATCCATTTAATGTATCTCTTTGATTCATTTTATACAACTTTTTTTTAATATATATATATATATATATATATATATATATATATATATATATATATATATATATATATATATATATATATATATATATATATATATATATATATATATATATATTATTATGTTTTCATTCTATACAATCACATATTCACTGTGCTTAATCAGGGCATATAACATTGAGTGATAAACACGGCCCTCACTTATATAGAAAATGCCCTCTACAATACAAACCCAATATACCACCTTGGCCCACCATACACCCTCTTTCAACCCCCTCCAACTTTCATTCTTCCTTCTCACACACCCCTCTACGCCTACTTCCCCTCCCCCTCTATCTAACCATAACCCTATCACTCCCTCTAATCCATTCCCTCCCTCCCTTCTCCTCCTCCTCTCTCTCACCCTCTCCACCCTCCTTCTTCTTTCACTCGACTCTTTCCTTTTTATACAACTTTTGAACCCAGCATCACACTAAAAAGTATATGACATTGTACTACATTTACTAAGTGAATCCCATCCCATTTTCATTCTTAAACTTTCTTCCTCTATTGTTCACTAGTTTTGTTTTACTTTTTAACATTGTTTTGAAAAATTTATAAACTTCTACAAATACCTCAATGATAAAAAATATTTACATTCATTTGGTCTGTTTTCTGTTTTTCATTATTAATATTTTATATCTTTACAGGAAAGTTGCAACATTGTACCTGAAGATACAGTGGCCCTTACTTCTGAGTAAACATGCACAAGGTCATTCTCTAACAGTCAACATTGTGAAAATGGGTGGCTCTGGAGCTGATTTCAAACTGACACGAATGTGTGATCAACGTGCAAGTCTTCCCACCCTATATGTTTTGAGATTGTTCACTCTCTCTTTACATTTGTGTACCATCTTTACATTTGTGCGTCTATAGTTTTGCATTCTTAGAGCTGTAAGTACATGCAGAAATTGTATCATCTCTAACCTTTACAGAATGCCTAATGCCTTCTGCTACTTTTGAACTTAACTCAGAATCTACTGGTAATAAATGCAGTCACAAAAATGGTGCAATTGTGCATTTGAGGAACAGTGTACCATTCAGTCATCTCTAAGCTAGTTTTCTGCAGATGTGCTGGGTTTTGACCCATAGAGCCTCCAATCTAATTGAATTTCAATACATTTGATGGGCAGCAATTTGGAAAAAGATGATTTGTTATATGATTCTATTTGTTGCTGGCCATTAGTATGCAGCCTGTGTCAAGATGATGTTGACTAGACAATTCACCTAGAATATGTTTGAAATTTCCACTCTACATGAATTGTATGAAGAGACAAGCTGAAGCTACAGAAGCAATCTGTCCTATCTCATTCTCTCAAGCTAGCAAGATGATGTAATCTGTTGTACTATCGATTCTACCCTGTTGTCCATGTCATTATAGCTGCAAGCAGAATCTATCTTTTGCCTTCTATGTGCCGGTGTTTCAAATGACTGACATTTTGATTGTACTGCAGAAATACCAATTTACTATAACAATAAAGGCAATAGGTAGACGCAGACGTGCCAATGATAAATTCATATGAAAACATATGGGGCAGGGGGTGCAGATTAGCTGCTGGCATGAGGAAGAGGTGCACTTTAATTAAGGAGACATCATTTTCCCCTTTGAAATTGCCAGAATGCCATTTGAATAAGATTTATTCATAGATATAATGGTGGAGTAGGGCCCGGGGAGCAGGGTTCTCTTTTAATTTGAATCTTTAGGATGCTGGGAAAAAACAAACAAACTGCCAAAATATTCATTTACCTTTCATCTTCATAGAAGGAGGCAATATTGGGAGATGCTGCTTTTCAGAGGAGCCTGTGGTTTTGCACAGTTTGGAGCTATCCATGATAGCATTGCTCTGGGTAATGAGTTAAAAACCAAACTGGCTCTTTCTTTACAGCACAGCAATGGGCAGGGAATGAAAGCCCAGCCTTCTGATGAAATAATCCATCCAGCATATGCAAGAATTGTACAACTGCTATTGTGTCTACAGTACATATTGCTTAGAAAAGTGATACAGGTATATTTAGACATTTCTCATATATTGTTTCTGATTTGTCTCTTTCCTAATTTTGTGGTCTTTAGTGAAAAAAAATACTATACTGCTTAACCTGCTTTTTATCCCATGCCACTTTAGATTAAACTTCTATTTCTTCTCTTTTTCCTTCTTTCTCCTTCTCCTTCTTCCTCCTCCTCAACAACTAGGGATATGGCATTGTAGATAATGGTATTGCTTGATTTCAGCAAAATTTATTATCCTTAAAGGATAGAGTTCTGTTGAATCACTACATAGTGGCTTTTGCTAAATCACTACATAGTGGATTTTGCTAAACCTTACTGTTGCTTGGCGTTTGTTCACTATGTTGTGTGAAACCAGACATTGGACTCTGGAAAGAAAGGTTATTAGGGCAACTGTTCTTGTCTAGTCTTATTACCTAGTAATAAATAGTTTGATAGAACATAGAACATAGCTTTGTATCCTGCTCAATAGTTGCTAATATCTACTTGGCATTTATTTGATCTCTTTCAAAACATCTCAAATTGAGGGCCATCCCAGTGTCTTCTGTCATCCAGTTCAATCTGTTTGTTACTTCTTGTGAAGAAGTATTTCGGAATTACCTCCCATCTTTTTCTTGGAACATTGAGCACTGATTTGGGGTGATGGTGGCAGTTAATAGTTTATAGCATACACAGATAAGATACATGCAAATGTTTCTCTAATACTCCAAACACTATTTTTTTTAACATTTAGCTGAAAAGAAATTTCCCCAGAAATTCCATCTGCCCAAATCCTAATATTAATTCAATTTGGAAACAGCGGAAGAGTAAATTCTTAGGAAAGTATAGCTGGCTAAGGAAGTGCTAAGAACTTTAAAAGGAAGATCTAACAGGAAAGTAAAGCGGGGAAGCACAGACAGCTCTTTATTGTCTGGCATGAAAGAGAATGGCATAGTCAAAGAGTTCTGAGGAAGAGACCCCTCCCTCAGCCAAAGGATCAAAAAGACCAGAGAAAAGAAGAGTTGGAAGAAGATGAATTCAGCATGATTCAGTAACTTGTGATTTGGCAATAGTGATGAGGACACTTGCCTGACTGAAAGACTGTGACCTTCTGCTCTAAGGAAACTACTTCAGACATCTTTCTGAACAGAAAAAAAGAGACCCACTGATTTATTTTATTAATTTCAAGAATGTGTGTTTTGAACTCTCATCTTGTTCTCTAAGTTGTGGCATCTTTAAAGAAGGGTCTGTACATTTTATGGCTTGAATGCTTGGCATACTGGCTAGGAGTTGCATGGAATGTAATCAAGCATTTGGAAATCACCATGTTGGAAGAGGCTAGCTTTCAAGGTGTCCTTTTTTTTTTCTTGTCAATATCCCTGAGATCTTCTAGTAAAAGTAGTTGGAGCTCATATTGGTAGATGCAGAATTGACAAAATAAGGTGTAAAATTACTGTGGTATCGTTGTCGGCTCCAGTTTTTATTTTTAAGTAATAGAACTGGACATTACAAGCACATCCTTTGAAAACCTGACACTCCTCAAGCTTTCTCTATTTCATAGAATTACTGATTTGGAAAGTGCCATTAAAGCCATTAATTTAATCCCTGGTTCAGTGCTGGAATCTAACTTAAAATATTCCTTATAGAAGTTTGAGTACATCTTCCCAATAGCTCTAGATTCTTGGTTCCACTACCAAATTGTTCTTATCATTAAGATAATATCATTAAGATATTTTTCTTAACATTCAATAAGAATTATTTTTTCTGTAATTTAAGTCTATTATTTCATTTACCGTAAAAGGTAAAGTTCCCCTTGCACATATGTGCTAGGCGTTCCTGACTCTAAGCGGTGGTGCTCATCTCTGTTTTAACGCCAAAGAGCCAGCGCTGTCCGAAGACACCTCCATGGTCATGTGGCTAGCATGACTAAATGCCGAAGGTGCATGGAACACTGCTACCTTCCCACCAAAGTGGTCCCTATTTTTCTACTTGCATTTTTTAAATATAATTTTTTATTTTTGAATAAACACAAACAGACAAAACACAACAAACATCACAAAAATATCTTCCATTATTAGGATTTTATAAACAAGTAAATGAAATGTCCGCATGTGGTTATGGATTAAATCTTTGGTATAGTTAAGGATGAAGGATGTTTAAACAACTGTAGTCAACTAAAAGTGGAGGTATGATGATGTTAATATGGTAAACATTTGAGTTAAGATATTTGAATTAATATGAATTAATGGAAGAGATGCACAAAACCTTGTAACCAGCTGATATACTTTTTATAACATGTACTTGTTGTGGTTTTTTTCCTCTGTTTTGTTTTTTGTTCTTTTTTGTTTTGATTCCCCCCCCCACTGTTGTGGGTATGTGTTGTTTATGTAACAAAAAATAAAAAAAATTTATTAGAAAAAAATATATCTTCCATTACAAATTGTAAAGAGTGTATCAATTGGTTACAAAGAACTTTCGTGCATCCCTTTCACAGTCATCACCTACAATTCATATCAAGTTATATATTTTAAATCAAATATATTTATATATATTACTATCATCATACCTCAATCTTCATATGACTATCATTGTTTTCACGTCCCTTTATATAAAATATTCCAAAATTTAAAGCAAAGCCACATGATGGCATTCCGTTATCTATTTTCAATATCATCCAGCAACATTACATCTTTATAACACTTTCTAAATAAAAATTAATTATGTTTAATAACAAAGTTTCTAAACCTCCTTTCTTAATCACTATTTACAATTTATATCCAATTTCCCTTTTATCATGTCAATACAAATATTACATTATCATTATCAATCATTTATTTAACAATATCCGTTATCATTTCTTTTTTTGTCTTAGTTTAACTAAATTTGACTTACTCTTTTTTTAATATTATAAGCTTTCATACATAACAGAGTTTCTAAACTTCCTTTCATGATCACCATTTAGAATCACTCTACTTGCATTTTTACATGCTTTTGAACTGCTAGGTTGGCAGAAGCTGGGACAAGTAATGAGAGCTCACTCCGTTATGCAGCACTAGGGATTCAAACTGCTGTACTGCCAACCTTTCTGATCAACAAGCTCAGCATCTTAGCCACTGAGCCACCACATTCCCTTCATTTACTGTACTCAAGGACAAATAGAACATGGAGCATACTTATAATAACACTTCCATCTAGATACACAACACTAATCTGGTTCTAGAATTTACCCAGTTTGTGAAGTTGTATAATAACATGGTTGCACCATAAAGAGATGCAGTGGCTCAGTAGCTAAGTCACTGAGCTTGTCGATCAGAAGGTAGGCAGTTCAGCAGTTCGAATCTCTAACACCACATAACGGGTGAGCTCCCGTTATTTGTCCCAGCTTCTCCCAACCTAGCAGTTCGAAAGCACATAAAAAATGCAAGTAGAAAAATAGGGACCACTTTGGTGGAAAGGTAAGAGCGCTCTATGTGCTCTCAGTGTTTAGTCATGCCGGCCACATGACCACAGAGGAGTCTTCGGATAGCGCTGGCTCTTTGACTTAGAAATGGAGATGACACCGCCCCCTAGAGCCAAAAACGACTGGCCTGCATGTGCGGGGGAACCTTTATTTTTATCATAAAGCAGTCAAATAGGCTGGCATATCTCCCAGGTTAAAACTATCCAAACCCAGCATATTGTGTGTGAGCCCCTTGATCAATCTGGCTAAATAGGTTGTGCATAAACAGTCAACAATACTATCAAAGCACCTCCGTCCCCAACTCCATTTCTCAAGACTAGACATTCCTGGGTGATTTTCTCTCCCCTCAGATGTCTTCGTTTCCAGTCCTGAAATATTCTTATTTTGTTTAGCACTAGAATTATATACCACTTCATAGTGCTTTTACAGCCCTCTCTAAGTGGTTTACAGAGTCAACATATTGCCTCCAACATTTTATCAACTTCAGAACAATGAAAGGCTGAGTCAATCTTGAGCCATGATCGAGGGATTCAAACTCCTGGCAGTGAGCAGAATTAGCCTGCAATACTGCATTCTAATCATTGCGCCACCATGCTCTGGTACCTTTAAAGTATCACTTCTGGTTTTCTAAATCTTAAATGTATTGTGCCCAGAATAAAGCACAGTATTCAAGGAAATATCTGACTGATGCAGAATAATTTAAATATCTAAAAATGTATTGTTATTGATGTTGCCTAAAAATTGCATTTTTTTGCAGTTACATCAGATAGCTGATTCCTATCCAGCTTGTGGTTGACTATCTTTGACACACACATGATTAAAATGACAAACATTTGTTATTGCTGTTGTTAAAAAAAAAAAAGGAAGTCTGGAAGATTCTCCATTCTTCTTGCTTCTGTTTTAACAGGGCTGCCCTAACTGGACTATAAAAATGGGGACTATTAGTGAGCAACAACAAAAAGTTAATATTTACTGTGTCTCCTTCCTGTCATGCAACATCCAGATTTTTATGGGTAGTATCTTCAATTTTCAAGTATTTGGAAGGGACTCTTAACTTTTATTTATCAATAAAATCTGTGTAAACTGAATGGGAGCCCTTCTCCTACAACAGTCATTTTGCTTAGTTGCAAGTAAATTGTGTTGCTTCATTTATAATAGAAATATGTTCCTTTCCTCCTCAGTGTTCAGCCACAATTTCCTTCTTTCTGTGCTGTTTATTTAATGTTTTTACAAAGTTGTCAGTTGCATATGGCAATCACATTACTAAGATGCTGCATCTGCCATAAGTGTGAGCTGGTTGCCAAGCACCCAAATTGCGATAATGTGTCTGCACTTTGAAAACTAGTTGCAAGTCCATTATTTTCAATGTTACTGTAACTTTGAACATGAAGTGTTAAATACCACATTATAATGCCTTGGTAAGGCCACACTTGGAATATTGCATTCAGTTTTGGCCACCCCAATATAAAAAAGATGTTGAAATTCTAGAAAGAGTGCAGAGAAGAACAACAAAGGGGGACTGGAAGCTAAAACCTCTAAGGGGATAGCAATGGCAGTTAGACTTATATACCGCTTCATAGGGCTTTCAGCCCTCTCTAAGCAGTTTACAGAGTCAGCATATTGCCCCCAAAGTCTGGGTCCTCATTTCACCCACCTCGGAAGGATGGAAGGCTGAGTCAACCTTGAGCCGGTGAGATTTGAACCGCCGAACTGCAGATAGCAGTCAGCTGAAGTGGCCTGCAGTACTGCACTCTAACCACTGTGCCACCTCGGCTCTTAATGCCACAAATGCCACAAAGAAGCGGCGGGGGGGGGTCAGCCTATTTTCCAAAGCACCAAGAAGGTAGGACAAGAAGCAATGGATGGAAACTAATCAAGGAGAGAATCAACCTAGAATTAAGGAGACATTTCCTGACATTTGCTAGAACAATTAATCAGTGGAACAAGTTACCTCCAGAAGTTGTGAATGTTCCAACACTGGATGTTTTAAAGGAGAGATTGGGCAACTATTTGTCTGAAAGATATAGGGTTTCCTGCTTGAGCAGTGGGGTTGGACTACACACTCAGAGTCCCTTCCAACTCTGTTATTCTGTTAAATGGATGTAATGCACAGTTAAGCTACCAGGGCTCAGTTGAAGACAGACCTATCTCTCCATAGGATCGGTCTGCTGATTTCTCTATAGCACTGCAAAGCATTTGTGTACATTGCAAACTATCATTGTGATACAATGATGGGTTCTGGATCCCGTTGCAACCGGTATGGTGCAACGGGGCTGGGCGTCCACCACATGCATGCACGCAGCATGCGCGCAGGGCGCGCTTGTATACTGACTACCCGTGACACTCCAGCTGCTCAGCAGAGCGTTGCACAGGCACCGTACGTTCCATGCACATGTGCGGAAGCCCCAATTGGCCAAAATACAGGTAAGGAGGGCAGGCGGGCGGGTAGGCCTAACCTGTACCGGAACAGTATCTGCTCCTCCCAGCAGGCACCGGTACACCTATACCGGGGCGTACTGGTTGTATCCCACCACTGCTGTGAGATATACTTTACTGAGCAATAGCTAAGCCTGTGTGGAAAACAGAGTTGTGTGTGTACATGTGTGTGTGTGCGCATACAAGCTGCTTTAGCTTGCAATTCCTTGTTTATGCAAGGTGGAGTTTGGGAAAAATACTTTTCACAAACCTTAAGGGGGTTTTGTAAGTAAGTTGAAAATTGCTGTGAATCTCTCTTGGGAATATTTGATGGCATTGCCATCTATAGCTGATTTGCAATTTGCCCACAAGTGAAACTTCATTCCAGCTAGTGGAAGCATCCTCCCCCTGCACCCTCAACCAGCCATCTGATAAATATACATACTTACACAATTTGGTGAGTGAAGAACCAAGTCCTCTGGGATTGGGCGGCCTATAAATCTAATAAATTAAATTAAATTTTGAGCTAAATAAAAGAATCTATTACTATACCCAAAGATGTCTTTCAGAGGGAAAAGCGTTTTCCTCCCTTCCTCATCTCCAAGATTCTTTCAAATTCCTTTTGGTGCTACATCTGAGCTTCCTTTTTTGTTGTTCGACGGCAGAAGGTTTTAGTGCCATAGTTTCCACTGACAAGTCTCTTGATTACTTGTCAACCTCCCTGGTTGATAGGAAAAAAGAGTCATGAGAAGAGTTTTTTTAAAATGATGGCTTCCCTTGGGATTAATTAAAGTGTGGGAAGTCAGGGAGGATAAATGCCCAGAAACATGAAAAACAGATCATTTAATACACATTCCTCAGTTAGCTTTGCAATTATGAACCTGATATCACCTAAAATGCTACCCCTCAAATCATTTTCCTTTGAACAATGTTTGAATGAAACGATTTTCACATACCGCAACCCTAGAAGTCCTAAGTATTGTCAAATTCAAAATACAATTAGCTGAATGAAATTGACCCAGGGAATTAATTATTAAACTTGAAAATGAAGACATGAATTTCCACATGGATGTATTTGAAAATCCTTTTCTGAATTTGCTTTTATATTTCACTCTTTCTGCTGATTAAACATTCCCTTTCTTTTTAAGAAATTAATTTGGAATCACACAATGTAGCCCAAAAGATTATCACAGTCTGCTACTTAGGAGCCTCAGAACTTGCTTTAATCATGTATTTCAACATTGCTCAGACTTGAAATGTACCACGCTCCTTTGCCTTACCCACCACAGTCTAACAACATGCTAAGACATTTGAAATCTGTACCTTCATCTTAGACAAGCATAATTAATCTTCAAACACTGCTTTTCTTAACATAGAATGCCCCAGAATTCAGAACCAAATTAACTTAAAGTATAAATCCTCTTTTAACTATTAATTGGTTCATTGCTAGGCTTGATGTATAATTATATTCGTTCTTCCTTACAGGCCGAAAAGATCATAATTCTTGTGGTTCATTTAAAATCTCATACATTCATATGGTATACAGGGTACCAATAACATAAGCTTCTTCTATGTGATAAGAATACATTAAAATCTCTTGAAACTTTTTGTTTAGAGCTATATATTTGTATATTTCCGTATCTTCACTGGAGGCAGATAAGTAATAATCTGTGGAGGGATTAAATGTCCTTGATCAGTTGACTGACACCAAAAGTGTCTGTGGGAAAGGAAGGTTAAAAAAAAGTAAACATGGCAGTCACAATTGCACAATCAAAGGTCCACCCTTGTTTTATATGGTTGCCTTTATCATTGGGGATCAGTGGATTAATTTTTGATTGAGAGTTTTGGGAAACATGAGACATCTGTGGCACAGTTGGTTACAAGAAAAATATCTACCTAGCACAGAAATGGTGAAGAGAAGGAAAAACGGTACCTCAAAATACTTTTCCATTAGTGAGCTACTGCTATGATTCTTAATTAAATAGTATACCCACTGCTGGGGAGAGTTCAGTTGTATGGACCCAAATAACGGACAGAATAACAGCATCAACCTTTACTTTATCTTACGATACTGGGAGGCCCTGATGAGATTGTAAGCACCTAATCATTTGAATGCTTAAAAGAGAGAAGAAGATGGGGTTTGAAGACCACCGGAACCAGTGACGTGCGATGAGATTTATGGCTGGTGAGGCAGCAATTTTTTTAGACCTGTGGACTTCAACTCCCAGAATTCCACAGCCAGGCATGCTCAGTTCTGATTTAAAGCAACAGCATTTGTTTTTCTCCTTTGCTAAATAAGTTTCCTTTTTTCTTTTTGTTTTTCTTCTCCCTTCCCCCCTTCCTATCTGTCTCCCTCCCTTTCCCCCCCTCTCAAACACACACACACACAAAGTTGCACCAGGAGGATGAAGTTTGAATTCCTCGCCCTCCCTCTGACCCACACGTACTTTTTCCAGCTGTTTCAGAGAGGATTTCAACTCTGCTCTTGCCTGCCATCATGAAAAGAAAAAAAATGTAGAAGGAAAAAGGCAAGAGCTGAGGTCAGGCTGGGCTAGTTGCTGCCAGAGTCACCGTGGATGACTCTGCTTAACTGTTTAAAAAAGCCTCTAAAAAGTGCCCTCTACAGGAGGAGGCAGGGGAATGACTGCCTCATCTACGTCAGGAATTTTTCGGCTTTTAACCCTTGCTTAACACTGCTCAAATGATCATAAAAAGTCAGACTAGATGAGGCATGTCTTTCTCCTGCCGCCTCCTATAGAGGGTGCTTTTTTAGACGCTTTTTTAAACAGTTAAGCACTAAGCAGAGTCATCCATGGTGACTCTGGCAGCAACTAGCTCAGCCTGACCTCAGCTCTTGCTTTTTTTCTTTTACATTTTTTTTCTTTTCATGATGACAGTGGTGAGGCTCTGCCTCCCCTGCCTCCCCTGCCTGCACGTCCCTGACCGGAACAGAGATAAAGAAAGAGGATTGAAATCTTCTTACCTTTCCCACAGGTTCTTAGAAAAGGTTAGAAAGCAATATTGGACCTAACTAAAGGTTAAAGCCCATCGGGGGGAAAAACATGATATTAAGCCAAAAAAGTTGATGCAAGTTTTAAAGGAATATCTATTGGCAAAGCAATTTGTTTTTGGTGTGAATGGGATTGTTCTAGTTTATCCTAATCATTATCTTGAGTTAATGGTTCTATTTTTAAAAAAACATTTCAGAATTATGAAGTTTTGAGGAAATTAATCTTACAACCATTTCAAGGAAGTCATCAATCCAAATTGTGATTTTCTTAAGCAAAACTGATGAGCCAGAAACCCTTCCTTTACCATCATTTCAAGTTCTATCCTGCATCAAACTGAAATTTAATTATAATGCTAGTGATGATCATTCCATCATTCATTCATGGACGCCATTCATTATTAGGATGCAAAGTCTGAAAGATTTTGAACTGAATCTAGTGTGAAGCTGTTCATTGTTCCAGTTTGTTTGTGTGGTTCATGGTCAGCTTAGCTCTTTTCAGGAAATCTTCTTTTTAAACAACTTAAAGAGCAAATATTATATTATACTCAGACTATGCAAGATGACTTTATCTGGTCTTTCTGAAATAGGCATTTTCTGATTTCTTATGCCTACATATGCTCATATACATTTCCCAGCTGAACTTGCTGTCATTGACTATGTTCCCAAGTGGCATTATCTAATTTGTATGTGACTTGGGAGGGGTACTCTTTTAAGATGTTGCTACTTCCCATAGTTTAATAGGCTTTAACCTTGAACAAACCTAGCTTTGAAGCTGGTTGGCTCTTGTTTGACATTGCTGTCTTAAGAAACTTTGGCTTTCAACAAAATTCCTGTAAGTATGGGACCGAAATATATCTTAGTTAGTTTTATATAAAACAGACTGCTAACACTCTCCTTTTCATCTATCGGAAAGAGGTAGCACAAGCAATTACTCTCTATAGTAAAAATAAAGATATTTCAAGGTGAGAAAAAAAGAGGATGACAACCAGAAATTAGGTGTCCAGATTCCAGTAAGATAAATACTATTAAGAAGAGCTAAGGAATAAAGACCCAAATACTTTATTTAGTATTTGCTGATAGTATCTTCTCAGTAAGTACACAGATTTTGCCTCTTTGCAGAGATTGGTTAAATTACTGGGACATAGTTGTAGTAATCAGGGACCACAAGGCCAGATCTTTATCAAACAAAGAGCAAAGTCATATATCTTGTTTCATACAAAGCAGCCTTCATGTTTTGTAGATGCTTTGGCCATTGTCTCTAGGAATTATGGAACTGTAGTAGATCTGGAGGACAACAGTAAGAAAAGACTGATATCTTGAAGTTTAATGGTAAAGAAAATATTGTTTATTCATGGAGTCATTGATGATTGAAAAAATTCAATGGAATACAATTGAATGCAAGTCTTTTGATTTCTGATAGTTATGGATCGTTACATATACTTCCAGATAATGTACAGCAGTTTTGAGCAATGTTTGATTATGTATTGATGGATTAATTGGAATTTAGAATATCCGGTAAGTCTGGTTCAGAGATGAATTAAATGGAAAATAATACATGTTAAACCATACAGATACACAACCTCAGTAGTAGTAACACAAAATATAGCAATGCAGTATTCAATCATAATGCACATTTTCCTTAAACCAAAGAAATAAATTAGTGAACGGTTCCCTGTTTTAGTTCAGAATCTTTGGACAGATAGCCAATATTTATTTATTCATTTATTGGTTTGCCCAGCTCAAACAGTGTGGTGTAGAATAGACAAACAATAAACCACATAACATGAAAACATACATAAAATATAAAATATGAAGTGTAAAATGATGGCCAAATACAATAATTAAAGAGCCAGAAGGAAACTTCACTCAGTTGAACCCACATTTTCTTTTTTAAAATATGTATTAAGAATGTTTCATAGAATATATGACAAATAAAAAGAAAAGAATGAAATAGATGAAATGAGAAGAAAATAAACTAAAGTTAAGGAATAAAATAACTTCTACATTTTTTTCACAGATACAAACATAATCCCTCCTTCCTGTTAAATATTACACAAGTCCTTTCAGCCCCTCTTTTAAGTCTTAACAGGTTTCTTAAAGTTGTGACAGTTTTCTTAAAGTGAAGTTGTGGTCTCTCTTATACCAGCAGTTATAAGAGTTATGACACATGGGCAACTCCTAATAGTCACACTTCCTAGAAACCGTGGCAAAGTTTTTAAAAAGTGAAGATTAAAAGAGAAAACCTGGAGCTTCTTATGGGAATGTATGTGTGGGCAGATACTTCTGGAAGAAGGGGGTCCCACAAGGTAATGGCATGTGGGAATGACCTTGGGAGACAGGAGGGTGTGCTATTGATTGGATAACCAATGTTGAAAAAATATTTCAATCAACTCAAGTCGGAGGATATGGGATTTTTTTTCCAGAAGAGACTCTTCTTGAAATAAAGAAGGATGGGAGAAATATTTTTGGACTTGTAAGATTCTGTTAACATGCCCTTCAATGAAGATAGAGTTAGTAGTTATAGCTGTGCTCCTTGCCTGGACTACCTTGAAGGACTTATAAGCTCAAGCTTGTAGGGTTATTTCTACACCACATACAAACCTATTGGGACTGGATTGGAAACCTATTGGGACTGGTGAACCTTGCAATGTAGCAGTGTTACATGCAAGTAATGAGCTGCACACAGAACTATCTGCACCACTATAACCTGGGCCAGCTGAAATTTCTGGAAGGTTTTCAAAAGCAGCCTTATATATACACACCATGTTTCCCCAAAAATAAGACAGGGTCTTATTTTCTTTTGACCCCCAAAATAAGCGCTTGGCCTTATTTTGGGGGAGGTCTTATAATTTTTGAGGTGCAGGAGGCAGTGAGCATGGTCATCTCATGGCTGCCGCTATGTTGCAATATTTTCAGGAAAGACTTATTTTCGGGGGAGGGCTTATTTTAGCACATGCACTCAAAAGCCGGATTGGGCTTATTATCAAGGGAGGTCTTATTTTCAGGGAAACAGGGTAGCATATTGCAGTAGTCTAACTGAAAGGTGGTTAAGCTGTGAGTGACTATGAGCACAACTTTCTGATTCAGGAATGGGCACAGGTAGTACATAAGATGCAGCTTTGCAAAGACCATAACTGCTATCTCTTCTTTTAGCTGGAGCTATGAGTCATATGGAGCCCTGCCCCATATTCACAGCTTACCCCCCCCCAAAGTATGATTGCAAATTATCAGTACTAACAGATATTGGGCTAAAGTAGGTATGATAATGATGTAAATATCAATCTAGTATAGTAAACATATCACTTTTCCATGCTCCCCTTTCCAAACTGTCTTTATCAGTAGTTTTTATTGATTTAGCTTAAAATCTATCTTTCCACTAATAAATGATGTTCAGTAATGCTTTCCTCAATGAAGACTTTGAATCCTGAACAAGAAAGAAAAAGCACCTGGGAAATGAGTCATTTTTGGATAGGGTAGCCATATATACACTACCAAAAATTGAGAGCATGCATAATTAAAAGAAGACAAAAGCTAATGCATAACATTTTCACAAGATAATGCACACAAATGTAGAAATCTATATGCTACTAAAATTCTTGTTGTCATGACCTTTAATTAGGTGAAACAGTACATCACAGGGCAAGAATTTTTGAACCAAAGTACCTCAAATGAACTAACTTAAAGAATGTATCCAAAATCTTGTGTCCATAACAGAGGTGGGTTTCTGCTGGTTTGCCCTGGATAGGGCAAACTGGTAGTGGCGGCAGCGGGAGGTTCCACCCATCCACCTGGACGCTTCTGCGCATACGCAGAAGCGTCACACGCCCGCACAAGCGAACCGGTAGTAAAATAAATTGAAACCCACTGCTGGTCCATAACTCCTGAGTGAATGAAATTTGGAAACGTTGTGGCTGCTTCAAAAAACGACGGGGGAAAGGTGGAAGATTTCTGATGCTTCCTGTCAGCTTTCCACAAGGAAACTCAGCATGGAAACTGGCAGGAAATCAAACAATTTTAAAAAGAGTAAGGTATTATAAAGAAGTGGCTTCTGATCTTCTCAACAGCAGTAATAAATGTATTTATATTTTACTCTCTCTTTAAAATTGCAGATTAATTTCCTTTTCTTTTTTTCATAAACTACCTTTATACCTTTGTACCTTTTTAAGTTTTCAAACTCATAAATTCATTTTTCTCTTTTTTTCGGCAAAAAGTCTATAAGGGATTTTCAACCACTGATAAATATGGTAGTTGTTCTTTTTCCAATCAAACAAGTTAATTTTTTTCATCTCTGCCAGTTCTCTTATTTTTACCAACCTATCCTCCAATGTGAACATTTCAGAGACTTTCCATTTTTATATGCATAATAGTCTTGTGGCAGTAATCACATAATTGGTTCAGAGATAGTAAGACCAATTTTTATTGTATTCTGCAGATGTCATCTGAAAGTGTTATGCTTTGTTATGCAATAATGTCAGAACATTTTAATTGCAATGGTAACATAATCACAGAATATTAATTCCCAGAAATTATTCTTTTTAATCTTATAAGTCTAATGGGAAGAATTTCCATTGACATAAACTGTTACAAAAGTAATCAGTGTCACATTATGGAATGTATAGCAGTTTCAATAATATTTGAAGCTGTGATAGAGCCCAAGAATTTATCTTTGCTTTCTTCTTTATTTTGTACTTTACTGTCTCCATCTCAGTCCCCAGAGGCCCAGACATTTATGGGTACATGGGCTCATTCTTTATGCTCTATTGAGTTGGAAAATCAGTAACTGTTCTCTTCCTTTGCTTTTCTTCTCTTCATGGATTTTTCATTCTTGGGGTTAGGATAAGGTTAGGGTCTTTATCACTGTAAGGTAACCCTTAACAATGGTAGGTATTTCTCTCACTGTGAGATTCTTGGCGCCCTCTGTGCTTAATTGCTTTCTTGCAGTTTCATTACCAAACTAAATTACACCATCAGTGGTAAAAGGGAGTAGGGTTTGCTCTCATTTTATATAATATTTGCTTGCCCTGTCAGTGTTGGTGGAGGAAATCTTGAGTAGGCTTTTGTTAGCTTGTTTGCCTGAATTGGTAGTTCCTTAATTGGGGTATTGTTTACTTCTTGATAGTTGGTCTAGCGTTAATCTTGATGTTAATCTCTGCTCATCTCGGTTTTGACTGCTGGTAAAAGAGGTGTTTTCATCTTTTGTTTCCTTTTTGGCTTTTTGATGATCTTTTTTGAGTGGTATATAGATGTTATTTATCTCTCTGGGTCTGTTGATGGCTAATTTATCTGAGTGCCAGGCTTCAAGAAATTCTCTAGGGTTTTTGGACTTGGTTTGGTTTAGGATGCTCAGTTTTCTAGTGAAACTATGTTATGTTGTGAAATTAAAGAGCTTTTATTATGATTCTGGCTGCTAGCTGGTGTTCATGTACATTTAAATCTGTACTTTTCATTCACTTCACCATACAATGCCTATAGGTAATGCCAAAAGAAGACTGAATAAAACAATCCTGTTTAACTAGTTTCAGAATCCAGAATAAAAAATGGTTACATTTAACAAACAAATGAGCAACTATACACTTGGACTAAAAGCTGTAATTTAATTTACTTGGGGTAGGATTGTTCCCAAATCAATCCCAAACAATCCCATGATTTCAGTTGAGAATATTTGCCTCTAGTCAGTTTCAAAGATAATCTTGTAAATTTCAGAACCAAATGGTTGTTAGAAATTGTTAGAAATTTTCTGATTGTTAGAAATTTAAGTAATAAAAAAAGCAATTTGTCCTACTTTGGGATAAGTCCAAAACTCCTAGAGAATTTCTGGAAGCCTGGTACTCAGAACAAATCAGCCATCAACAGGCCCAGAGAGATAAATAACATCTACATACCACTCAAATGAGCTACCAATCCCATGATTTCAATTGAGCTACTAAACCCATGATTTCAATTGAGAATGTCTACCTCTAGTCGGTTTCAAATCTTGTAAATTTCAGAACCAAATCATAAGACATTTTCTGTTTGTTAGAAAAGAATCCAACCAGAAAGCTAGAATAACAACACTTGCATTGCTTTTGGAAACATTTGCTTTTTTGGGGGGGGGGGGGGGTGGTACCAGAAATGTTTGATCTTTTGTATACTTCACTATCATAGATTAGATCTGAGAATAGTATTTAACATGTTTTAAAGTGTTTATGCTTGTATTCATCCTTCATAACTCATACACTTCAAGTTGTAGAGTGACACCTGTGCATTTTCATGTCAGTGACAAATGGATGAAGTTTCTTTGAGGTTCTTGAAGCAGGGCATTTGTCATTATCTTGAGTTCACTGATAATTATTTCATTTCCATTGCTTGAAAGTTGAGGCAGCAATCACATATCACAGAGTTAAAATGACTATTTATAGGGCAGCTAAATTATGTCATTATCAGTTTAAGTCAGCTTTTGCTTTGCTCCTGGGGATAAAACAACAATTTGAGTCTTCTGAAACTCATCAGACGAGAACAGAGTGCCAAGAATATAAATCTTCTCTGGAGCCAAAAAGTAGGGGGAAAATGATTGTGTGAGCATAGAAAAATGTGGTGACCATCAGATAAAACTG
Organism: Thamnophis sirtalis; assembly: GCF_051295495.1. NCBI lineage: Eukaryota > Metazoa > Chordata > Lepidosauria > Squamata > Natricidae > Thamnophis > Thamnophis sirtalis. The sequence continues at coordinate 33,349,484 of NW_028261385.1, read as the reverse complement.
ACAGCGATGCTCTTGACAGAAAATAAGTCAGATTGCTGATTGGTTGATAACTTTGATGTAATATTCGGCAATTATTTAACTGAGATTGTACAGTAAGATAAATAGGGACAGATAATGAAAAAATGCATGTTTTACCTCCTTTCAAATATTTATCCATTATTTATTTCAATATCTATACTTAAATTTAATATGGATTGTTTATGATTGGAAATAAACTAAATAACACACCAGAAGGACCTACAATGTATTCTTAAAGATAAATGGTTGCACATTTAAATTCGGATCCGATATACAAATTAAGAGCATGAGCAGTGAGCAAAGAGATCCTTTATATTAAAACTCACAGAGATTTAAGTGGTAGTGCATATGGTCTATAACACATACTGGTTGGGAATTCTGAATCTCAATGCATATGAAGGGGACCATATTGGAGAAGTATGTTTTATAGAAGGACTGGAATTAATTCTTGATATCTCCAGTTTACAGAATCAGATTAAAAACCTGAGATTTCTACAGGGGGCAATTTTTTTAAAAAAAATCAATATATGGCCATGACTGTACATAAAAAAAGCAGTAGGACATCAACCTCATGGTTATGGCTGCCATCTTAACTTTGTTCACCCAATCACCCATGGATAACCCTGCTGTCTGCATGAGTTCTTAAGGGTTTAGCAGCTATCAGAATAGGCATTACTGGGCTGGAAACAGAGGCAGTATTCAGCTGATTCTCTCCGGTTTGGAGGAACCGGTAGTGATGGCTGAATGAGGTTCCTCCCACCCACTCTGATGTAATGCGTGAGCACTGCGTATGCGCAGAAGGCATGTGCGTGTGCTCACATTTGTGAACTGGTAGGGAAGTTAAGTGAATCCCACTGCTGGCTGGAAAGATACATTTTCTGGCCTGGTGAATGCATTTTCCTCTGTTCATTTTAGGGTTAGAGTAGAAAGACGAAGTGCTACAATTTTTCTTCCATATCTTTTGCCCATAATCATCTTTCCTACTTCACAGATGTTATAAAGAAAGAGGATAGGATCGATTTCTCTATGGTATAACCTTCAAAAGCAAATCGTACTTAGGACTGAGCTGATGGTAAATGTGCACTTACTTATCCTTCCACATATACAGATGCAGTCACATAAATCTGTAGCTTGTATTTCAGAAATGTGTAAAGTGCGTGATTCATCTCATAAACAGCTGTTGTGCGTGGTTAAATATGGGCTTAATGCCTTTAATGTTGGTTTTTAAATGTGCTGATCTCAAAAGCAAATCAGTTTCTGGTCTCATGATGCCAAACAGAAGCATAAATAATACTGAAGTCACCTTTGTTCTCAGTTGCTTCTTTGTGAGTTAGTTCAGAATGATCTCAAATAAATAAAAAAAGGGGGGGGGGTGTTTCCATGCGTCTTTTATAATTTTTGCCTTTCAGAGAGAGAAGGCAAAAATGATACACATATATTAAAAATAATGTACAGCTCGTGGTATAAAGGTGAAATTATTTCTCCCAAAGGTGCTTCTAAGAGAAGAGGAGAAGTGTAGACCAGGGCTCTCCAACCTTGGCAACTTTAAGTCTGGTGGACTTTAAGCCTGATGGACTTCAACTTCTAGAATTCCCCAGCCAGAGCTGAAATCCGTCAGGTGTAGACCATTGTTTATTAGTGAATCAGCAAATTTATGAGAATAAGTTAGACTCTTGTCTAATGTAAGTATACTGCCTGAAGAAAATCTCTTCCAGTCTTCTCTTTGTCTTCTTAGGTGGAAGTAAGTTTGTGGCCAGAACAAGCAAGAAATCAGAGTAGGAGGAGTTTCCTTGACTTGGCCTTCTTTATTTTCTAAACTAAACCAAAACTAAGTACTTTAAAAAAGTTAGAAATGTTTTAGAAGTCAGAAGCTGCGTTGCAAAGCTGGGGAAGGGAAGATATCTTCCATGTTCCATTGTAGCTATTATCACAATTACGATATTAGCAAGACCAGTACATTAGGTTTTCTCTGCATCTCTTTTTAAAAATCTTCTTCACTTCCCCCATATGTCCTTCAGGACTTCCTCCTCTTTTATCCTCACAACACCTTTGGGGTTAGGATAGGTTGAGAGATGTGCTTCAAAGCATGACTGATTGCAAATTCAAATCCCAGTTTCTCAGGTCCCAGTTTCCCATGTTTCTATCTCTGATGATAAGCCTGGGTGTAAAGAAGAAATAAAAGGGGTATATGTTGGCACAGAAGAACTGCCCCTACCTCTTCTTTCTGTCTTTAAAACCTAATGTCTTCCAGAATTGCTGAATTGCTTATCCCAGAATTCATAGGTCAGCCCCTACACATTTAAAAAGAGTCTAGAGATTTGAGATGACAATTATATGCTATTAGTTTCCACATTTTATTTTCACTGCCTTTCACCCTTTGCTGGAATTTATGGACCTCTCTTCATTCTCTACAACTCTCCTCCAGACAGCAAATGTGTATGAAAGTACTCCCACATCCACCTTTCTGTCCTACTCTCAATGCCCTATCTATCCATTTCTGAAGCCAAGGAAAGCTGAAACACTGAGAGCATATGTACCAAAGACAAAATCCTTGTGTGTCCAATCACATTTGGCCAATAAAGAATTCTATTCTATTCTATTCTATTCTGTTCTGTTCTGTTCTGTTCCGTTCCGTTCCGTTCCATTCCATTCCATTCCATTCCATTCCATTCCATTCCATACTGCTTTACCTTTGAAAATTAACCTGAATATTTGCTAGTGTTTCCATGATCAGTAAACAGGTGATCGCTATTAAAAAAAAAAAACCTCACATAAAACCAGGATTATATTACTACAACCATTGCATCATCAAAGCAGATTTTCCTGGGTTTTCTTTTTTCCCCAAAGTTAATGCAAAGTTGGTAAATCCATTTTATTAAATCAAATGTAATCTCAGATCTGGTCCTACTGCCTGGCATTTCAATCTCTTTCTCTCGTTCTCTTTCAACTATCATCTATCTATTGATCTACTGCTGGAGCACCATTCTGAGGCCAGCTGTGGCTCTTGGATTGAAAAAGTGATATGCCTTGGATATAAAAGGATGCAACTTCCATAAATGTAATTTCATGGGTATAAGTTACAGCTCCCTCGATTTCATTTTCATGTAAAGAAAAAGGCCCTGCTAAGATCTATAAACAGTGGAACAGTGGCCCTACTGTAGAGAGGCTGTGGATTTTCTGCAGGGTTTACAGAAGAATGTGGACATCCGCACCTCGTGGATGGATTAATAAAATCCCATCTCTGATGGAGATGGGCAGTTATGAAATATGAAATATAAATTGATATATCCATGTTATCTCCTCAGGATATTTCCACACAAGCTCACAAAGAAGACAAATGCATGTTAATAGCCAATAAATAAATACTTTTCTGTACATTACAGATTTGGGTTGGATGAGATTATTCTTTTGTAAGGTGACCAGATTTTCAGATTGCTAAAGAGGGACACTTTTGACAGGGGGGGGGGGTTGATTAAAAAATTTATACGGAGCAACAAAAATTTTCCTACAACGCAAAAATAGTATTGTAATATTTTTTATTTCAACATAACTACAATTTACAAATATAAATTGTAACTGTTGCCAAACATCAAAATTTTGATCACGTGACCATGAGGATGCTGCAACGGTCGCTAAGTGTGAAAATGGTCGCCAAGTGTGAAAAATGGTAATCAGTCACTTTTTCAATGCCATTGCAACTTTGGTCACTAAATGAACTGTTTGAAAACTAAGGCTAGCTTGCATTATAATGCCTTATGGTAGCTTACATTTTCAAGAGAGAGAAGCTAAACTCCTAAACACACAAGGAATTTGTCTTTAGTGAATATGCTCTCAGTGTACATAAAGAAAAATAAAATAGAATACATTCATCAAGAATCATAAGCTACAACACTTAGTGATGGTCACTAAAGCCTGGAGGATTGTTCCCTCTGTGCTTCTTTAAAACAATATATGTTAGAATAGAATAACAGAGTTGGAAGGCACCTTGGAGATCTTCTAGTCCAACCCCCTGCTTAGGAAGGAAGCCCTACACCATTTCAGACAAATGGTTATCCAACATCTTTTAAAAAACTTCCAGTGTTGGAACATTCACAACTTCTCTCCTTGATTAGTGTCCACCCATTGCTTCTTGTCCTACCATCACGTACCTTGAAGAATAGTTTGACTCCCTCTTCTTTGTGGCAACCCCTGAGATATTGGAACACTGCTATCATGTCTCTCCTAGTCCTTCTTTTCATTAGTGGTTCAGGCACCAGACAAGAAATCCTGCTTGGATGAAATGAGGCCAGTCACTCTTTTTTCCCCTTCTTTCCTTCCTTCCTCCTTTCCTTCCTTCTTTTCCTTCCTTCCTTGTTTCCTTCCCTCTTTCTTTCCTTTCCTTCCTTCTTTCCTTCCTTCCCTAACTTTCTTCCCCCCTCCCTTTTTCTGTTGTGGGGAGTTGGAAGGAGCATTAGATCTGCTCACCGCCTTAAAAGTGGGATTTTTTAAAAATGGCTTTTTTAAAAGTGATTTCAGCCGGGATGCCTTTAGTACTTGCCCCATCCGTCCTCCCATCCTCCTTCCAAAAAGTTGATTTAAAAAGCCAGCGATCTGCGCCCGCTTCTCCAGCGTTCCTGATTCAGGGGCAGAGGTGCCTGGGCACGCCATGTTCCCCCCTCAAGGCTTCGCGTTAAAGCCAGAAAGGACCTCCACAGAGATGGCTCTGGGTCTGGGAAGGCAGGGCAGGGAGGGATGCTGGACAGCAGCTTTCGCCTACAGCCTTGGGGGGAGGGGGTGTTTGCAACCCTGCCCTGCTTGGCGCCCCTCATTGCTTGAAATGAGGTGTTCTGTTTGGGGGGGGGGATGCAGGAGGTCCAAATAAGAGGCGGGCTCAGCCTCCGCTGGGATGGAGCAAGCAGAAGGAAAGGCAAGAGCGGGGGGCGGGGGATGGGACTTTGCTGGCAGTTGCAAATCAGCCTTCCCCCGATTGCCTTCCCCCACGCCTCCCAACCCTTTTAATAGCAAGCTACCCACATCACCAGCCCCTCCCAACCGGATCCCCGCCTGCCTCTCCTCGGCTCACCCAGACCAGATTGACAGCAGCTTGCACGGCATGGCTGCAGAAGAGCGGAGCCCAAAACAAGCGGGGAAAAAAAAAACTTCCGACGGCTGAGCTGCTTGGCCCAGGACCTAACCTCCTCCTTACCATCGCTCTCCCTGCAGAAAAATGGTGTGCGTCGGCGCGCGCACGCGCAAAAGGGGAGGGAAGAAAACACTGCCCTCTAAAGTCCACATCAGGAACAACACTTTAGAGAAATAAAAAATTTTTTTTTAACGGCGTCCTTTTTAAAATTGATTTTCTTTCTTTTGGAAAATCGGGACTTTTTCAATACGCGAAGGGACACGGGACAAATTATTAAAAATCGTGACTATCCCGCCAAAATCGGGACGTCTGGTCACCTTATTCTTTTGGTCCCATTCAACTTTACAAATCTATGACTGTGCAGTTGGAATATAGGGCAACAAATCATGCCTATTAATGTACTTAAAGGGCTGGGCAGAGCTTTTTATTCTTCCATTTCATTTCATTTTCTGAAGTTTGCATATTTCAACCTGATTCTCTAGAACAGGGGTGTGAAACTCAAGGCCTGCAGGTCGGATCTGGCTTGTGGGGTGCTTAGATCTGTCCCATGGGGCCATCCTGGAAACAGTGAAGGAGTGGCCCGTGGTGCCTCTGCCAGCAAAAATGGAGCTTGAGAGGGCCATGTGCAGCCTTCCCAAGCTCCGCTTTTGCTGGCAGAAGGTTGCAGGAGGCCAATTGCAGCTGATAATGGGAGCTCCGGAACTCATTTTTGCTGGCAGCGCATTTGGACCATCCCAAGGGTCCTGAAATGAGTGACATTGAGCTGGCCATGGTCACCCTGGCCACACCCACTCTGCCCCCCCCCAAGGTCAAACACAATCCTGATGCAGCCCTCAATGAAATAGAGTTTGACACCTGTGTTCTAGAAGCCTTGAGATTCTTGTGACTGGAGTGTGTACTTGCTGAAATAGGAGGAAATTGCTTGCAGAAAAGAGGGATCACTTATTATTTAATTACTATAACACTGTGGGATTTTTTTTTGCTTCTATTGCTACAAATAATGCTTCTCTTCTATAATGTGACCATAACTGACAGTTGAGAGTATTCACTCAATTCACATTTAGCAATATGGTAAAGGCAAACAAAAATCACGTAATGTTGTTAATCTTCATAATGGTGTTCTTACCCCATCATCCTGCTCACTGTTTTTACATTTTACATTATTTTAAAAGGTTTGCAAACATACCAATTAAAAATTAATTTTAAGACTTTTATGAAAGTTGGTTAGATTCTGTTGAAAGCTGATGTTATTAAGTCATTCATTTTGGAACATCTTAGTTAAATTTCTTCTTTACATTACTTGAAAATGTGACAGCCCTCATCATAATCAGTGATTAAAAAAAAGAATATTTAAAGTTTATCAAGGACTGATGATTCAGATTTCAGTATCTGAATTATTTGGTTCTTTGATACAGTTATATTCATATTGTTTCATCACAATATTTCCACCCAATCTCACACAGAAGAAAAATGCATGTTAATAACCAATAAGGTCTAACGGGACGACATAATATATTTTTACTTGCCAGGACTCCTCACTTAATTCAGAATAAACTGTGCAACAATTTAAATGGAAAACCATGTGCAGAAAACAGGTCACAAACAAACCAAGCCATGGATCACATGTCAAATATGCAGCACCAAAATAAGGAATTAAGTAAACTGTAGACAAATTTTTAGATAGGGGAAATTCTTTAAGTTAATCTACTAAGTGCATTTTTATTGGGAACTCAAACACAAGCATGTTTCTTTTTACATGATTCACCAAACCAAAAGAGAATGGACAAAGACAGAACGGCTGACTGGGGAATTCTGAGAGTTTAAGTCCGCACAACTTAAAATTGCCAAAGTTAAGGAACACTGGTTCACAGGATATCCATCTGGAGCTTACTGTGTTGTCTATGTCCATGACAAACTCTTTAACCACTATATGCCACTCCTTGATTCTCCCCCTCTGTTAGCTATTGGGAACTGCCTACCATGCTACAGGGTGAGAGTAATAAAAGATTCTGATGCCCTGTTACAACAGCTAAGTTCTACAGCTTTGTTTTGCATGCTAATTGGTTGAGGAAGGCAGTTTCACACATCCATTGCCATTAATGTTCCATTTGAAGAGTCAGTTTAACTCCTGGGAATTCACTTCACTTGGGAAAAGAATTAAGTTGCTGCTGAGTGAGCAATGGTACGAAGTTTGGTGGCAGGAAGATAATCCCTTGCTTATTCGGTATATCAGAAGACTGCAGGATATAAAAGATTTGCCAGCTTGGACGAACAAGCTCCAACAAGAAAGCTTCCTGCTACATTCATGTTGGAGACTATTATTTGTACAATTCTGGAGGCAATTTTGGACAAGAAAGAAGGGCAAATGAAAGTAGAGATTGCATTACCTTACTGAACAAATAATCAGAATGTGGAGACTGGGAAAGACACTGTGGATTTTGGATGAGCTGTTATCCAGAGCCACTTAAAATGGTTTAATGCCATTAACCTCAAAGGGGTGCAGTTAATTGCCATTATGGCAACTTGTGCTTGAATGCACCCTCTGCTATTGTACTATAAGAGGGTTTTTGGAATACAAGATATTGGTTGTCATATAAAATAATTTTATTTTGGTAACACTCTGCTACCTCTGATGATAAAGACTATATTTTATTAAGTCATGTTCTGAACCTTTACAGTCATCAGAGTGGAGAGTGATTGCATGCTAGAGAAAGCTTAGATTTAATTTGTATTTAACCCAAGCTGTTTTCTCCAGACAGTTTCATCTTTTCCCAATTTATCCTATACCTATAAAGTTTTATTTAGTGTATTATTAAACTTAGCTATGACATTACGGTCAACATTCTGGAAACCATTTTATGACTCCTCTACCTTCTTTTAAGCTGTGCAATAAACTGGCTTCTTAATGACAGGTAGAGTAGAAAGACTTAAGAAAGTCAGAGCGTCACTTAGAAAACCAAGGGAGAACAAAATTACCAAATCCCTGATGGAATCAAATGTGCATAAAATGGCAGTGAACAAAAGGCTGATTCTTGCTAATACCTTTGCATTTCCATTCCTGAAAAACCAAACAAACCCACAGCATAGTAGCTTGCTTGTGTTTTTATCTTGCACTAGTGACAACCCCGGCTGATGATCCGGCATTTTTTATAGGGGGAAAATGTCCAAACCAAACGTAATATCTGATGTTGGATTTTCCCCCTTACCAGAAGGAGCCCCATTGTGGAGTATTGTGAAACAATTACCATGGGAACTCCAATGTGCTGTACAGTAGAAGCCAGTATGGCAGTACGGCACAGCAGGCTGTATCTTAACAAAATACCCCCCCCCCCCGGGGTGTTAGGGGTGTCTTACCCCCACAGTATTTTTCTCCAGAGAGTAAATCGTCTGTCTACCAAGTTTGATTGAAATTGCTTGAGGTATTCCAGAGTTATGATGGAACACAAACACACAGACACACAGACACACAGACACACAGACACACCGACAGGGCTTCTTTGTATGCCGTATATAGATTGATCCTTAGTGCCAAGTGACTTCCTTGCATGTGTGGACGATGAGAATTCTAACCCAAGGAGGAATGAAGTGCTTCTCTTTGCAGCATTTTGGCACTGTGTGTAATCCACCTTGGCAAATATATATCCCTAATCCCAAAGGTGCTTTTCTCAAGAAATGGACTTTCTTGTTTTTCTTTGAAGATGTTTTGCTTCTCATCTAAGAAGCTTCTTCAGCTCTGAAGAAACGGAAGAAGCTTCTTGGGTGAGAAGTGAAACGTCTTCAAAGAAAAACAAGAAAATCCAGTTGCCTCTTGAGAAAAGCACCTTTGGGACAACCATGACCTGGATGGCTGAGAATCTCCAAAGACATATATCCTGAATATTCAGAATAGTCAGAATATCAGCCTTCTACCTTTCTGAGGGAGGTAAAATGAGGACCCAGATTGTAGGGGGCAATATGCTGACTCTGTAAACTGCTTAGAGAGGACTGTAAAGCACTGTGAAGTGGTGTAGAAGTCTAGGTGCTATTGCTATTATCATAAGCACATATTTATTTTCACATAGACAACTAATGCTAATATGATGGTGAGGCTACTATTAAATGTCTTTTAAAAATGCCTGATAGGGTGGCAAATTTGTAACTAACTAATAAGGGGAAAGTAGGAACATATCTGTATTAATTATCAATGTGAAACAATGAAATTGTGAAAAGGACCTGGGAGTAAGGTGCTATTTTCCTCCAATGCAATAAAGCGTCCTGACTGGCTATGAAATAATGGCTGTACCTATTGAAGTCAGAACAGTTTACAATTTACAAATAGCCCGCAGCTTACAATTCTTCATTTAATGATAGTACAAGGCATTCAAATTGTTTTACTACAGGTTTTGTGGGCATGGCGTGGTTTGGTGGGCGTGGCTTGGTGGGCATGGCTTGGTGGGCATGGCAGGGGAAGGATACTGCAAAATCCCCATTCCTTCCCAGTCCTGGGGAAGGATACTGTAAAATTCCCATTCCATCCGCATTCCTGAGGGAAGGGTACTGCAAAATCCCCATTCCTTCCCCACTCCTGAGGGAAGGATACTGTAAAATCCCCATTCCTTCCCCACCCCACTAACCTGCTTTCGAGCTCTGTTCTCCTGTGCAGGCCAACAGAAGAAGACCCAGCCGATCAGCTGGGATGCCAATCAGCTAGGACTTGGGCGGCAGCGAATAGATGAGGGCGGAGTCAGCTAGAGGTGGTATTTGCCGGTTCTCTGAACTACTCAAACTTTCCACTACTGGTTTGTCAAAACTGGTCAGAACTAGCTGAATACCACCTCTGGTGTAAGGTTAACAACAGCCTTGGAAAAAATGCTTTACTACCTGTACTTATGATGGTCACACTACACCAGAGGTGGGTTGCTTCCACTTCAACCTGGTTCAGGCAAATCAGTAGTGGCTGCAGTGGGAGGCTCCGCCCACCCACCCCGATGCTTCTGCACATGCACTGAAGCGCCAAATGCGTGTGCGAGTGCACATTGTGCACAAGCAAACTGGTAGTAAAAATACTGGAAACCTACCCTGCACTACACCTGTGGTCACATATTCGCAATTCAGGCAGTAGGCAACTAGTTCAGATTTATGACCATTTTCAGCAACCTATGTTTACGATTTGTGAGATTTTTGCCAGTTTCCAGCAACAACAACAAAAGTTCATTTGGGAAGCTGGATTAGCTTAATGATTGCATGATTTGCTTAAAGATGAGGCAAAAGTGGTAATAAAATTGGATTTGGTCATGGGGTGACTCAGAAGTATGATAAAAACTTCTGTTCCAATTGTGATAGCAAGTCAAGAACTATCTGCAGTGGTTTAAATAGCTTTTTTCCAATTGTGGAACATAATTGGGGAGAAACAACAAAATAACATCTTATAAAAAACAGTGAGTTTTGTTTTTGGAGAAGGAATTCATAGATCAGGAATTAAACTTCTGTTTCATTTGGCGTGGCACGATTACTCCATACAGAAAAAAAACCAGGTAAATGCTAGATCTTGATCTTTAGCAAAACCGAAGAGGTTTTTTTTTCATACAATCATGATAATCTCCCCCCCGCCCCCGAGAAACTGATTTGTCCAGCACTTTGGGCACATATCAGTATGTTGGCTTCCTTGCTTCTCCAGATGTCTTGATTAATTCACTGACCAGTTTGTCAAGCGCATAAAAATCAATGTTTCTCTTCAGCCAAATCAAGCAGAAATAGCATGGGTTTCAGAAAGTGGGGGAGGGGGGGAAATCAGAATATATAATAATGTTATGGTCATGCTTTGAGTTTTATCTCAAAATCTGTTCTTCAATAGATCCGATTTTGTTTCAACTGATGTTTCTTATATAACCAAAGAACAACAAAAAAACAACAACAACAACAAAAAAAAACAAGTATGTACTTGTAAATCAGAAAAAAGTTCTGCTGTTTCTTTTTCTAAAACAAAAAAGATCCATGCATCAGAATGTGTTACTTATCTGAAATGAGAAAAAGTATTACTATCATAGTTTTACAATGCTTTACTTGATACTAGGCATTCTGAGTTCTCTGAATATATCAAATTATAGGTTGATTAATATGCTAATTCAACAATTAATTAATCAAGGTTTATCTATTTAATACATACACCTGCTGCCCACTCCTAGATGGCTTACTATATAATTATGTAATTGTTAACAACTTTCTATGTAGAAATTTGAAAAACAGGGACACAAAAACCATACCACTAAATGGTTGAGTAATAGGATTTAATCAGTATCAAGGAAAATATTTTTTTCAACTCCAGAACAGTCTGTGATCCATTCTGGAAAAAAAAGAGTGGAACCTACAGACATTATTAGATGTTAAGGTGAGCAGACGTCCCGATTTTGGCGGGACAGTCACAATTTCTAACAATTTGTCCTGTGTCCCAGGGTGTTTTTAAAAAGTCCCGATTTTCTGGCTTCATGTTGAAGGCCCAGTGGATTTGCTTAAGAAATCCTAACCGGGGCAAGACAAAAGACACCCTGTCTAATCCCTCTCTCTGTCTCAGTACTTTCATTGAAGATATTAAAACGTTAAAGCAAAAAAACGGACCCCCCCCCCGCCCCTTGTACCTCATTTTATAAGAAAAAATTACCCAGTACCATAGAGCTCCAGGAAATACTTGGCTAGAGAAGTCACGAGTGTTCCTTCCTGGATTTTCCGGAGGGGAGGGTCATGAAGGTTGGAGGTCGGCTCGTGTGGAAAAAATGGTGGCAAAGTTTCTTTGAAAAATATTTCCCTGACTAATTTCACCATTTTAATTTGCTCAGTTTTTTGTATTAACATGTACATCATTCTGCATTGACTTGGAGTGCTCACTTGTGCCTGCTGGTAAGTGAGCTGGGTTTTTTTCTTTTATTTTTTTAATGTATTTTAAAATAATATTTTATTTATTGTGGATAGGATTTTTTAAAATAATTTTATTCTGTGTGGATTCTTTTTTAAATTGTCTTAGACTATTTAAAAAAAGATTCTATCCAAAATAAATTGACGTGAAACCATTTTAAAAAATTCTATGCACAATACTTTGAAATGTTTTACTTCAATTTATTCTGTGTAGATTCTTTTTTATTTAAAAAAAGATTCTATACAAAATACCAGCTGCAGTTATTCACTTAAGAACTGTGGCAAGAAAGGTGGTATAGTGACCAAAGTTACAATGGCATTGAAAAAAGTGACTGATGACCCTTTTTCACACTTAGCGACCATTTTCACACTTAGCGACCATTGCAGCATCCTCATGGTCACGAGATCAAAATTTTGATGTTTGGCAACAGATTCATATTTATGATTGTTTCAGTGTCCTGGGGTCATTTTAATTGCCTTTTGTGACATTTGACAAAGTCAAATGGGGAAACCAGATTCACTTATGTTACTAACTTATCAGCTGCAGTTATTCACTTAAGAACTGTGGCAAGAAAGGTGGTATAGTGACCAAAGTTACAATGGCATTGAAAAAAGTGACTGATGACCCTTTTTCACACTTAGCGACCATTTTCATACTTAGCGACCATTGCAGCATCCTCATGGTCACGTGATCAAAATTTTGATGTTTGGCAACAGTTACAATTTATATTTGTAAATTGTAGTTATGTTGAAATAAAAAAAATATTAAATACTATTTTTGCGTTATATGAAAATTTTTGTTGGTCCGTATAAAATTTTTAATCAAGCCCCCCACCCCACCCTGGTCAAAGGTGTCCCTCTTTACCAGTCTGAAAATCTGGTCACCTTATTAGATGTATCTGTATGGGATTTCCCTAAAAGTGCCATTAAAGATTTAAAAGCACACTCCTTCAGTTAATATAGACCCATGATGGCGAAACTATGGCACACGGAGGGCATACAAGCCATTCCCCTATTTCAGCTGCAGCTCGCATGCATGCACTGCCCTTCTCTTTTTCAGCCTTCAAAGGGCCTCCAGAGGGCCAGGGAAGGCTGTTTTGCCCTCCCCAGGCTTCAGAAAAGGAAGGCAAAAAACAACAACAACAACAACAACAAAAAAACCGGGCCTACCAGGCCTACTGGAAGTTCAGAAATGGGCTGTTTCTGGCTTCCGGAGGGCCTCTGGGGGGCTGTGGGAGGCTGTTTTCAGGCTTTTGGAGGGCGGGGAGTTCTGTGCATATGTGTGGGAAGGGTGGGGCAGCGGGGGTGCACGCATGTGCGGGGTACACATGGGGGGATTGAATTATGGGTGTGGGCATGCTCGCATGCTTTCACCACCCTAGCCAAAGAAGGTTAGCCATCATTGATATAGACCTAGGCTTTGTAAGACTTTGTCCACCAAAGGGACCATCTTAAAGAAAGCAGCTGGCATTGATGTTTCAACACGTGTGGGTGACTATCGCAGAAGCAGGCTATTAAATGATGTTCAGCTTCCTCTTTCTTTCATTTTCTTCAGAAGCAGATGAAGCAGTAGAATGGCAAAACCATTGCCTGATCACAGCAATGAGATGAATGTGGGTCCCCAAAAATGGAAATTCAGTTCAGAAAAAAAAAGTGGATATCTCTATTTAAGTTGTGATCAAACTATTCTGGACAAAGCTGCACACAAAGAATCAAATTTGTAGTTCGGACTTTGGGATAAAGTAACCAATACCTTGAATCACACCAAAGTCTTTTGTGAGCCAGTGCAATGCATGCTGTTATATGGCTATAATGAGATGTGCTAATAACTATCTAAGCTGTTGGACCAACTGAAGTTTCTGGATAGTTTCAAGTTTCATGTAAAATACGTTGCGATAGTCCAACCAGGAGGTGACCAAGGTGTGATTTATTGGAAGCAGTGCATCTTAGTTCAGGAAAGGTGCAACTGGTACACAAGGCACAATTGTGCAAAAGTCCCCCAGGCCATTGCTTCTACCTGCTCTTCAGGTTTTGAGTCCATGGGAACCTCCAGACTGGGCATAAATGAAGCAATGTTTTCCTTGGAGAAAGGAGGGGAACCACCACAAAACAATGCCTCTCATTCTCAACCCCCTTAGCTGGTCCAGAAAGATATCATCATTTATGTATTGAACTCCCCTGAAATATTAAGGTGAGTCAGGATGGATGTACCACCCCCATTATGAGCTCACCACAGGTGCAACCAAATATGTTTCCTTTAACCATATTCATTCAGGGGTATTATTTAATGTATTATTTAATGTAGGCAAAAACTGCTTTTACCTGCCTAGGTGAAGAGCTTCATGAAATGCATAAAATATACTCCTAGGCAGTGATGGCTAACCTTTTCTGAAGCACGCTCAAATCCCCCAAAATGCAACATGTGTGCAACCCCCTTGCATGCACCCTGCCCCTGCCCGATGCTCCCCTACCCCGTGCATGCGCATACCTCCTGAACTCCCCCTGCCCCCATGCATGTGCACACACCCCCGCATATACCCTGCCCCCATGCACAGCAGAGGCCCGACGACCAGCTGGCCAACAGAAGGTGTATGCGCATGTGCGGTGGAGCTGAACTAGGCTGATGGCTCATATGTCCACACGTGTGGCACACGTGTTATAGGTTCACCGTCATGGTCCTAGGGAAACAGGATTGCAACTAAATATAACTCCTCTTTCATTACCCAGTGGCTGACAGGATACTCAATTCCTCCACCTTTTGCACCTCTCCTGAAAGTGGCTTTTTTCCATCTGCCTGATCTGTTTGGTTGTGGTTATTAAAAGTTGCCCATCTTAATCATCATTCTTCATCTAAATTGTAAGACTGTGGTACGTTATCCCAAATCAGTTTCCTAGACTTAAGCTTGGTGAGAGGTAAGGGAGTCTAATATTTTATGTATTGGAATGACTAGATAATACCTCTGGTATTAACACTTGTTGAAATTTTAAACTGTTCACTCTGTCTGCTCTTTTACATTTTTTTTAAATTTTACTTCATTTTGGAATATTTGCAGGGACCCTCCAGTTCATGTTTAATATTTACTCATACCTTTAGATATATAGGTATAATGCTTTTATATATGCTTTTATGAATTGTTTCAGCTTGCTGCTTTAACAGATTTTTCCTAATAGCAATAGCAGTTAGACTTATATACCACTTCACATTGCTTTTACAGCCCTCTCTAAGTGGTTTATAGAGTCAGCATATTGCCCGCAACAATATGGGTCCTCATTTTACCCACCTCGCAAATAGCAGCAAAGGATTAGAGAATTAGAGCAAGCGGGCTGGGGAATTCTGGGATCTGAAGTCTGAGAGTTTTGACAACTGCCAAGGTTGAAACATGCCAGATTAGTGTTTGTCTATTATTATGCCATGTAGAAATTGTCAAGAATTCTGCTGCCCAGCTATATTAGCCTTAGGTGGTGAGCCTCTAATACAGTGAAAGAAGCAATGGTACCAACTGTGTGACTGTATTCCCCATACGTACAGCCAGGATTGTTAACAGAACAAAATGACAGAGTTGGAAGGGACCTTGGAGGTCTTCTAGTCCAACCCCCTTGTTTAGGCAGGATTTCCCAGGGTTGTTTGGAGAAGGGCTTCCACTGCCATATCTACATGACTATGCTATATACAGTACATACGTAAATATATACCTGCAGCATCACTGTTCATTTTGAATATGTAGCAGAATGAGGAAACCTGAGAGTTCACAAGGTTGATGCTATATGGAACAAAACTGAATTGACTGAATTTGGATATTCTGTTCTGGATTCCATGAATTCTCCTTTCAGAAGGTAACAAGCAAAGCAGGTGGTGAAGAGGATGTGTAGCATCCCAGACAATCCTGCAGACCCTGCTCAAGCATCGCTTATATGCTATGTCCTGGACAGAAGTGAACTACCAATAATCTTTTCTGCCATCCTCACCACTCTCTGCGCTGTCTTTCTGTCTGAAGCAATAATGCTTCCAAACAAGACTTAATGCATTATGACCAGATGCTCTTGATCAGCCCTCTACAGGAAGTGGTAAGGACAGGGGAAGGAAAATGAACTTTTCTCACGCAATGTGAAAAATGCAGGCGCTGCTGTGCCCACTTAACTAGTGTCTCCCTGTTGAGCAACCAAGCTAGCCTACTCGTTAGCTGCACATCCAGAAATTTGATGCTGCTAACCATCTCCACAGGTGAATCATTAATACGATTCACCTGTTGAGTTGGATAGCAGCAATAATAAGACAAGGGCTACCTGTACACCTTTTTTTATTTTTGTCTTGTGTTTCTTTAACAGTGGGGAGATGCTGGAAAATTAGACTTAAAAAGAGCAAGAGACCCCGGGGGTATTTTCCATCAGTCTCTAAATCTGTACATAATAGAAATGTGACTATTTTGCTATGAACTGGAGGGTCCCTGATCAGCCAAATTCCTCAATTGGCAATCATGGACCAAGTTAATACCATGCATGCCTATGTTTTAAATTTAAATTATGACATTTTGACTGGCATTATTTAAGTTTTTCAATGTATCTATGGATCGATACTGCATTGAAAGCACAATAAAGGGTCTTTGTTATCTCTTCTGCAGCAAACATTATGCTGTAATAGGTACTTAAATGTTATGCCATTATCTGCAAGGCAGAGAAGAGTTCAGTAGCTCTCATCTGCACTGACATGATGACATCAGCTTTTCAAAAGAGTGATTGCTGTTCCTGCTGTGATGGAGGCGAACAGCTACAGAAGGCAATGTCACTGCCTTGAATGGAGGTAGCTCCAAGCTTGAAATAACCTGCTGAGATCATTCCACTGTAAAGTAATTGGGCAAGACTACTTGTACATAAAAGGAAATCTTTCTCAATCAAGGAAAGGTAGAAGGATGCAAGGATTTGGTAGAACTTCTTTAGATATGGGTATACACAGGGTCAGTTTTTCTTATCATGTATAATTCTGTGCACAAGGACACTTTTACCTGGAAGAAATTCAGTCTACGTTTTTGAAGGCCATTCTCTCATATCTCTTGATTAACTGCAAATCTAACGTTTGGGCTGAAACTTGTCCGTCTCTCTCTCTCTTGAGGCCTAGCTGAGGCTTTGCTGACTTAAATTTTTGCTAAAACAATATTCTGGCCAAGTTTACATATTTGGATGTTTATATCTTCTTCCTGAAAAAAAAAACCAAATAGATTTGATATGCCAACATGGGACCAATTACAATTATCATTGTTGGGTAGAATGTCTGTGATTAAGATGAATTATTTATCTAGAATGTTATTTTTGTTTCAGACAATACCTGCTTTGACAACTAATGTACCAATAGCAGAAAAACATATATAAATTTATATGGCGAAGAAAAGAAAACATGAGTTAAGTATAAGATGCTATAAGATGCAAAGAAAGAGGATGATTGGATTTACAAGATTTGAAATTATATTTTGCTGTCAGTTGTTCAGTTTGAGGAAAGAGTGGTTGTTAAGAAGTAGAAGGTTATTGGATCTACAATGATTTGTGATTTGAATGGAATGGTTATCCAGGGTTTGATAGAGCTAAACTATAGTTTTTTAAATCATTATGTTAGATGGTCTATCCTTAAAGAATGGAATAAATGTAAATTTAGGTTTTGCCTGAAAATTCCTTTGTGACTTGAGCTCAAGAAGTATTTATAGGAAGGCAAATGTAAATTTACTGTGACGTTTTAGAATTTTTTGAAGGGAATTCTCCAAAGCACCTGAAGGCAGGACAAGAAACAATGGATGAAAATGAATCAAGGAGAGATCCAACCTAGAACTAAAGAGAAATTTCCTGAAAGAAAAATCAATCAGTGGAACTGCTTGCCTCCAGAAATTGTGGGTGCTTTCATCACTGGAGATTTTCAAGAAATTGGAAAAAAGGTCTTCATTTATTAGCACCCATTTACTGTGTTCATATTTATGTTTATACTTATACCTTTTATCTTTTACATGTTTGACAAGCTAAAATAAACAAACAAACAAACAAACAAATAAATAAATATAAAATAAAACAGTCATTTGTCTGAATTAGGGTCTCCTGACTGAGCAAGGAATTGGACTAGAAGACCTCCAAGGTCCCTTGCAACGCTATTATTCTCTAAGATGAAATCAATAGAAAATTTGATAGATGTGATAAGAGAACGATATTCATGCCAATGGTTTTCTAATATTTAGTTATAAGAAAGATTTAAAGTGAATAAAATATCTTATTATTATGAACGAAGTAAGAATGAGTCTGAAATAAATTATGCACTAGTGATGACCACATCATTGCTAAAATGTTTAAAGTTTTCTTGAAATATGAGACAGGAGATGAATAAGTGGAAGAATGTGTGATTAAAATGGGCTAATACCTTTGGCTATAATATACAAATGGATAAAGGAGAAAATATGTGCTTGAAAGGACTGAAGCTTATTCCTTAAAGGGATTTTTTAAATAAAATGTATCATTTGTATTTGTCACAGGAGAAACTGTCTAGACTATATAAAGGTACTTCAAATCTTTGTTGGAAATGCAAGCAACATGAAGGGACATTTTATCGTGTTCTGTGGACATGCAAAAAAGCTTTAAAAATCTCTTTGATTATGGATCACTTTAATCTCATGACCTATGTCCAAAACTAGGCTATGCATGTCTTAATTCTAATTGCTTCAGTTCATTCAGCAATATGTACTGCTGGCGGAGTTTCCCCCCCCTCCCCCTACTATTTGATGCTGGAGAGAGAAACAGATCTTTCACAAATCCTTTGCTAAAATCCCATGTGGTAGAGGATTTCTTTTTAAGTAAATCCTGAAAAAGCAGAATCAACTGCAGCATGGATGGTCCTTCTATATTTAGAGTTTAGCTAGCATCCTCTTGAATCTTGGCCCAGAAATTAATTTCAAAAACCTTGTGAATTTGAGAAATGTGGAAAAGTTGAATATGAAAAAAGCTCCTTTGGACTTTAACTGGGATAGCTGTATACTATTCCAAATATGCCGGAACTGATTATTAGAAGAGAATGCTGCAGGTAGTGTTACTAAGACTGGTAACTACTCTACTCCTTCTTTATTCTGCTGCAAAGCAGGGTGTAAAAGTCTAGATCAGTGTTTCTCAACCTTGGCAACTTGAAGATGCCTGGACTTCAACTCCCAGAATTCCCCAGCCAGCATTCGCTGGCTGGGGAATTCTGGGAGTTGAAGTCCAGACATCTTCAAGTTGCCAAGGTTGAGAAACACTGGTCTAGATTGATTGTAGGCATTAGAGGTGGTAGAGGCCAAGATGTATGAGCCATTTGGGATGACTATCACATATGGAAAATTATGTCATGGAATGGAAAAAAGAGTAAATGCTAAAGAGCATGAATTATTCAATGAAATAAATTTAAAATAAATAAAAATTCATGGGATGCACAATTAAGAAAGGAAAAGGCTTTATTAGACCTGAATTAAGGAGTCTGATTTTGTGAAGTAAATAAATTTATCCAGAAAAGGGAACTTTTAATTATCAACGAAAGGGTTAAAATATGTGTCAAAATATAAACTGAACAAAATAAGGCAAGTGATAGCTCCAATTAAGTTATCACAATGGAAGAACTAGAATTGAATTTTGCCTAAATTTATGCAATTTTCTGAATCTCTGCAAAATTAATTATTCCAAGGGGTGATATGAATAGATATATGGTAACAAAATGAGAGAGTATGGAGAAAATTATTGGTCTCTTGGAGATTCAAGAACAAATGAGATGGACACTATTGATGTTGGGTGGGGGTGGGGCTATAAAAAGGAAAAAAATGATGCAATGCTGCAGAGAAATTAGTTTGAGACTCTTGGAAACTGTTTCACTGAATTCTGATTTAAAGATATAGGAGATGACAGTAAGCAGAATTTTGGAAGTACAGCAGTGTTATACTAGGAAATGGGAATGCAAAAGAGAATTTGTCCTTCAGCAGATTATTAACAATACATGAAGGTGAAGGAGACAAAGTGAATATTTTGGCAAATATGGAATTGAATTTTGTTGTTTAATGTGATGAAAAGAAGATATAATGGAAATAAAGTATGTGAGAATTAATGGAATGCTTAGTAAGCAGTGAAATATTTATAAGGGCATAAGGCAAAGATCTTGTGGTTAAAAATACAAAGAATATTTGGTGATCATGTGGTAATATGAATATGTACTTTATGTATTTTTGTATAGAGATGATGCTGTGTTGTCTGAAAACATGTATCATTTGCAACAAATGCTAAATAAATTAATGATGGAAAGAACAATATGATCTGAAAATGAATGTATCAAAGACCAAGGTGACTCCATTTGACAGGGAATTAAAGAATAATGGCAATTTAAAGCAACAAGTATTTTGTATTGTTGAATACTAGCGCGGGAAATCCAAGCGCGGGAATAAAGGACTCCCTTCTGATTGGTTCCCGGGCGGAGCCGGTTCAATCCTCGCCCCGATTGGTCGAGCTACTCGACGGCCCATTGGCTCCTCGTTCAAACCCGGAGGTATAAATGTTTGGCGCGAACCACGCCACGTTGAATCGTAGTCACTCTGTTCTAAATAAAGGTTGCTGTTTGCATACCCGCTTTGTCGGATCCCTTCCCTTCGCTCCAAGATGCAAAACTGGCGACGAGGATGGGATTCCGATTCCCGCGACCACGGAGAAGAACAAGCCAGCTGCCACCGCGTCTGAACCAGCACGAACGCTATCCTCAGGCTGAGAACTCCGGCAGCGAACGCAAAATTTTCTCCGCCCTCTTCCTCCCCCTCTCTGGCTCCTCACCACGATGGCATCAGCGCTTCCTCCTTTCGCGCCATTCGGATCCGCCGGAGAATCATGGGACGGCTTCATGGAGCGCTTCGAGTGCTACTTAATCGCATCGAAGAACCAGGCACAGACCGACGAGGAGAAATGCAGCTTCTTCTTGTCCTGCTGTGAGCCTTCCATGTTCGCCTCTGCGAGAGCCCTGGCCGCCCCGAGGCCAGCCTACAAACTTGGGTGGGACGAGCTAATGTCCAGGCTGAGGAACCACTACGCTCCCTCACCCTCTCTGATCGCACGCCGCTTCACCTTCCGCCGCCGAGTGCAGAAGCCCAACGAATCCATCAGCCAGTTTCTAGAGGTTTTGCGCACAGTGGCCGCCCAGTGCGATTTTGCAGACCTGGAGGAGAACCTCGTGGAGCAGTTTGTATGCGGGGTCCGCGACGTGCATTTGCGCAGCCGCATGCTCCGGAACCACAAAATCACCTTGGTGCAAGCCGTGGAGACCGCGCGAGCAGCGGAGCTCTCCGAACAATCCACGGCCGACATCGAACGCCTCCAGCTGAAAACCCCCGCGCAAACCGCCGCGGGGCCTTCCACCCAGACGAACCTCGTCGACGATCTCTCTCCTGCTGAAGACGAGGAGGAGGAAACCGTCGGACAAATGAGGACGCAGCCGAAGCGGAGGCCACACCAGCAACCACCGACGCCCGCTCAGCCAGTCTCAAACGCACCTTGCCGCGGATGCGGCGGCCGCCACAGCCGCGCATCCTGCCCGTTCCGTTCCGCCGTCTGCCGCCGCTGCCGAGGAGAAGGACACCTCGCCAGGGTCTGCCGGGCTCTCGTGCCAGCCCCATCGTTCATGCAGCCCAGCGACCAGCGCCAGGCACCGCAACGCCGCCAACAGCCACGTCCTGCGAGGCGAGCTGAGGACTGCCACTCAACCTACCAGCCCTCCGGCGCCGACTGCGTGGTCTACCAGGCTTCCCACGTTCCCGCCGGCGATCGCAAAATCAGCACCGCCGTCCGACTCGAAGGTCAGCTTTGTTGAATGGAGGTGGACTCCGGGTCTTCCCGTTCTCTCCTATCTTGGGCTTTGTTTTCCCGCCTTTGTCCCGGAGTTCCCCAGAGCCAATTGCGCCCCGTCGGGGTCTCCCTCCTAGACTACCAGGGAAATGGGATTCCCACGGCAGGAATATTCCACATCCAGGTGGAATACGGAGACTTTAAGGGGAAACTCCCAGTTCTAATCGTCAGGAACGATCTGCCCGCTCTCCTTGGGTTGGATTGGTTTCCCGCCTTGGGCCTCACCATAGAGGGGGTGCACAGGGTAGTCCCCCTCACCGTAGATAGCGTTCTAGATGAGTTCACAGATGTGTTCGATGGGAAATTGGGCTGTTATAAGGGCACCCCCATTTCCCTCTGCCTCGATCCCCAGGTCGCTCCCATTAGGCTGAAGGCACGCAGGGTCCCCTTCGCATTGAGAGCAAAGGTAGACGCTGAACTTGATAAGCTTATAGAGCAGGGGGTAATCGAGCCCGTAGATCACGCCCGTTGGGAAACCCCCATAGTCCTCCCGGTCAAACCCGACGGATCGGTGAGAATATGTGCCGACTATAAGTCGACCATCAATTTGGCCCTGCAGGCAAATCCATATCCGGTTCACGTAGTGCAACACCTACTCCACTCCTTAGGGCAAGGCCGCATTTTCGCCAAGCTAGATATGGCACAGGCCTACCAGCAGCTTCCCGTAGACGACGATGCGGCTACAGCCCAGACCATCGTCACCCACCGCGGGGCCTTCCGTTGCCGCCGCCTCCAATTCGGCGTTTCGGTTGCCCCGGGAATTTTTCAGAGCCTCATGGAGCGGGTGCTCCACGGGCTCCCAGGCGTCGTTCCCTACTTCGACGACGTCCTGGTCGCAGCCCCCAGCCACTCGGAACTCCTAAAAATACTGCGGGAGGTTCTCACACGTTTTAGGGAGGCAGGACTGAAACTAAAGCGCAGCAAATGCGAAATTGCTGTTCCCAAAGTAGAATTCTTGGGGTTCCTCATTGATGCCCAAGGCATCCACCCCACTCCCTCCAAAGTTGCCGCCATCAAAAACGCACCTGCACCCACCTCTAGGGCGGAATTGCAGGCGTTCCTGGGGCTTTTAAACTTCTACGCCCCTTTTATTCCCCACAAGGCGTCGCTAGCTGAGCCACTACACCGACTGCTTGACCGGTCAGCGGCCTGGCAATGGGGTAGCCGTGAAGCGCACGCGTTCGCGGCTATAAAAGACATTTTGACCTCGTCGGCAGTCCTAATTCAATATAGCGATAGGATGCCCCTAGTTCTGACTTGCGACGCCTCTCCCTATGGCATAGGGGCGGTCCTGAGCCATGCCCTCCCGAACGGCTCAGAGGCCCCCATAGCCTTCTATTCCCGGACACTCTCCTCCACGGAGCGGAACTACAGCCAAATCGATAAGGAAGCCCTGGCTGCAGTGTCCGGCATTAAGCGGTTCCATGACTACCTCTATGGTAGGAATTTCACCCTTGTCACGGATCACAAGCCGCTCCTGGGGCTACTGGCAGGCGACAAGCCAACCCCCCCCATTTTGTCTCCCCGCATGACACGCTGGACGGAGTTTCTAACGGCGTATTCGTATACGCTGTTATACCGTCCGGGTAAGCAGCTAGGGCACGCAGACGCCCTGAGCCGTTGCCCTTTGCCACAGACGGACACAGCCCACGTGCCCGCACTCTCTATTTTGTCCATCGCCGAATCCGACCTCCCCGTCTCTGCCGCGGACGTCGCAGCTTGCACAAAGGCTGACCCCGTCCTATCCCAAGTAGCTTCATGGGTTTTGAGGGGTTGGCCCGCGGAAAAGGTAGCGGAAGGATTCCGACCATTTAAAGCACGACAAGCCGAACTCGCCCTTCACGGGGGTTGTCTTGTCTGGGGGGATAGGGTAGTGATCCCCACAGCCCTGCGGGCACGAATCCTGCCCGCACTCCACAAAAACCACCCAGGCATAGCGCGAATGAAAGCCTTAGCCCGTAGCTATGTGTGGTGGCCTTTGCTAGATTCGGAAATTGCAGAGTACGTAGGCCGATGCAGGATCTGCCAAAACTCTAGGCCGAATCCCCCCACAGCCGCCCCTCGTGAGTGGGAAATCCCTAGAGGCCCATGGTCCCGTTTACACATTGACTTTGCCGGCCCCTTCCACGGCCGAAACTTCATGATAGTAGTCGATGCTTACTCCAAGTGGGTGGAGCTGGTAATCGTGACCTCCACCACAGCAGAGAGTACAGTGAGGGCCCTTCGTAAGATGTTCGCCACCCATGGGTTACCGGATGTGATAGTCTCAGATAATGGGCCCCAGTTTACCTCCACCACGTTCCAAGAATTCCTGGCCGAACAAGGAATCAGACACGCAGCCACCGCCCCTTATCACCCAGCTAGTAACGGCCGGGCGGAGCGCGCAGTTCGCTCAGCCAAAGAAGCTTTGGGCCGCATGGACCAGGGCGACTGGCAAGAAAGAGTGGCGGCTTACCTCTTGAGCCAGCACTCCATACCCTGCCCAACGACTAATAAAAGTCCAGCGGAGCTCTTGATGGGTAGGAGATTGCGAACCCCCCTAGACAGGCTCCATCCACTTTACGCAGGGGATCTGCCAAGCAACCTGGGGGCCCTCCCTTCCCACGCGTTTAAGTTAGGGGATCCTGTATGGGCCCGCTCCTTCTCTGGGGATCCACGGTGGGTTCCCGCAACCATCACTGCTCTGACTGGCCCCTGTTCCTTCAGGGTCGGCCTGGCCGACGGAACACAATGGAGGCGCCACGTGGACCAGTTAAGGCGACGCCTCCCCGCGGAAACAGACGGCCCGAGCCTCTCAGACACCCGCTCTCAGCATGAGCCACCCTCGATGACCTTCCCCCCAACGGACCGCCTCCACCCGGGGAACGGGGGACAAGCCGACACGAACTTTTCGGACAGACGCGCCTCACCCGGCTACTCCCTTCCTCGAAGCTCTTATCGAGACTCTGAACCTACACCCCAACCAGACTGCACGGGGCCACTGTCGGACGCTCCTGTTGCCACGGAGACGCCACCCCGGGCAAATGGACATCGGGCACGGGGCCCGGGGCCAGCGCCATCTCACGGGACCGCGTCGCAGATTCACCGCCCCGCCACGGACACACCTCCGCCGGCGGTTCCCCCCCCGACGACAACCGCCGGGGAGCCACGAAGGTCGGGACGAGAACGTCACCGTCCCACCTACTTACAAGACTATGTTTGCCCTTCCTAAGGGAACTCTTTGACTAGGGGGGGAGGGGTGTTGAATACTAGCGCGGGAAATCCAAGCGCGGGAATAAAGGACTCCCTTCTGATTGGTTCCCGGGCGGAGCCGGTTCAATCCTCGCCCCGATTGGTCGAGCTACTCGACGGCCCATTGGCTCCTCGTTCAAACCCGGAGGTATAAATGTTTGGCGCGAACCACGCCACGTTGAATCGTAGTCACTCTGTTCTAAATAAAGGTTGCTGTTTGCATACCCGCTTTGTCGCGTCCCTTCCCTTCGCTCCAAGATGCAAAAGTATAATTTGCTAAATATGAGAAAAAAGAATAGAAAACATGGAAAGGAAGATGAGGGCAATGTATAATGTCTTATGGGGAAGGAATGCTGGTAAAAGTGTAAATTGTGATTAAGGGTAATGCTTCTTTATCATACAGCAATGAGAGTTGGACATGTTAGAAGAGACAGAAAAATTGAATACAGCTGGAGTGGTCACACCCAGAGCACGTAATGGCTTGAACTCTCCCTGCTGATTCTCCTAAGGCAATGATGACTAACCTTTCTGTCATCGCGTGCCAAAAGCCTGCTCCCTGCCCCCACACATGCATGTGCAACCCCGTGTGCGCCCCGCTAACACATATAACCCCAACACACGATGCCCCCCTGTGCTCCTGCCCATGCATGCACATCTCCTTCATGCAACAGCCCTCTGCACATGCGTGGCAGAGAAACAAAAAATCAGCTGGCTGGCGGGAGGGCGCACGCATGCACGGTGGAGTTGAGCTGGGGCGACAACTCACTTGCCCTCAGAGGGGACTCTGTGTGCCACCTGTGGCATGTGTGCCATAGGTTCGCCATCATGATCCTAAGGGATTTCTGGATCCTTTTCTAACAGCCCTGCTGTTTCCCATGTTTATTTCAGAAGATAAATAAAAATGCCCTTGATTTGCTAGGAAGGACTCAAATTGCAAACTTCTTTTCTTCTGTTTGTAGCCTAAAAAATGTTGGGCAAGCAAGTGACTTTGAGCGGGCAATAGCAATAGCAGTTAGACTTATATACCGCTTCATAGGGCTCTCAGCCCTCTCTAAGCGGTTTACAGAGTCAGCATATTGCCCCCAACAACAATCCGGGTCCTCATTTCACCCACCTCGGAAGGATGGAAGGCTGAGTCAACCTTGAGCCGGTGAGATTTGAACAGCCGAACTGCAGAACTGCAGTCAGCTGAAGTAGCCTGCAGTGCTGCATTTAACCACTGCGCCACCTCGGCTCTGTAACAATACAGCATACAACAATAACAATAAAAAATGAGCACTGTTGGTTAATGAAGGTTGTAAAGCATTATCATACCTGACAAGAATAGAGATTTAGAAGAAAGATGAAAATAAAAAGAAGAATGACTTTCTGAAGAGGTTAATTTTAACCAAGATGAGTGCACCTTTAGGATGTCTCTCTCTCTCTCTCTCTCTCTCGCTCCCTCTCTTTCCCCCTCTCTCTTTCTCTCCCTCCCTCCCTCTCTCTCCCCCCTCTCTGTCACAGAGTCAGCACAAGTTCACCTACCCGAAGTCTCAATCCACAATGTGAGATAGAATCTATGTATGTAACCGATACCAGCTTGCTCTCCAAATTAATTAGATTCCACTTCCATTGCAGCTGCCTAGGAGCCTTGCCCTTAGCATTGTTTTCAGGCAGCCTCAGAGGAGAAGCAAACCTCAAAAGGCAATAGTAAAATAGAAGCTCCCCCCCCCCCCGCACCTTACTCTAAAATATCTATCATCACATTTGTATGCTATCTGGTTCCCCATGACTCATGATGGCTGAATAGAAAAGAGTCAAGCTAACGTTTCTTTAAAATTTTCATTGTCTTAAGCTCCTGAAATGGAATTCCCCATATTCACTGCAGGGACTTAAGAAGGATTTGTGGTGAAACAGGAAGTGAGAGCCTCAGGAATGAAGGGGTAATGAATGAACGAGGATCGAATATAAATGTGAGTCACCAGTTCAAAAAAAGTAAGCTGAGGTCGTTTGATCATGTAAAGAGGATGAATGAGGATTGGGTTGGAAAATATATGTATGAAGGAAAAGTAAACGGATCGAGAGGAAGAGAAAGGTGGAGAAAATCATGGTGGCACTGAGTTCATGAAATCCTTAAAAAAGGAGCAGTAAAATAAAAAAGGCATACACTAAGAAGTAGTGTATGGATGCAATGAAATCAAGGATGATTTGCAGGTGTAGAACGATACACTATTTAAACTGCTGTTGATTTCGGGTAATTTTAAGCATATTTCTTTTTCATTCTAAAAATCCAGTGCTTTTCCTTTAATTTTTTTATCTCATTCTTACCTACTTTTTTTCCTGTACTTGGCACATATATAGAGAAACTTTCATGTAAAGAAACACAGGACAATTTTAATTTTTAAGGGCAGCCAGATAAAACTGAAGTAAATAATTAAATAAACATAACCCATGTAATCCTTACGACTTTTACCAGTAGTGCTTGACTTACAACCATTCATTTAATGACTGTTCTTAGTTACAGCAGCACTGAAAAAAGTGACTTATGATTGTTTTTCGCACTTACGACCCTTGCAGCTTTCCCACAGTCATGTGATCAAAATTCAGACACTTGGAAATTGACTCATATTTATGACAGTTGCTGTGTCCCAGGATCAAACTTCTGACAAACAAAGTTAAGGGGGAAGCCAGATTCATTTAACAACTGTGTTACTAACTTAATAACTGCAGTCAGTCATTCAACAGCTGGAGCCACAAAAGTTGTAAAATGGGGTAAAACTGACTTAAAGCATGTTTCACTTAGCAACAGAAATGTTGGGCTCGGTTGCAAGTTAAGGACTACCTGTATTCTGTAAGCTGCCCATGGATCATTGTGGGGGAATAGTTTTGCCTTCTTCCACCCGATGCCCGCAAACAAATTGGCACGATGACTCTAATAATTTCTAGCGATCAAGGGCATCGGCTGGGAAAATGAAACATTATAGGCCCAGCACATCTCAAGGGTATCAGACTTGGGCAAAGACATCTGTTGCATTATATTGAGCTATGATGGCAGCTAGTACTATTCTTGCTGAGATATGCAGAATAAAAATGGCAAGATGTGCCATCCTTTAAGTGAGATGATTCAGCTAGTTAGGATGAAATGTTCTATAGATTTTTTTTAAAAAAAAAATCTGTTAGTGGCTTGAAAAGTCCAGATGTTTTCTTCTCATTAGAGACCTGAATGGTAATGGCTTGGACCAGTGTACCAGTTCAAATTAGTGCTTTCATATATCTCCCATCACTCATCTCTCCCTGGGTTGATAATGCTTCCTTTCTTGGCTGTATGACTCACGTGGAATGTAGAACATCCTCATACAGCAATTTATGGCCAAAAACAAAGCAAATCTATATGCTGTGAGAGCAATATATAGCAAATGTTATAATGGTATGCTTGTATACTGAGAAGGACATCTGGATTTAGCTTAGAACACCCTCTCTTCTACAAGTAGCAGTTCAGAGTTGTTTAAATTAATCACAGAGTTAAGAAAAATGAGGCAAAACCTATTTTCATGGCCATATTTTCTTTTCATTCTTCTAGAAAGCCTCTGGACCCTGGGGAGGACAAAAAACGATTCCATCATGCTCCAAAAGCAGGTGGGGTCACATGCACATGCGTGCGGGGTGGTGGTGTCGCACACATGAGCAGGGGTCATGCGCATGCACAAGGGGTCACACACACATGTTGGAGTTGCGTGCATAGCATTATGGGTGTGGGCACGTTTGCGGATGACCTCCTGCCTTTGGCACTCGATGGGAAAAAGGTTAGACATCACTGTTCTAGAAGGTTTAAGTGCTCCTTCTCACAGAGCAGTAGGAATAGGAAACACGGAGGGTTTATTTATTATTACTTTATTTATTTATTTTAAGTAAATCTTATTTTAGTTTAAAATACATGCATTAGATTTAGCAATAGAGTCAATAAGGAATTAAGTCAGTAATGGCATGCATCTATTCCCATCATGCTGTTCCTTTGGGGATAAGCAACATTATGCAAGGCATAGAGTTCAATAAGAAATAATGTGCCAACAGAGGACATTAACGGAAAGGAAATACATCTGCTGGCTTTTTCACAGGTCCCGAAAACATGGTTTTGCCATTGGACATGGGGACTAAGGAATGTGGCAACTTTGAGCCTTGGTGGCACAGTGGTTAGAATGCAGGATCACAGGCTAATTCTGCTGAATGCCAGCAGTTCAATCCTGACTGGCTCAAGCCTTTCCTCCTTCTGGGGTCAGTAAAACAGGGACCCAGATTGTTGGGGGCAATATGGTGACCCTGAAAACCATTTAAAGACAGCTGTAAAGAACTATGGAGAAGTATATAAGTCTAAGTGTTATTCATATTGCTATTGGCAGAGAGGTTTTGTTAGTGTTATTATTAGTTTTGATTACCAATTTATTTATTTATGAAATTTATGAAATTTATGAAATTTAGAGGAGGTTGCCATACTCCAAAATGACTCTGGGTAGCTATATATCAAATAAAAACAAGAAAGTTTTTAAAAAAATAAAAAAATTCCAATCTGTCCAGATAAGTCTACTTCCTCTAACATGGTATTTTATCACCCACAGCAACTTTAAACTGTGCAGAGTTCAATTCCCCGAATACTGTCACCAACATGAATGCAGGTTTGGCACCAGAATATTGTCCATTCCTAGTTTGTACAATATTTTTTTTCTTTATATTGCTTGTAAAATAAAATAAAAAAAGTTTTACTTTGTGTTCCAGCTACCGTTCCAATTGTGTACACTTAGCTTCGAATAAGTGGGCACAGCTTTCACCTAATTGTTTTAGTCTCCATCAATTTTTGTAAGCTGCTTCAGTGACAGGGAGCTTTTCATCCAAGGCAGAAATAAATCAGAGGAATATTTTTGGAAGATTAAAAAAAAATCTGCACTCTTTTGAGTCATCATAAAATGCCATCTAGAAGGAAGACTTTGTTTGGGGTTGAGTTGAAGGGTTTGGATATGGTGCTTGGACAGACAAGTGAACTGCCTGTGAACTCAGAGGAAACTTAATAGAGTTGAGCTGCCAGGAAGAAGGAGAAAAAAAAAAGGGAAGGCGAAGGAGCAGGAGTGTCCTTCAAAGATTGGAATGACATATTTCTGATAATGCTGCCAGTTTCCCATCATCCTTACAAACTTTGTTTTTATTGAGATTAACAGAAAGCTAAACTGGGAATTTCCTAGTTTGGATACTGGCGCCTCTTTGGCAAGCCACTGTAATGGCCAAATCATATGAAGAGAGACATAAAATACATTTTGCTGTGCTGTACTTGTAAGCAGAACAGGGGTGGATTCCTGCCAGTTCTAACCTCTTCTATAGAAGAGGTTCCACAAATCTACAGTGCTGTTTAGAACCTGTTCCAGCTGCCTCCCTCCACCCATCTGCGCATTATCAAGATGAAGAGCGAGAGGAGGAATTCTGGGAATTGAAGTCCACAAGTCTTAAAGCTGTCAAGTTTGAACATCCCTGGGGTTTTTTTTTCTAAAGGGTTAGGGGTGCAAGGGTCTTGTAACTTGACAGCTTTAAGACTTGTGTGCTTCAGATGCCAGAGTTTATGAGCCAACATTTTGGTTGCTAAGCAAGAGCGTTGTTAAGTGAGTTTCACCACATTTTACAAGTTGGCCATGCCCACCCAGTCACATGGCTGGTAAGCCACTTCCACCTGGTCACATGGTCGGCAAGCCACTCCCACAAAGCAGGCCACACTTACAGAAGATGTTCTAAAAAAATTGAAATCCACCACTGAAGCAGAGGTATCATCAGGACTGGAAAAGCTTCAAAGTCAGTTTTGATTTTGTTCCATTTCTCTCATTACCAGCTGTGTTTGATTTTCCTGATCAGTTGCACTGACAAGCCAAGTAATGCACCTTTTAACATTATTTTCAGTAGAACATGGGTTGTGGTGTACACATTCCCAGAAAAAAAACCTATATATACATTTTTTAAAATTCAGGCAGATGTGAATTTCAAAGAACCATGTTTGGCCTGCCTTCTTTGTTTGAGAAGTGCAAAGTTTAAAATACCTTCATTAAAATCTCATTAAAAAAGCTGGGGAGAGCCAAGTATAAATCCATCCTTAATCATGGAAACTTACTAGTTACTAACTCTCAGCCCACTCCTATTACTCTGGGAAAATGCAATGTAAACTGCCTTGAGCTTCTGGAACAAAGAAGGAATATTAATCTGATTTGAATCATTGTAAGTTATGTGAACTGAATAAATCTTTTCTTCACTCCTCAGAATTACCATTAACTTAGTGATTTCAGGAAGTATGGGCCTCCATCAGACCCACTATTTATGCAAAAAGGTATTGTACATCAAAACACTTGGAGGGCTTTAAGCAGGCGTGGGCTTCAAAAATTTCAACAATGGGTTCTCTGTTCAGTTGCTGGGTGGGTGTGGCCATAGTGGGCATGGCCTAGTCAATCTCCTGCACCATGGTTGGGGGGGCATTTTCACCTCCCCCAGACTCTGGAGGCTTTCCTTGAGCCTCCAGGAGGGCAAAAACGGGCTCCACCGGGCTCCGGAGGCCTTTTGGGAGATCCGTTTTTCCCCTCCCCGAACCTCTGTGTGGGTCCTGCACTTACCTTGCATCCAAAACAGGCCACATAGAGAGTCCTGTGAGGGGGCGATGTGGGATGGCAGTGACAGGGCGTGGTGGATGGGGCCAGCCAGGGGTGGGATTTGGAGGTTCTCTGAACTGGTCATAAAATTAACTACTGTTTCTTCCGAACCCGGGCAAACCCGTAGCAGGACACCCCTGGCTTTAAGTTATCTATGGCTAGAGGACAAGAACTTGTAATGTGACTTTACATGTATACTGTTTTTCTATAATTTCTCTGTAAAAATAGGATAAGTTAAGTACGCTGACATATAGTGGAAATACACCAAGGGGAGGAGGAGTGGGATAGAAGAAAGACGGGTAGAGAGGGACGGGGGAGAGGATGGGAGGGAGGGTGAGAAGGAAGGGAGGGGGTGGATCGGGAGAGAGGAGTGGTAGAGGGGGAGGGGAAGTAGGGTAGAGGGGGATGATGGAGGGAAGATAGAAAGTTGGAGGGGGGTGGAAGAAAGAGGTGTATGGAGAGTGGAGGAGGTATATTGGGTTTGTATTTTGGGGGGTATTGTTGACAAGAGGAATTACTGCGATTATTGTTTGATGTTGTATGGCGCCGGCTATGCACAGTATATATGTGAGTGTATGAAAATGAAAAAATGGAAAATAAAAACTTTCAAAGGTCAAGAACTTGGATTGTTGGTTATGTAATCTAGTTTAGGTCAGCTAATTGATTCAATGAGTGGGTGAGTGAGTGAAGCTTTCCCCTCAGAGCAGATTAAGAGCAGCGGCCCCCAACCTTTTGGGCACCAGGGACCAGTTTCATGAAGTGAGGGTTTTCCAGGGACTGGAGAGGGTGTGGTTTCACATGCTGCCTCCATCCCATAGATGGGGCTTTGCTTGTTTGCGCGGCCTGGTTTATGACATGCTGTGGACTGGTGCTGGTCCATGAACCGGAAGTTGGGGATCCCTGTCTTAGAGGAAGATGTGATTAAGGTCCAGGTATGAATACAACTTCTAACTCCAGATTGTGGCTGTTTCCTGACTATAGAGGAAATTTTGGAACTACAAATTAATTATATGTTACTTAGCTTCATGTTCATACAACCTTAGCTTTGGAACATATTTTAAACATCACTTACAAGTAGTCAAGTTGCTTCTGAAGAATGAACACAAACTTGAAAGAATTTTTTTAAAATAAAAATTGGGTATATTTGGAATGAACTGCTCCTTTTTGTATTTGGAGCATTAGTGGAAACAATTTATAATAATACTGCTTTTTATAAACAGTCCACAAGCATTAAATTTTTATGTATCTTGTATTGTTATATATTTTAACCTGTTGCAGAAGCATTTCCATCTTGTGGAAATTCCTAAGATCTCACGGGCCAATCATAAAATCTGGAAGCTGAATTATTCAAATTATTCCACATATACATTTCCCTCTCAAAATTCTGGTTGTCAACAAGTTGTTAGAATCTGGAAGAGGAAGGCATAAATTACAAAATTTTGCAGTGTTGTAATTCATGGCATATGTGGGTCATTTTTCCTCTTTACAAAAGTATGCCAACAAGGCACACTATGTTGGAACTAGTTTGTGGCATGCCATCCTTGCAAAACAGTTGTATGGCATGTATTTAACATTTATAGTTTGTATTCCATGTGTGACCTTACCTCCTTTGGGAACTGCAGTCTTTCTGGGGTGGTACTCTTCCCTCCATGGGATCCATAAAACAATAGCAATAGCAATAGTTAGACTTATATACCGCTTCATAGGGCTTTCAGCCCTCTCTAAGCGGTTTACAGAGTCAGCATATTGCCCCCAACAACAATCCGGGTCCTCATTTTACCCACCTCGGAAGGATGGAAGGCTGAGTCAACCTTGTGCCTAGTGAGATTTGAACAGCCGAACTGCTGAACTGCAGTCAGCTGAAGTAGCCTGCAGTGCTGCATTTAACCACTGCGCCACCTCGGCTCTTTATAAAAGCATATAAAGTGGCAAAAAATTTGCACACAAGATGAAAGTCCAAACAGACAACTTGCTATATTAAACTTTCCAATGCAGGCTTATTTCGCATTTAATGATTTACATGGCTGACCATCTTACAACACTGAGTCTGGGTCAAGGATCAGCAACATGCAGCTCTGGATTGGCCCAGGGCAGAGAAGTACAATTGGGTATCATCAACATCCTTATGATCCTGTCCCCTGTATCAATGGATAGTTTCACCTAATGGTTTTATGCAGATGCTAAATAGGAGTGGAAAGAGGGTAGAGCCCTGAGATAACTCACAAAACTGGGACCTTGGGCTCAATCTCAGCTCCGACCGTCATTGATAAGGAAGAAGCAGCAGCACCATAGTGTGGTTTTCCCACACTCAACTCCTTGAGCCATCCAATAAGGATACCATGTTTAAAAGTGTGGGTTGCTGAAAGATTGTTGCCATTAATAACACAGTTTGGACATAGTAGAAGTTCTCAGTGGAGAACAGGTTCATGTTATTATTTCTTCTATTAACTATTAATATTCCTATAATATTGGCTATTTAGTTGATGATCAATAAAGAAGAATATTTTGAAATTTGAGGGACTGTTCTATAGGACTGTGCTTTCTCACTTCTAAAAGCAAATCTCTGCCATTCAAGCAAAACATTAAAAAAAATGAATTTGCAGATAGGAAGTCCATTTGATCTTTTATTCTTCTTCCATATCACATGATAAGGAAGGTGGACAACATGGATGATCCTAATTCTCAGTTGCACAAATGTCCCTTTAGATAGCAATAATAAGAGATTATAGAAATTGATATAGAGGGGAACAGTAAAGGAATAGAGTCCTAATCCTAAATGTATTTATTTGGAAACAAGCTCCATTTTCAGATGGCTTGCAATATCCCACAGAGGTTTTTCTCAGAAGTTAGCCCAGTGGTAAATAAATGTCCATAGGATTGGAACTTTATTCTTTTTCATTTCCATTCCTGTAGAAGCATTTTCATAGATACAATACAGCACTGTATAATTATAATTTTCTCAAAGACGTTGCTAACCGAAATTGTTTCTTGATCCATTCTTGGCTGAAATGGGAAGGGGGGCAATTTGCCCACAGGCGCCTATAAAATCAAAAGCCTTTGTACCCAAAGCAAAGTGGAAGCTCCATTACTATAATGATTTTAATGGTCTGAATTGTGGCAGGTCAAGCGATTAAACTGTGTGTTTAATTAATCATTTGTATGCATGCAGCTTAAAGGCGTTCAGCTGTGCCATTTTATAGGGATTAACTAAGTAGGCAGTAAATCACCTTTGCTGCCTATAAACATATTTATAGAAGAACTTATTCTCTCTTTCTTTTGCTGTTGCATTATGTACTTGCAGAGGTCAAAATGAGGACAGCTACTAGCTTTTTCCATGAAGAAGCATGTTTTGACTGATATGGAGCAGCGATGTCTTTACTCAGCAAGTCATGTGTGGAAAAAGTGAGTTAACTCATGAGAGGCTCTTTGTAGTGGCATGTATGTGTAGAAAATTATATATAAGACACTTTGACAAGGAAAGCAGACAGATTCAAGAGATAATATCATTGAGGAACACATAATCAAAATAGTAGGTACAAGTCTAAAATACAGATATATCTAAATTAAGATCTATTAGATTTGGGGTCTTTATAAGATCCCAAGAGCTATCTTCACATGGATATTTTTTATCTGTGGTTTTGCCCATTGAAGTCAGCAGCTCCATAAATAGGAGTGTATTGGCAACCTTAAAATATTGAAATAACTCTGGAATTATCCTTATTTAGAAAATATATATATATATTTTAAAAAATCAGGTCAATATTTTGGAATATGTTCCTTCTGTATGGTGCTTTTGTGATATTGTTTACATTACCCATCTTTTTAAAATAAAAGTTCCTGATCAGATTGAAAATAGCCTACAGAAGCAAACAGAGCTGATAGCAGACTTCATAACTATTTGAACAGGGATGAAACAAGAGATTGAAAAATACTCATCCAGTTAAAATTAGTTGTCATCTGTCTCAGTAAGATTGTTCCAATTGAAAACAATTATATTCCATTGCTTTCAGTTTGGCAACAACTTCAGTTCTGTAACTGAACTCCCTCAAGTAGGTTCCAGGTATGAGTTCTGACTTTTCAAAACTTCTTGACCCAGCCAATTGGAGAGGAAAGGAATTAGTTGTACATCTTATAGTTACTGAGGCCTCTCAGCCAAGTCCTCATTAAGGAGGATATGGAAGACTAGGGCCTGAATAAATAGCTTTAGGAACCTGATCTCATCATTAAGAACTTAGTGAAGGTCTTTTCCATTTCCCCTGATGTGCAGAGACATGGCCTGAAACAAAGAGAGACAAAGACATGCCACATTGCTTAATTGAACAGAATAAGGAAGAATAGCCTAGATGTGGTTATGGATTAAATCTTTGGCATAGTTAAGGATGAAGGATGTTTAAATAACTAGTCAATTAAAAGTGGAGGTATAATGATGTCAATATGGTAAACATTTGAGTTAAGATATTTGAATTAATATGAATTAATGGAAGAGATGCACCAAAACATGTTGTAACCAGCTGATATACTTTTTTTAATCATATATACCTGTGTTCTTTTTTTCTTTTGTTTTTTCTTTTTTTTTCTTTTTGGTTTTTCTTTTGTTTTTCTTTTCTTTTTTTTCTCTTCCCTGCCTTGTTTTCTGTTCTTTTTGTCTTCTTTGTTGTTGTTTTTTTGATTTTTTCTTTTCCCACTGGTGTGGGCATGTATTGTTTAAGAAACAAAAATTATTATTATTATTATTATTTTTAATAACAATTATAGTCAAATGAAAATGGATATATGATGATGGTGACATGTATGAATATTTGAGTTAAAATGCTTGAGTTAACATGAACTATGTTTGTTGACTGTGGAAGAGATGCGTAAAAGTCTATTTGTAACCAACTGATACACTTTCTATAGCATGTAAAGAAGGATGTTGTATTTGTTTTAAATTAAAAATTAAAAAATTTAAAAAAAAGAGAATAATGATAAACTTGGAAGTAGATTATAATTCTGGAATATCTCAATTTCTGCAGTGAGTTCTAATCAGCATCAAATGGGTTGGGTAATAGCCAAATTCTAGCATGCAACTGTTGGCCTGGCAACAATCAAAAGCTGGAAGAAATTCTGTGATATGCTGACGTAGCATCTTGACTCCAATCCTTATGGGACCTCTGGACTATGGACCTTTGAGCGGAACTGATGGCAACTGATGCTGCAGTTTCTTAACCTGAATTCGGATCTGGATCTTTACTCTGCTGTTATTTGTGGTAAATATTCTTGCTGTCTTCTGACCTACTCTGTTCCAATGTGCTTCTTTTCACTGTGTGAATCTTGGGATAAAACAGAACATTGTATAAGTTTTATGATGAATAATGTATTGGTATTATAAATTCTCATGAATTAATCCTCTTATTAAAACTGTGAAAGAGTGAACAAATACAAATGTATCCGTTTCGGTATAATTCAGTAGTGTGGCACATATAAATGAATTAGGATGGTCTATTTAAGAGGGGGCTATATACAGCTCTTGCCCAAATGAGCCATGAAGGAAGCTCATTTGTCAATGTTTTATTTTGTCCATCAACTTTTTGAATTCATCCAAATTGTACAAGGGAATTTTTTTGGGGAAAAAAAAATCAAAATACATACACAGAGCAATACAGCTGATTAAAATTACAAATCTCTTTTGCGTCTGTTTAAAAGCATTTCCTTAGCCTCAATCAGGTCATTCATTCTATGGTTAAAATCAACCCAGATGAGTCCCAGGAGAATATGCGTTTCTCCACCTCATTCCTCAAATAAACCTTTGATCAGCTATGGGAAGGCGACTGATTTACACCTCTCTCTTTGTGGCCTAGATTTTGTGTGTCTTAATAAATTGAATGCATGTCTTAACACAGAAGTTGATTGAGACAATTCATTGTTGAGGTAGGAGGCCTTTGTCCAGCTAGCAACAGCAACAGCAACAGCACTTATTCATTGGTTTATTCTTTTGTTCTCTCTCTCTCTCTCTCTCTCTCTCTCTCTCTCTCTCTCTCTCTCTCTCTCTCTCTCTCCTTTTCCAACAATTGAACTTCTCAAGAGAACTGTGCCAACTGGCTATTCGTAATTCAAGTGAGAACTTTTGATTGATTTGTTCTCCAATCCACTTTCCTGTTTCCATGGTTTTATCAGGTAACTTCTCCAACACCAAAGTTCAAACTTTAAAAGCACCAGAATTTTCTATCCTGCTTCTTCAAACCCCAATTGTTACTGTTGTGATCCGCTGGCAGCCTGCGTAGCTGGCAGCAGAATCAGACATTGAGGAGGTTGAGGAGGAACATGGGCCAGTCCTGGAGTCTGGGGAAGGCTTGGACAAGGACTTTGTGTTGGAGGCAGAGAGGGGGCCAGGGTCATCTGGGAGTTATGTGCTGCCTCCAGAGTCAGACATCAGCGAAACAGATAGCCAAGCCTGTGTTTGCGTTATTCACAGGCCGGCGGGCGGGTGTCAACCACATTTGTACCTTATCCATCACTTTCTTCGCCCTCTCTCCTCCTCTTCCCTACCTCCTTTCTTCCCTCTGTCATCCTTCTCTTCTCTACTTCCCCTTCCTCTCTCCTTCTCCTCTCTCCTCTTTCCACTCCTCCTTTATCTCCTCCTCTTCCCCCCATGCCGTCTCCTATCCCTCTCTTCTTCCCTTATCTCTCTCCTCTATTTCACACTCTTCATCTCATTTACTTAGTCTATTTCAGCTTCTGAGCAAGCTCCATTTTATTTTGATGGTATTTATAATTCCTTTTCAATATACATATTTAACTTTAACATATATCTTCCTCCTTCTTTTTTTTACCCTTCTTTTTTAAAAACAAAAATAGGATGACCCCAATTCCATGGGCCTTTTATAAGGTTGTGGAGATGTGGTTAGGGTCTACAACTTTGAGTGTGCTGAAAGCCACATTTCTTGGCTGTATTAACATGTTAACATAATATGGCAATAGTTTTACTCAGGGACCATACATATTTATTCTGTATTGCTTCAACTATTCTATGTTTTTATGCCGTATACTATCCACAGTCACTTTTTGAGATGGGTGGCTGCAGAGATCAAATGAATGAATGAATGAATGAATGAATGAATGAATGAATGAAAGAAAGAAAGAAAGAAAGAAAGAAAGAAAGCTCAGCATCTTTGAATGAAATTTATTTGTCTTTTCTGACAAAGAAAAGCCTGTTGCACCACATGGCAAAAAGTAATCAGAATTCACAAAATACTTTGTGATGATGTACAAAGGAATGAATGCAGCAGCTCACTAGTGATAAAAAAAGGGCCAGAGAGAAGTGAAGGTGGGTTCCAGCATGAGTCTGAAAGCTCGGAAGACAAAACCTCTGGTCCCGGTAACTGGCCAAGATTGGATCCTACAAAAAATAAATAGGTAGATTGAAGCATAAACAGTTCTAAAGATTATACCTGGATGATACCACAATTTTGTTTGAGCATAAACTTTCAGTAAAAAAACTCCTGTCTGTTTGTTATATTGCTATGCCAGCCATTTCTTTCAGAACTAAAAACAATCTCAGGATGTTATTCTGATTTGAAGTTGGCATGGGATTCATCCAAAGCTGCATTGATAAAAAGAAGAAAAGGAGAATCAAACAAAAAAACTCAGGAAAGATTTCCAGAAAGAGGACTAACGAACAAGACTGCTGTGATCTAAAACTATAAACAGCAGAAACATTCCCAAATGCATGAAAAACATTTTACAGCAATAAAATTTAAAACACACAACTGACTCTAGGTAGCTGCTCTGAGATAATTCTGCATGAATCACATTAAAGGTGACTTATGACTGTTTTTCACATTTACAACTGTTGTGGCATTCCTATGATCAAAATTCAGATGCTTGGCAACTGAGTCATAGTTATGACCATTGCAGGATGAAGGTCACACCTTTTACAACTTTCTGATAAGCAAAGTCAATGGAGAAGTCAGATTCACTTAACAACTGTATTACCATCTTAACAACTGCAGTGATTCACTTAACAACTGTGGCAAGAAAAGTTGTAGAAGGAGGCAAAACTTATTTAACAAATGTTTCACTTAAGAACAGAAATTTTCGACTCAGTTGTGATCATACATTGA
Source organism: Thamnophis sirtalis (assembly GCF_051295495.1). Classification (NCBI taxonomy): domain Eukaryota; kingdom Metazoa; phylum Chordata; class Lepidosauria; order Squamata; family Natricidae; genus Thamnophis; species Thamnophis sirtalis. The sequence continues at coordinate 33,309,606 of NW_028261385.1, read as the reverse complement.
GGACAAGCTGCATCATACAATACAATGTTGCTTAACATTGGGAAATTTAGGTTGTGTGAATTCTGACTTCTAGAATTCCTGTGCCAGATGCAAAATTCTGTAACTTGAAATCTAAAGTGCTCAAGAATGAGAAACACTGAACTACTCACATATAATAAAATAACCACATGGGTTTCAAATATCCAATGTTCCTCAAGAGTCAAAAAAAAATCTTAAATAACAATTCTCTCATACTATGCAATTCTATAATTCTTAGATAAAATCTTCATTTTAGAAACTTTAAGAGAGAACTGGTTACATGAATTTGGTGGGATTTACGTCCAGGTCTCTTTGCATTTAGAAATATGGATATATGATATTTTCTTACCTTGATTGCAGATATTATATTTTCAAATAATAAATCCAATGGTGTTTTTATTGGTTCAAACAAATGGTATCATTTAAGTTTATGTTTCAAAGGATATGGAGGTTTTAAAAGAGGTCAGGTGTCTGCCAGGTGCTACTGCCAGCAGAGACAAGAGGCATATTCTTAAGATAGTCAAGAATGCAAGTAAGGACTGTGATGTTGATGCTATTATACATCTTGGCACAAATGATCTGTCCCAAAAAGATGTACTTTATGTGAAGAATGATTTCCAGAGCTTGGAGTTTGAACTTAGTAGCATAGGCTTATCTTTTCAGAGGTTTTACCAGTATATAAGGAAGAAAAAAGGAAGGGCCAGCGTGTAGCAGAGTTTAATGCCTGGCTAAAGGAGTGGTGTAAAAGGGAAGGCTTTGGTTTTATTAGTCATGATGTCTGCAGCTGGTCCAATAAAAAACTGTACAAAAGAGATGATTTGCACCCATCCAAGAAAAGGACTGAGTTACTTGGCATTAAATTCAAAGATTTTCTAGATAAACATTTAAACTGAACAGCGGGGACAGAGAATTAATTGATACAGAACATTTCTGTCCCCAGCAATCTAAAATTCATAGGGTTATCAGTGCATGTAACACAGATGTTTGTGTGGGTAAGATTATCACTCCCACTGTCAAGCAAAACCAAGCATTTAATAGTGAGTGCCATACTATGTGCATGAATCGTACAAGTGACAAGAAAATAGGGGCAGTCGGGCATAACACAGGTTATGTAGACAGTAAACACAGGGTCAATCAAAATGGACTCAAATGTCTATACACCAATGCACAGAGTATGAAGAATAAACAGGGCGAATTAGAAATTCAAGTAAAAGAGGGCAGATATGATATTGTTGCCATTACAGAAACTTGGTGGGGTGAAACTGACAAATGGAACACACAACTAGAAGGATTTAAATTATTTAAAAGAAATAGACCAAATAAAAGAGGAGGTAGAGTTGCATTATTTATATAAAACAATTACCTCTCTACAGAAATAGAGCACAACAATGGTGAGAACTATCTTGAATGCATTTGGGTCAATATTAAAAGTTTGGGGGGGGGAATGACATTGCCATAGGTCTATGCTACACGGCACCCAACCAAGCAGAGGAAGTAGATGAACTTTTTGCTAGTCAGCTAACTAAGGTTTGTAGGAAGCACACCACAATAGTAGTGGGGGATTTTAACTACCCTGACATCAACTGGGAAACAAACTCTGCACCAAGTGGAAGATCCAACAGGTTCCTAGCAAACCTAGCAGACAACTTTGTTTCCCAAAAAGTAGAGAAGGAACAAGGAGATCAGCCATATTGGACTTAATTCTCACTAACAGAGAGGAAATGATAGAAGTGTTGAAGCCACAGGAACCCTGGGGGCAAGTGACCATGCAATATTGAATTCAACATTATGCAAACACAAGTAGTAGAACAAAGTGAAACTAGAGTCTTGGACTTTAAGAGAGCTAATTTAAATAAACTTAGAGAGAGCTTTGGAAAAATTCCATGGATGAGAATCCTCAAGGGGAAAACAACTCAAGAAGCTTGGAAAATTTTGAAAAATGAGATTACAAAAGCCCAGTCTAGCACAATACCAATGAAGAAGAAAAGTAACAGCTTCCTAAAGAAACCAGCATGGCTGCATAAAGAACTCTCTGACAAATTGAAAGACAAAAAAGATAAGTATAAAAAGTGGAAAGGGGAGGACATAACTAAGGCAGAATATCAGCAAATAGCCCGAGCATGTAAAGATGAAATGAGGAACGCTAAGGCTCACAATGAAGAAAGGATTGCCACAAAAGTAAAAAATAACAAAAAAGCTTCTTCCAACATGTTAAAAACAAGAAAAAAGTTAAGGAAACAATTGGTCCATTGCTGGGAGAAAGTGGCAAGAAGGTCACAAGCAACAGGAAGAAAGCAGAACTATTTAACTCATGTTTTACATCTGTCTTTACACAAAGGGATTAAACAGTCTAACCTATCAAAAACAGCATGCACAAAAATCAGATTAGGAACACAAATTGAAATAGGGAAGAAAATGGTAAGTGAGCACCTGTCTACCCTGAGTTCAAATCAACAGGACCAGATGGATTACACCACAGGGTTATGAAGGAACTGGCAGACGAGATCTCAGAACCACTGAACTATATCTTTCAGAGATCCTGGAGCACCGGGGAACTACCAGAGGATTGGAAAAGAGCTGATGTGGTTCCCATCTTCAAAAAAGGAAAAAAAACAGATCCAGGAAACTACAGACCTATCAGCCTGACCTCAATACCAGGAAAGATTCTGGAAAAGATAATCAAGCAACTAATTGGTTTGGTTTGGTTTGGTTTACTGGATTTATATGCCGCCCTTCTCCCAAGGACTCAGGGCAGCGTACAACATTAAAAAAAACACATATTACAAAAGTTAAAAAAATTTTAAATAGAATATCCCAAACAAATCCAATTAAGATTAACAATAACATTTTTAATAAATAAATAAATTAAAATTAACAATAATCAATAATTTCTTTTGTTTTGTTCAGGCCAGGCTGGCTTGCTGGAAAAGCCAACTTTCTAGGGTGCGTCGGAAGGACCGGAGGTTGGGGATTATACGAAGCTCGGGGGGCAGCTCATTCCAGAAGGAAGGCGCTCCCACAGAGAAGGCTCTCCCACTGGGGGTTGCTAGTCGACACTGTCTGGCCGACGGCACTCTAAGGAGGCCAACTCTGTGGGATCGCACCGGATGGTGGGAAGCTACCGGTGGCAATAGGTGGTCTTGCAAGTATCCTGGGCCTAATTAGCGAACACCTAGAAGCAAACAAAGTAATAGCCAAAAGCCAACATGGGTTTGTCAAAAACAGATCATGCCAGACTAATCTTATTGCATTCTTTGATGATGTGACAAAATTAGTGGACCAGAGGAAGGCCGTCGATATAGTTTACTTCGACTTCAGTAAGGCATTTGATAAGGTAGACCATAACCTACTACTAGATAAAGTAGAAGAATGTGGGTTAGACAGCATCACCATCAGATGGATTTGTAACTGGCTGACCAACTACACTCAACATGTAGTCCTCAATGGAACTGCATCTTCATGGAGGGAAGTATGCAGTGGGGTATCCCAAGGCTCTGTTTTGGGCCCAGTACTCTTCAACAACTTCATCAATGATTTGGATGACGGAATAAATGGGGAACTCATCAGATTTGCAGATGACACCAAGCTAGCAGGAATAGCCAACACTCAAGAAGATAGGCTAAAGATACAGAAGGATCTTGACAAACTTGAACATTGGGCACTATCTAATAAAATGAAATTCAATGGTGAAAAGAGTAAGGTTCTACATTTAGGCAACAAAAACGAAATGCACAGGTACAGTATAGGTGGTACCTTGCTCAACAGTAGTAACTGTGAAAGGGATCTTGGAGTCCTAGTGGACAGCCATTTAAATATGAGCCAGCAGTGTGCAGCAGCTGCCAAAAAAGCCAACACAGTTCTAGGCTGCATAAACAGAGGGATAGAATCAAGATCATGTGAAGTGTTAATACCACTTTATAATGCCTTGGTAAAGCCACACTTGGAATACTGCATTCAGTTTTGGTTGCCATGATGTAGAAAAGATGTGGAGACTCTAGAAAGAATGCAGAGAAGAGCAACAAAGATGATTAGGGAACTGGAGGCTAAAACATATAAAGAACTGTTGCTGGAACTGGGTACATCTAGTTTGATTAAACGAAGGACTAGGGGCAGTGGTAAGTTTCAAAATTATTTGAACCTCTTCTGTAGATATTGGAGTGGCTTGCCAACCATGTGACTGGGTGGGCATGGCCAACTTATAATATGTGGTGAAACTCACTTAACAACACTCTTGCTTAGCAACCAAAATGTTGGCTCAGAAACTCTGGCATTTGAAGCACGCAAGACCATAACCTACTACAAGACCTTTGCACCCCTAACTCTTTAGAAAAAAACCCCCAGAGGTGTTCAAACTTGACAGCTTTAAGACTTGTGGACTTCAACTCCCAGAATTCTTCATCTTGATGATGTACGGACGGGCGGGGGGAGGAAGCTGGAACCGGTTCTAAATGGCACTATAGATTTGAGGAACCTCTTCTATAGAAGAGGTTAGAACTGGCAGGAACTCACCCCTGACTAGGGGAGATATGATAGCAGTGATCCAATATCTCAGGAGTTGCCACAAAGAAGAGGGAGTCAAGCTATTCCCCAAATCACCTGAGAGTAGGACAAGAAGCAATGGGTGGAAACTCAGCAAGGAGAGAAGCAACTTAGAACTGAGGAGAAATTTCCTGACAGTTAGAACAATTAATCAGTGGAACAACTTGCCTCCAGAAGTTGTGAATGCCCCAACAATGGAAATCTTTAAGAAGATGTTGGATAGCCATTTGTCTGAAATGGTATAGGGTTTCCTGCCTAGGCAGGGGGTTGGACTAGAAGACCTCCAAGGTCCCTTCCAACTCTGCTATTGTATTGTATTATTCATCAACTTGATGCCCTAAATATATTGGGATTACTAATAGCTTTCAGAATTTTCAGTTGTGACTAAATTACAGAAATATCTAAAATCTACAGTTAATGAACAATCAGCCCCCCCCCCCCCGACACATAAAATTGCAATATGAATTCATCTTGCAAATGTATTGGTGGATTAGGATATATGCACATGTTGAAAAGTACATTTCTTTAAATGTTGTGCTGCAAGGTGCAACTGAAAATGAGCACATTTCAGAAAAAAAAAACACACATACTATATAAGAGAAATAAAAAGGATATGCACATGCTATTTCCTCTATAAATCATTTTCTGACTAAGAGTTTATATGAGTTTCTGTGCAACTGCCAGGTCATTTACTAAAATCAACTGCTTTGTAGGTGTATTTACAGACCTTATTTTTTATTTTATTTTAGGGTAGTTACCCATTTGCCCAAGTGTAGAAGAGACCCACTCTCAAATTCCTAGTTGTTCCTAAGATTCACTGATGAAAGCTTGATTTAGACTTGTTCACAACTATTGAATTGAATTGAATTGAATTTTATTATTTGTATGCCACCCTTCTCCGGGAAGGACTCAGGGCGGCGAACAATTCAAAAAGGGGAAAAGGGGAACACAGAACAAAATACAGATAATTAAAATAAGCAAGAATCACGCAACCACACAAGTCAAGAGGGGAGGGGAACTCATCAACCCCAGGCCTGCCGGCAAAGCCAGGTTTTGACGGCTTTTTAGAAGGCCTGGAGAGAGGTGAGGGTCCGAATCCCTGCGGGGAGTTCGTTCCAGAGGGCCGGAGCTGCCACAGAGAAGGCCCTCCCCCGGGTAGTAGCCAGGTGGCATTGGCTAGTAGACGGAATCCGGAGGAGGCCAACCCTGTGTGATCTAATGGGTCTTTGGGAGGTAATTGGCAGCAGGCGGTCTCTCAAGTACCCAGATCCAATACCATGAAGGGCTTTATAAGTTACGACTAGCACTTTGAAGCATATCCGGAGACTTATCGGTAATCAGTGCAGCTCACGGAGGATAGGTGTAATATGGGTGTACCGAGGTGCACCCACAATCACTTGCGCAGCTGCATTCTGGATGAGTTGAAGTCTCCGAATACTCTTCAAGGGCTGCCCCATGTAGACCGCATTGCAGTAGTCTAGTCTTGAGGTCACGAGGGCGCGAATGACTGTTGCGAGCGCCTCCCGGTCCAGGTAGGGATGCAACTGGTGCACCAGGCGAACCTGGGCAAATGCCCCCCTGGTCACAGCCGACAAATGGTGTTCTAAGGTCAGCTGTGGGTCCAGGAGGACCCCCAAGTTGCGAGCCCTGTCTGAGGGGCGTAAATTTTCACCCCCCAGCCTGAGTGATGGAATATTGACCAAATTCTTGGGAGGGAAACACAACAGCCACTTGGTCTTGTCTGGATTGAGTACCCCCATCCAGACCCTAACAGCCTCCAGGCACTGGCACATCATGTCAACCGCTTCACTGAGTTGGCACGGGGCGGACAGATACAGTTGTGTATCGTCCGCATATTGATGGTACTTTATCCCGTGCCGTCGAATGATCTCACCCAGTGGCTTCATGTAGATATTAAACAGGAGGGGGGGACAGGACCGAACCCTGAGGAATCCCATATTGGAACTATGTGTAGTATTGATGCATACCTATGCTATGAAGGGGTTGATGGGTAAGGATAAGTTGCAGGTGGTTGCAGATAGGCCAACGTGTACATCTCCCAAATCTGAGCTATGCTTTATATGGAGATGCACATTCTGCAGGATAATTGGTTGATCTAGCTTCCTGTTGGGATGCAGGCAGAAGACATGGTACATTGTTGTTTGGGTGCCTTCTAGCCAGAACATTAACATTTGCAGAAGTATAAATGCAACAGCTATACAGCTCCAAGAGACAAATTCATACGTTCCCTGACATGCAATGATGCAGAAAACTAAATCAGCTTTGACTGTGCACCATTCACCATTTTTCATCTTCACCTACCTTATAGGCCTGGGATGGCAAACCTATGGCACGTATGCCAGAGGTGGCACACAGAGCCTTCTCTGTGGGCACACGCACTGTTACCAGCTGCTCTTCTGGTCTTTGGGGTTCTGGCACTGCGGCACGCAAGAAGACCAGCTGCCATGGTGCATGCATGCTCTGGAAACCCAAAGTCTAGGTGGCTGGTGCGTGCATGCGCACCAGCCAGCTGGTCAGGGGTGGGTTCTGACTGCTGCTACTGACTGTATGCTCAGGGACACACTGGGTGCAATCACACACTTTGTGCATGCACTTGATGCGCACTATGCACACATATGCAGTACTAAAATGTTTATCTGTATGCACAGAAGCAAAAAACAAGATGGTAGTGCCTACAGCGCCGCCAACAGAACCAGTTTGGGGGTGTGGCAGGCCGAGTTACCACCTACTTGGCCAAACTGGTCCAAACTGGTAGGAATCCACCTCTGCAGCTGGTCTTTGGGTTTCTGGAGCTCCAGTGCACGCGCATGTGCCAGTTTGGGCACTTGGTGCCGAAAAGGTTCACCATCACTGTTATAGGGTGTTGGAATGATAAATGGGAGGAGAGAAGAAATATGAAAGTTGTCACAACCTGCTTGAAAGAAAATCAGGATCGAATAAATTCTCAGTTGTGCTTAAGGACCAAAACATCCAACCTTCTATTTGTGTCAGTTCTCTGCATTTTTTCTAGTTCTTCTGCATTATAGTTTTACCTGTTGTAAGATCATAATGTGTTATTTCTCCCAGCATTTACGTCTTTGGGTTGGTAGAATTCTCCAGGAAACACTGCGCCATGACTTGAACTCCGAAGGGTGGAATCAGGACTGATAAAATGACTGGCATATAATTTAAGGAAAGCAATACTATTAATGCATATATGGCAGTGTTCCGGATCTGGAATCATCACTGAACATGTGCAAATTTTAGGGGCTAGGAGAAAAGTTTCAGGATACAGCCAAACCATTTTTGGCAATAGTATTGAAAAAGTTTGTAAATCTTGATTTATACTCTGTTCAAATTGATTAGATGGAGTTGACCCATTATTATGTTAACCCTTCTGCTGTTCAGACAGTTGCCTATCACAGAGCAGTATTTATTTATTTCTGACTTGCCAGTCACTATATATCTGTATGATTCGCACTTTAAGGTAGACCATTCATTTTATGCACAGTGAGGCCATACTTTTCTCTCTCAAGGAATATATTTAATTTTTGGTAGAGATCAGTATGAAATTGTCATTTTATGCTTTTTCTTCTTTTTGGGAATAGCAATGCTTTCACTTTTAAAATATATATTCATACTGACAGGCTTTGTGCCCTGCAGCTTTATCGTATGGATAGCAATTATGACCACCATTATTATTTGTTATTATTTGCTGTGCTGCAACCCAATTTCCTTTTAAGAAAGTTCATCCAGAATCTTTTGGCTGCAGACATCAAAGCAGAATTTATTCTAAGCTTTTTCCTAACAGCTTAAGGAAGAGGTATAGACTCCATTTCCAGCATAAACAACAAGCAAATTCCAAAAGTTTTCTAATTTAAAAAGTTAAAAATAAAAGCATAACAGAGAAATGTTAAGAAGAAAATACATAAAAAGTATACTTTTCTATTTCTTTCATTTCCTCTCATATACTTCTACAACTCTATTTCTTATTGGATCCCATAAACCTCATTTTCACAGTACAGTTTTTCCCCCCAACAGAACAAACTTGCTACTTATTAGAATAAACCCAGCATCAAAATATTTAGCCAGTTTTCTTAACAAGTAGATTATTTTTACTAACAAAGTTGAGAAGTTCCTGAGATAGCGAATAAGAGAAATATTTAATGCATTGTTTATTTCTTAATAAGCCAAGTGAGTGTGAGAAATAATACGGAGACATTTTTTGGAAGCCTACTAAGGACAATGATTCTCTACATGGAGAACAGAACTTCTATATCCACTGAACAGAACTTCTATATCCACTGCCACTGTTTCTTGGATTTGATGGGAACTGGAATCCTAGTGGCATATGGAAGACCACAGTTACCACACCTGATTTAGAATAAACATCTACTTTCCATGCTGAGCATAGCTGCCTAAATTGCATTTTCCAGCAAGGTAGAGTGGTGATGTTATCTGTGTCAGGGTTCCAAATATACCCCCATAGTAAACAGAACTTTGAGGCAAGTAGGTTCCTCAAATAACAGGTTTATTAGATATATCATATTGGCACATACTGGTGAAAACTGACTCTAGAAGTTCTCGTGGTTTTCACCTGATTAAAAGTAAAAGTTTTCTCCCTTTCCTAAACCACCAGTCACTTGGTCCAATCAAGGTGCTATCCTGTTGCTTGGAAACTTCCCTCCTCCTCTCCTCAGCCACCTGTGGGAATGTCCTTGGTTCTCAGGGGAAACTACTTTGTTCTGTCTATAAAACCCCAACTACCTCTATTCCCCCCTCCTTATCCCTCAGCACCATTGTGGCAACACTGATGGCTTCAGTTAGGCCAGCTTCAGAGTTGACAATCTGTGGGAGAGCTTTTTTACATGATGCTGGATTCTCTTTATAGACTTTTAGTCTGGATGACCTCATCTCTTCTGATGCTTTTATTTAAGAGATTCGATTCCTCTATGACCTTTGAGGCCTAGACTACTCAAAACTAATGCATCAAAAAAAAAAAACCCAAGAACAAAAGAAAGGAGGAAGCATGGAATATTTTATAATAATAATAATAATAATAATAATAATAATAATAATAATAATAATAATAATAAATAGAGAGGCATCTGCCAAATAACAACCCAGCCTTAACAATTGTTTTTTTCAAAAGTTTTTTTTATTTTTTAACATACATATAATATAATCCAAAGTATACCATTACATCTTAACAAACAATTTTTAAAATATTCAATAATATCAATACCTCTTGCCATCAAGCCTTGTCAATTTTTATTTGCTCTTCTGCTTTCCGTACACCATATTATAGTCTTTCATCTTCAACCCTTCCCCTCTCCCTCTCTCCTCCTCCCTACCTCCTTTCTTCCCTCTACCATCTGCTGGAGGCAGCAGAACAGAAGGTAAAGTATTGGAAAAATTCATAAAATACAAAGACCTGCAAACAGAACTAGAATGACTGTGGCTAAAGAAAGCAAAGATAGTATAATAGTATTAGGTGCCCTGGGCGCAATCTCAAAACATCTGGAGCATCTCTTGAACACCAAAGGCATTGATGAAATCTTCAGCAGTCAATTGCAATGGGCAGCTCTTCCTGGAACACCTTGCATCCTGTTGTAATGGGACTTTGAACACCATCAAATAACCATAACTGCCTATCTTAGATCCTTGGAAAAGACTTTATAAATGGACAAAAATGCCATATCCAGTCTAAACATTTGGCTGACTGTGTGACCCTCCATAATAATATATGTTTCTAAATCTGACTCTGTTTCTCTCTCCGACTTGCTTATCTTTAATGTCTGAAGATTGGGCCTTTACTGTTTTGACATGATTTTTAAACAGCTAATTTATAAAACTTTGTCTCCTTGAAGGGCAAGATTTTATGCTGAAGATTTGGTTTGCAAAGTTTTTTGTCATCGAAATAATTTCACATTATAAGAATTGTTTTTGTTTCTTTCCTCTTACAAAGATGCTATCAGTGTTTAGAATTCCCGGCTAGAGCTGGACACAATGATTTTGGCAACAGAATTGGGATTGGAAGCAAATTCTTTTATGCGGCTTAGAACCCCCGAAGGGCTGAGGACATTTCACTGTGACTGGCTACGATCAGTGCCTGTGTTCCCACTGCAGAGTTTGAGGAGGGGGTGTGTGCATTGCAGTAATTATGCTCAATTATCCCCAGCTGGAGCCATGTCCCTTGAGGTCCATTACCCGCTGGTAGCGTGCTGAAAATGCTGTGGTGAGTGCTGAGTCAGCTTAAAAATCAGACTCATGATGCAAGCTCATTCATCGTATGCCCTAATCACTCTACTCTGCTATCATCAGCAAAATTGTGACCTGGGTCACAATTAGAAGAAAAAAGCATATGGATCTGAGCACGAGGTGTGTGTGGGGAAATGTTTCAAATCTTAGGACTCTTTGTTGTCTGTGAGATTTTGGCCTGTGATCCAAAGTGGATCATTGGTCATCCCTGCTAAACCACAAGAGAAGTCAACCTTGTGGGCACTGGTGGGAGATGCATATAATTCTGCAAAACCTCTGGGGGGTATTCAAGAACAGTGTAGAATTTGTACGATCCGGAGGCTGCTTATGGTACTCCAATATTAATCCTAGCTGTACAGTTTCCTCCTTAATGTCTATAGAGCAGGGGTGTCAAACCCATAGCATCACAGCATCATCATGTGATATATCGTAACTCTCCCCCCTTCACTAAACTGGGCATGAGTGTGGCCAGCGCATGACACATCTGGCCTGTGGGCCAGGAGTTTAACAGCTCTGCTGTAGAGATTCTCAGTCATCCAGGTCATGGTTGTGTCAAAGGTGCTTTTTCAGGAGGCAACTGGATTCTCTTTTTTTCTTCACTTCTTTTTCACCACTTCTTCGCCTCTGACGGGATAGTGGGGAATGGAAGGATTTATATTCCTTGCATACAGCTGGTCATTGGCATCCTTTTGGAGGGTTGTTGTCAGAGCTGAAGAAGCTTCTTGGATGAGAAGTGAAATGTCTTCAAAAGCAAAACCAAGGAAGTCCAATTGCCTCCTGAAAAATGCACCTTTGGGATTTCCTCCTTAATCCAAACACGGGGTCTTCAAATGTTTCTTATCTTCATATTAAACTGAGATGGATTGGGAGACTTATGATGATGGAGAGTTCATAATCTGTTCAGCCCGGACAATGTTCATATCAGTAGGCTTATACGGGCAAAGCCAGGAAACGTAAGCTTTACTGCTTTTCCAGACCTTTGCACAGTTCTATCAGTGGAATAAACCCACATTCCCCTGCCAAAAAAAGAATGTGGACTAAACCATTCACACTCCTTACTTGCCCAGTTTTTCACTGACTCTTCATGCTGGCAAAGAGGAAATGTTGTGACAGATGGCTACTTTTGCCCTCCCCTTTTGTAGGTCTGAAGTCCTACTTTTCTTGATCATTTACGCAGACAGGATGTGCGGAATGGCCTGCAGAGCTGGGAAAATCCCAAACAGATCATGCTGCTTAATAAGTCTATCTTTGCCCAGCCCTGACCCACCGGTCCAGGCCTTTGGACCAGGAAATATTTAAGAGCAAACAGCCTTGCAATACTGTGGGCCTTCTAGCTAATTCTGCTTGAGGAGGTTCCAGCTTTGCCATTCAAATGCGAATTTTACTTCTGAACCACTCATTCAGCCTAGGTCCATGCATCCGAAGGGACAAAGGGCAGTTTAAAAATATTTCTTGCATAATAGCAATTCTATGAGAGGAGATGCAGACTTTGCCCTAAAGCCCTGGCCTGGTGGCATCACTGTAGAAGAAAAGAACTTGACACGGCAGCTTAATTTGTGAACTGGCAAGATGCCCGTTTTAGGACAAGAGAGTCCTTCTGACTGAGCAGGCGTTTCCTATGGTGCTCATTACTGCTCAAGGCAGTTGGAGACAGATGAGATACATATATTGTGCGTGTGTGTATGCTATGTTGTTTTGTGTTTTTAAAAGGCTATTTTTTGTATCAATAATGCCTTTTGTAGAAAAAAAATCTTCTGCAAAAGAAACATTCATAGCACAGACAAAGTCCCAAGCCTAATTTTTTTGCAGCTTCTGGATCCTCCTTGGATTCCAATGGCTGAAAATAGATGGTAGGATTTTTATTTTTTTGCAAGAGGATATACCATATTTTTTGGACTATAAGATGCACCGATGTATAAAACGCACCAAGATTTCGAAGAGGCAAGTAAGAAAAAACGTTTTTGTCCTCCCCGGACCCCAGGAGCACTCTGCAGGCTTCAGCAAGGCTGGTGGAAGGCAAAAACACCCCCATTTTTGTGAAAAATGGGCGGAAACGGGCTGTTTTTCGCAAAAACGAAGGCATTTTTGCTTTTCCTCAGCCCTGCTGTAGCCTTCAGAGCGCTGCTGGGGGAAGGCAAAAGCACCTCTGTTTTTGTGAAAAACGGCCTGTTTTTTTGCAAAATTGGGATGTGGGGGCGGGGCTTTGGGAAACCAAAAATGGATGTATTTGGTGTATAAAGATGCACCAACATTTCCATGCTCTTTTAGGAGTGGAAAAGGTGCGTCTTATACTCCAAAAATACGGTAGGTCCAAAAGCAAAGAAAAGTAGAAACAAACAGAATCAGTCAGACTTCAAAATATTCTACTCAAATGCAAGGAAAGAAATAACCTGGTTCCATCCATTTAAGCATTACTTCATATCCATGCCAACCCTTAAGTGCCTCACTGCCTGTTAGTTTGGGGCTGTAATAGCAACAAAGAATTTGCAGCACCTGAAAGGCTGTGTTTCTTATTTCAGATTACTGAGGGAACAGTTATATTGCAAGGACAGATTTTCTGAGTGTGCTGACAGACGACTCTCTTTAGGCCTGTATTGTCTGTCTCTTTCAACTCCCTTTTTAGGTTCTTAAAAGGGGGAAGACGTGATGCTGAAAAGCAGAATACTAGCCTGGAGTCTTGTCTGTATCTTGACAATATGCCTTGGATCCAGTAACAACTGTAGCTACAACGCCACAATTCAAATCCTTCTCCTGCTGGGATCCCAATGCTCTATAGGAGGTCCTCGTCTTACAACCATTCATTTAGCAAGGGTTCAAATGTGAAAATGGCACTGAAAAGAGTGATTTATGACTGGCTTTCACGCTTAAAACCATCACAGCATGGTCATGTGATCCAAATTTAGGAGTTTGCAACTGGCTTGTATTTAACATTTGCAATGTCCCAGTGATCATGTTATTCACCATTTGCAGCAGAGGTGGGTTGATCCTGGTTCAGCCTGGATCTGGCCAAACCGGAAGTGGTGGTGGCTCCACTCACCCACCTGGATGCTTCTGCACATGCATGGAAGTGTCACATGCACACAAGCATGCACCAGCATGAGCAAACCAGTAGTCCTGGGATTTGAAACCCACCTCTGATTTGAAGCCTTCCCACTTGGCTTTCGGCAAGCAAAGTCAATGGGGGAAGTTTGATTTGCTAAATAACCATGTTATTCACTTAACAATGGTGGCAAAAAGGTCATAAAATCAGGCACAATTTACTTAGCAAATACCTTGCTTAGCCAGTTACGGTCATAAGTCAATAACCGCCTGTGCTCACCATTTTGCAGATTTTTACTACTTCTCCAGCAGACGCCGCTATGTAGGCAATGTTAGAAAATAAAAGTGGCAGGTGGTTTTGTTTGGAATGATGTGCTAGACTTCTCCCAGCAAAAACTGGAACTAAAAAACTTGCAGGCAACAGACTCAAGGACATAGCTTACTGATAAGTATGTTTATTTCAAGACTAAAGAAACTGTTAAGAAAGAATTCCAGCAACTGTCAGGTCTAAAAATTCAGGTCCTATTTATAGGAGAAGCAAAGTCCAGTTCTTGAAGCTTTTCCTTCTGCTGCCCACAGACTGCAATGGATTGGGGCCACCTGTGCCCTCTTCATGGAATGGACTTGTCTCATCTCAGACTGCTGACTTCTGGCTGTGCGAGAATTCGTCCTTGACCATAGATGCCTGCCTACCTTCCCAGAAAATCAACAATGATAAAGGTTAATGTTAGTTTACCTTCTGGAGATACAGGTTTTCTGACTGACTGGCTCACTGTGGCAGCCCATTTTACTCTCCAAATGATAAATGTGCTACTAGCCTCCGTTATTCCCAGGAGTGTCTTCATGGACGGGTTCAAAAATGGTGACCAGATTCATGCAATTGAATTTCTTTCACCCTTTTTTTTAATGAGAAACGTAACATAATGATGGACTGGGCTTTGCCTTCATGCCTTTTGCCTCTATTTTTTATTTCTTTAAATCCTTGCTGCAGATACCCTTGCTTGCCCCTGACCTATCACTGCAGATAAAGACAGTTAATAAGTGGTGGAGGACAGCTCCAACGGTCCTTGGAGGAAGCAGACTATCTAGACCCCTTCCAGTCAGGCTTCAGACCCGGTTACAGCACTGAAACCGCCTTGGTCGCATTGATGGATGATCTCTGGAGAGCCAGAGATGAAGGACATCCCTCCATCCTGGTCCTCCTTGACCTCTCAGCGGCTTTCGATACCATCGACCATGGTATCCTTCTGCGAAGACTGCGGGAGGTGGGAGTGGGAGGCACCGTGTTACGGTGGTTCTCCTCCTACCTCTCGGACAGGTCGCAGTCGGTGTTAGTGGGAGGGCAGAGATCGTCCCCAAGGCCCCTGAAATATGGGGTGCCGCAGGGTTCGGTCTTATCCCCCCTACTATTTAACATTTACATGAAACCGCTGGGAGAGATCATCCGTAGGCACGGGATTAGATACCATCAATATGCGGACGATACTCAATTGTATCTGTCCGCCCCATGCCAAATCAATGAAGCGGTTGACGTAATGGGCCGGGGGCTCGAAGCCGTCATGGACTGGATGAGGATTAACAAGCTTGTGCTCAACCCAGAAAAGACCGAGTGGCTGTTGTGTTTTCCTCCCAAAAATTCGGCCATTAATCCAACACTCAGGCTGGGGGGTCAAATTTTACACCCCTCAGAGAGGGTTCGCAACCTGGGAGTCCTCCTGGATTCACAGCTGTCATTCGACCATCATATAGCGGCTGTGACCAGGGGGGCATTCGCCCAGGTACGCCTGGTGCGCCAGTTGCGACCCTACCTGAACCGGGAGGCCCTCACAACAGTCACTCGGGCCCTCGTGATTTCTAGGCTGGAATACTGCAATGTGCTCTACATGGGGCTGCCCTTGAAGAGCATCCGGCGACTTCAGCTAGTACAGAACGCAGCCGCGCGAGTGATTGCGGGTGCACCCCGATTCACCCGCATTACACCTATCCTCCGCGAGCTGCGCTGGCTACCTGTTGATCTCCGGATGCGCTTCAAGGTGCTATTGACCACCCATAAAGCCCTACATGGCAGTGGATCTGGATACTTGAGAGACCGCCTTCTGCCAATTACCTCCCTACGGCCTATAAGATCTCATAGGTTAGGCCTCCTCCGCATCCCATCGGCCAGCCAATGTCGGCTGGCAACCACAAGGAGGAGGGCCTTCTCAGTAGCGGCCCCGACCCTTTGGAACGAGCTCCCCGTAGAGATTCGTACCCTCTCCACCGTCCAGGCCTTCCGCACAGCCTTGAAGAACTGGCTCGCCCGTCAGGCCTGGGGATAAGGACCACTACCCCGCCCGAATGTTGTATGCATGTTGCGTATTATTTTATTATGTGTTGTTGTCGTAGTATTGTATTGTATTGTATTCCCCTCTCCCTGGTTTCTGTGAGCCGCCCTGAGTCCCCTCAGGGAAAAGGGCGGCCTACAAATAAAATCAATTCCAATTCCAATTAGGAAAGACTATGCATAAGAGTCCGGAGTAGAGGGGTTCTCTATGAATTTGAAGAGGTGATGGAATTCTTTTATTGTCCTGGCAGTAATCCACCCCAAACTATATCTATATATAGAGTCGAGGTGGCGCAGTGGGTAGAGTGCAGTACTGCAGGCCACTTCAGCTGACTGCTAGTTCAGCAGTTCAGCGGTTCAAATCTCACCGGCTCAAGGTTGACTCAGCCTTCCATCCTTCCGAGGTGGGTAAAATGAGGACCCAGATTGTGGGGGTGATATGCTGACTCTGTAAACCGCTTAGAGAGGGCTGAAAGCCCTATGAAGCAGTATATAAGTCTAACTGCTATTGCTATTGCTATTGCTATATCCAATGTGGTGGCAGGATGCACATTTAGCTTGGAGATGTGACATATACAGTGGTGGGATTCAGCCAGTTCACACCTATTTGAGAAAACCGATTGTTAACTTTCTAAGCAGTTTGGAGAACTGGTTGTTGGAAGAAATCACATTTTGTTTTTTCCACTTTACAGGGCTAATCCTGTAAGGGAAGCAGGAAGGAAACATTCTGGTGCTTCTAGCCTAATTGTTATTGCCCTGCTTACAGAAACTGTCTCTCCGGTTAGCCCTTATTACATTGTAACAGTTAAGGCGAAGCGCCTATCGACATGAGTGACATTGAGTTGGCCACATCCACCAGTCACATGACCACCAAGCCACACCTACCCAGCTGGTCATTAGGGCAAAGAACCAGTTGTTAAATTATTTGAATCCCACCACTGGGCATATACAATTTATAAATGGATAAGGAAACATTGAGGAGTAATTTTTAGGATCGGCCCTAGGAGTCATGTTATAAGGAAGCTTTCATAGGGACCTCAGAATTCCAGATATCCACATGGCCCCAGGAAGATGGAAAATAGTTATGTACCTCTCACACAATTGCACCTTAACACCAGCACTATAGCCCTGTATTTTGAAAAGCAGACAACTGGATACAGTCTGCAGACTTGACCGACCCTAGGAAAGCCGACAGAACTAAGCTCAAGTATCACCATCCTGCTTCTACCTATTCTGACAGATAGTCAGTTTAGTATTTTTAAATTCACTGAAATATATATAGGCTGCAACAGACGCACCCCCCATTTAAATAAAACTGGCTTTGCAGCCTGGTGAATCACCTCCCGCAGGCAACCTGAGAGACATGTTCTTCTCTTATTAAACTGCTAAGTCGATAGTCACATCATTGCGGCATGGAAGATCAGATAAAAGTTTGATTTTTTTCCCCTCCAGGCAAAAGAGCTCTCTGAGATGCACCATCCATTCTGACAATTTCTGTTACCTTTTCAACAATAACTCGCATATTTAAGCACACTTCAGCAATGGTAGTACAGAGCCATTTCTGCACCGTTGTTCATTGAGTAGCAACATACACTTTTGCTTTAAACCACGGTCTTTCACAGCAGTGACCTCCTGGTGTGTTATAGCTCCTATTATCTCTAGCTAGCCTGGGCCACATATCTAGAAAACACCAAACACCAAATCCAGTGAGGTTCAAATAGAAGTTTAAGATCCACCCTCTGAGCTTCGATCAATATCTGCTTGGATTCATTGCCAGCATTTAGTGTAAGATGATGATAACCCTCAGGTGTCAACAGGAAATAAAAAAAAAGCATCCCATGTAATTCAACCTGAAATAATCTTTGGCATATTTTAACCATAGATTATCTTAATGTAACCAGAATTTAATGCTAAGTATTCTTGATAGTTTAATTTTGTTGCTAGTTTTATTTCTATGCTATATTGCTGTACTTTATGTTTTTTTAAAAAAAAATCTAAAGCACCTTGAAATTTTTTATTTATTGGGTAATGGATAAATATCAACAATGTAATATGAAGCAATACCTTTTTTAAAAATTTAAATGAATTAACATCATAAACACAAAAATGGAACTAGACCTGTTTTTCCCGAATTGGGACAGAACTTAAAACCTTGCCTGTTTGATGCACCTGAGACGGAAAAGCACTAAAGGAAAAATAGTTCAAAATATTGATCCAAAATAAAATTCAGTCAATTGACAAAACACTTGGTGTAATGTGTTTCTTAGCTGCACCACAATCAGAAAAGGAATTCATTCATTGGAATTCATTTGTTGGAATTCATTCATTCATTCATTCATTCATTCATTCATTCATTCATTCATTCATTCATTCATTCATTCATTCATCAGATTTCCAGGCTATCCATTTCCAAAGAGACTCTGGGCAGTTTCACAGCTAAAACAGATAGAAATAATACAAAATAAGAAAAGAATAACTGTCACTGAGAAAAAGCAAATAAAAACACTCACTCCGTCCACAAAATAAAGATAAAGGTAAAAGTTCCCCTCGCACATATGTGCTAGTCGTTCCTGACTCTAGGGAGTGGTGCTCATCTCTGTTTCAAAGGTGAAGAGCCACTGCTGTCCAAAAATGTTTCCATCGTCATGTGGCTGACATTACTAAATGCCGAAGCGCATGGAATGCTGTTACCTTCCCACCAAAGGTGGTCCCTATTTTCTACTTGCAGTTTTTACATGTTTTTGAACTGCTAGGTTAGCAGAAGCCAAGACAAGTAACAGGGAGATCATTCCATTACGCAGCACTAGGGATTCGAACCACCAACCTTTCTGATGACAAGCTCAGCATCTTAGCCACTGAGCCACCGTGTCCCCATCCACAAAATAAAGGGCTCCAATAACACACTAACCAAGACCTGGGGGTGGGGGTGGGTGGGGAAATGCAGGTTTTTAAGGCTTGTTTAAAGGAAGTAGGGTGGGATTCAAACACATTTTTGGGAGGATACTGTTTAGAAGTGCAGCAACAGAGGAAGCTCACATCTAGCTCACACTGTGGAAGGAGATCCCTGTTTTCTTGGAGATGCAGCTCTGTAGCATTGGAAAGTCTGAATCATTTTGAATTCAATCAATATGAAGGCGACAAACTTGTAAGAAGTTTAATGTGAATGCATCAAGATTACAAACATTTTTAATAGTAAGTCTTTAACTGACTTCCCCCAAGTGCAGGGCCAGGAAATTATATGAGACCATTAGAACTTCATGAGGTGCATGGAGTTGGTGCCCGACACAATATGTTCTACTTTACACTGCTTTATTTTTATCCTATATTGGTTTTTTAAAAATACTAATTAGTGCCCATCAGTGGTGGGTTCCGGATCCCTTTGCAAGCGGTACGGTGCAACAGGGCACGACGTCCACCACATGAATGCGCACAGCGCATGTGCACACACGCACAGCATGCACCATGTGCGCATGCATACTTACCATCTGCAATGCTCTGCAATGCATCCGTGATGCTCCAGCTGCTCAGCAGAGCATCGTGCAGGCACCATACGCTCCGTGCATGTGCGTGGAAGCCCTGAAGAGCTCAAATACAGGTAAGGACGGCAGGCGGGTGGCAGGCCCTCCGGAGCACCTTACAGGAATGGTACCTAGTACTCCCGGCAGGCACTGGTACGCCCGTACTGGAGTGTACCGGTCGTAACTCACCACTGGTGCCCATAATTGTTTTGAAAGCTGATAAAAAAATGAAATGAAATAAAATAATAAAATAAAATAAAATTTACAACCCCAATTAACCCCAAAATTTATTTGGCTAAGCGAGACAGTTGTTATGTGAGTTTTCCCCTGTTTTACGACTTTGCTGATCAACATTAAGTGAATCACTGCAGTTGTGGAATTAGGAACAAAGTTGTTAAGTGAAACCAGCTTCACCATTGACTTGGCTTATCAGAAGGTCGCAAAAGGGGAATCACATGACCCTGGGGACATCGCCTTGGTCTTAAGTGTGAAAAATGGCAGTAAGTCACTTTTTTTCAGTGCTATTGTAATTTTGAATGGTTACTAAATGATAGATAGTTGTATGCTGAAAACTACTTGCATTGACCAAATATCCTTTGTGAGCTCATCTAAAAACCCATGGCTTTATCTGCAAAACAAACCTTAGAATAAGATGAGGAGCAAACCTAAAATAAATAAATAAATAAAAATATTAAAATAAAATAATAAAATAAAATAATAATAGAATAATAAAATGAAATAAAATAAAAATAATAAAATGATAAAATGATAAATAAAATAAATAAAATAAAATAAATAAAATAAATAAAATAAATAAAATAAATAAAATAAATAAAATAAATAAAATAAATAAAATAAATAAAATAAATAAAATAAATAAAATAAATAAAATAAATAAAATAATAAAATAAAATAAAATAAAATAATAAAATAATAAAATAATAAAATAAAATAATAAAATAAAATAAAATAAAATAAAATAAAATAAAATAAAATAATAAAATAAAATAAAATAAAATAAAATAAAATAAAATAAAATAAAATAAAATAAAATAAAATAAAATAAAATAAAATAAAATAAAATAAATAAAATAAAATAAATAAAATAAAATAAAATAAAATAAAATAAATAATGGATTTGGCCTTTGGGGCCAGCTTGTTCCACTATGATGAGCAGCAATCCATAATGATCAATGTACCATTGCTACATTTAGGAAACTTTCCTAGTCAGTCTAGTAGAGCTTATACTGCAACTGTCCAGGTGCCAGGCTGGAGTGTTTTGTTTTTTTTAAAAAAAATCCTCTCTGGACCGACTTCAGCTTTGGGCTGGAACTTTCTCCATGCGAAAAGGTTTTCCTACCAAGAGTTGGCCTTTGGGGGATACATCTCCATTTTACTGGCTAATCAGATTGAATAAACACCACCAGCGGTGTTTCACTATTTGGAAGTCGGGCACAAGGAGCATTTCTGACTCCAAGAAGCAGAAAGGGTGAAAGAGCACAGCACATTAATCACTGTCTCAGATAATCCAAGTGAATATCTTACTGTCTAATTATATTCGATCTTTTGGAACTGAAGGGCTGCCCCAGGGTAGGTTCTTTGTTTAGTGTCTTACAAAGTAATCCATTTGTGAACTAAAAGACTTTTCTGTTGTATGCCCTGAATGGAGTCCAGCTTAATTCCCAGTTTTCCAAGAATGATTCAGAGTTCATAACACTGACTGGAAAAATCAGGTTGGTTATCATGAGTTAGTTTTATCACTTGAAAGGAGATCTTTGGACTTTATACAACTTCCAGTGTATTTTATCAATGTATTATATGCTGGCATAGACTATTTTTTTCAGGCTTCAAACAAATGTCTTTTATATGAATTTTTGTTTTATCTTGAATAGACAAAGGTGGCTTGTTTCAGTCTACTCCACCCTTTTTTTGTTTCTAGAAAAATACACTCAAAAAGAGTTAACTGAATTCTCATTATTGTTAACTATTGCAACAGACAGATCAGCCTGTTTAAGGTAAGTCTCACTGTCGAACAAAGACAGTAACTGGAAAGCTCAGTGCTATTTTCCAAATTGGATCCTTCAGCTGGGAAGATGACTGCTTGGTTCATTTAGTGAAGGAGATTCTAGAAGACTGGATTTTCTGCATTCCAGCTTGCCTGGTTATCAGGACTCTTGAGCCGAGGTGGCGCAGTGGTTAGGGTGCAGTACTGCAGGCCACTTCAGCTGACTGTTATCTGCAGTTCAGCAGTTCTAATCTCACCGGCTCAAGGTTGACTCAGCCTTCCATCCTTCTGAGCAGTGACGTGCGGTGACGGTTACCATTGGTGAGGCAAGACCGCAGCAGCAGCGAGAAGCAACGTCCCCGGCACTGTGTCCGACAGGCGTCTTCGGCATGCCTTTAAGTGCCGGCTTGTCTTCCGGGTGTCCTGGCTCCATCTGAGATGCTTCTTGCCGCTGTCGTGTTCCACCGCCTTGCTCCCCCCCCCACCTCCTCATACGGACAGTCACAATCCTGCAGCCAGCCCGCCCGACCTGCTCCCTGCCTGGACTCACCGCTCTCCTCCTCCCCGCTTGGTGCTGGGCTTTAAAGGGGTCTCCCCTCCCCAGCCAGCCAGCCCACCCAGCCAATTCCTCCCACCACCACCACTGTCTCCAACAGGCCAGGTGTCTCACGTTTATGGCGGACATAAATGCGAGACGCCTGACCTGTTGAAACACAGCGGCGAGAACGTCCCTGCCGCTTCCGTGCTCTGCCGCCTCGCCCCCTGCCTCCTCCGACCCCACTGCTGTGTAGAAAGAAAAAAAAACACACACACAAACCTCACAATAAAAAATTATTTTTTTTATTAAATTACAAATTAAATTACAATAAATTTGAACCCCCCCTCCCTCCGTCTGATCCACCTTTTCCAGCTGTGGAAACTCTCTCAACTCTCCTCTTGTCCGCCCAATGTAAGCGTGCTCAACGTAAGCTCCTAAGGCATGATTCGCTGCTCCCCGATCAGGAGGCGGGAGAATCAGTGCCTCTTTTGCATATGAAAGTGTTCGCTTGTTAACTCTGCCTTAACTTTTAAAAGGCGAACAATTCCTTAGGCAAAAGAGGCTCCGAGTTCTCTGGCCTCCTCCCATAGTTAACACTGAGAGCAGACACCAAGCCACTGTGACTTTGAATCTGGTAGCAACTACCCTGGCTTTAATTATTTTTTAAAAAATATTTAAAATTCTTCCTTTCCCTCAGGAGACTGGTGAGGCCCCGCCTCCCCTGCCTCTAGTGACTGCACGTCCCTGCTTCCGAGGTGGGTAAAATGAGGACCCGGATTGTTGGGGGCAATATGCTGACTCTGTAAACCGCTTAGAGAGGGCCGAGTGCCCTATGAAGCGATATATAAGTCTAACTGCTATTGCTATTGCTATTTTCCAACGTTGAATATTTCATTTGTAAACTACATGCAGTTTTAAGCAGTGCAATGCTCCACTTTCCGGTCCCAATGAGACATCAACCCATTGGAATATACATTGTGAACAGTGGTGGGTTCCGGCCAGTTGGGAGAAATGGCCACCATACCAGAACGGTGATTTGGTGGGCTCACCCGCCCACCCGTGTTCCTTACCTGCTTTTAAGCAAACCAGGCCATTTGCGCACGCATGCGTTGCATATGGCGCCTGTGCAACCTCCGTCGAGAAGCTGGAGCATCACAGGACGATGGGTCCGCATGTATGCAGTGTACCAGTTGCAGCTGGATCTGGAACCCACCACTGATTGGGAACAAAAAGAAGAACAATTTTTAAGCTTTCCATAGTCCACACTGGCGTGGGCAGCTATATTAAATTTGATTAATAGGTATAAGAATGGCAAAGGGAAAGAATAAATATGTGAATGTATACCTACAATTGTATGTAAGAGAATAAATGACAGTAAGAATATAAAACACAATATAGGTAAACAATATTTTGGTATAAATAGCTAAGTATAAATAAATATAGAATTGTATATAAAATGGATAATGAATAAGGAGACCATGAATGCAAGATAGAAATGTATAGAAGGGAAAACACTAACTGCAAAGAAATCGATACGGAACTGCTGTATGATATATGATGGAACTTTTTGTTCCTATGTTGTGTTAAGTCATGTGTTTGCTTTTGTTGATGTGTTTAAAATAAAAATTAAAAAAAAATTGATTAATACAGTGGAATACAGGATGGATAAATTTCTTGTGCCCTACTCCCGCAGCCCTCAGGCATTTGCTGATGATTCTTAAGCACTTTTCTCCCATTGGACTTGTCATTTCAGGGAGCAGCACTTCTCACTCCTCGTCAACCAACTGTTCTTCCACATCTGTCCAATGTATTCAGCCCTGAGGGAGATCTTTAAAAAGTTTTCATAATCGTTCCGTTTTAAAAATAGGGTGGCATGAAACAACACATTTATATTTTTACCAAATCTATTTCAACCGCTACTTTCTCTTAATTTCATTTAAGCATTCAGGCTCTTTTTCTAGGGAAAAAAATGACCCCAAGGCCAAACATGGACTGGGACACAAAGTATGGGCCAGCATTTGACATGATTGATGGATTGGTAGTTTTCATCCTAGGTAAGAGGACTAATATTAAAATGTTATCCCATAAGCAGTGGTGGGATGCTGCTGGTTTAACAACCAGTTCGGTGAGCATGCCCCTAAAGCGCTTGCTCACAACGCTGAAAATGGAGCATTTAGAACCTGAACTGCTTATCTTCCAAGTCAGTAACGTCAGGGGTGGGTTTCTCGCCCCGTTCCAACCGGTTCGGTTGGAACGAGGCCGGCGGCGTCCTCGCGCATGCGCGCGGTGCGCGCATGCACACGTGCACCGCACGCATGCATACTAGCGTCTGTGCGATGCTCCAGCTGCTCCTGGAGGATCGCGCAGGCGCTGTATGCGTCCTGCGCATGTGTGGAAGCGCAGAATTCGGCAAAACTGGGTAAGGAGCGGGTGCGCAGGCGCGCAGGCGCGCGGGGGGGCTTCGCCATTCCCGGAAGTTACTTACTTCAGGGTTCGGCGACCAACCGGATCGCGGGGACCACCGCGAACCGGTTGAAACCCACCCCTGAGTAACGGTAAGTAGAACAGCAAGAGGGAGGGGATCAGCTGTGCTGCATGATTGAGATGATCTAGAAAGCAGGAAATAAAAGACAGGATAGGGCGGAACTGGGTGAGCAGGGCCAACTGATCGTCGGTGCTACCGGTTCACCCGAATTGGTCCAAACTGGCTGAATGCCACCTCTGCCTATGAGTTATTTCAGCATGTAAGACTTCCCATACAGCACATTCCCATGTACTAGACTTCATTGGACAAAAAAACAAAGAAAAAAATAAAAGGATAAAATGAAATCCTACCATCATTTAATAGCACCTTCTAGAATAGAGATATAAATGCTGTATGCTGGAGATGCACTTTTACCATTTGTTACTACAGTCTGTAAGGTGACTATGGAAGAGAAGGTTACTTAGAAAAATTGTGGTACCTGTGCTGCCTTTCCTTTCTATCACTTTAGTCTTTTCCTCAGTGTCAGCACCACAGAGTTGCCAATAAAACTGCAACCTTGAAATAGGTGTCGGAGGAGAATGGAGGAGACGTGTGTTTTGTGAAGTGAAGCCATTAGCAAACAGAAAAGAAGACGAATAAGATACGTTTTTCCTACAAAGGAGTGGAGCATCTTGAGCAAGGGTGTCAAACTCGCGTCATCACGGCATTGTCACATGACGGATTGGGACTCCCCCCCCTTCATTATACCAGGCAGGGCGTGACTAGCACGTGACACATCCAGCCCACATGCTGTGAATTTGAGAGCCCTGACCTAGAGAAAAAGGAAATGTACAGGCACAGCAGAGCATGATGTGGCCATTAACAGAGAAGGAAAAAAACCCAGGAGAAATCCAAAATAGAAGAATTAAGGCAAAAGGCAGAATGGGATTTGTAAGAAAAAAGCACTGCTATGTAACAGTAATACTATAGAGTACACTATATTAATAGTAAAGAGGGAATGTTGTAATAATTATATAGGAAGTACTGCAATGGTAACTGAATAGTGATATAATAATAATAAAAAGTAAAAGATAAAGGAGTCCCTGTGGATTTTACTCCACTAGTCATTGCGGACTCTAATGGGCCATTGTCATCTTTACGATTGAGCTAGCGCTGTCTGAAGATGTTTCTGCGGTCATGTGACCAGCAAGAAATCATAGAGTGCTGTAATGTAATCAAATATGCTGATCATTATACTAATAGTAATTAGCATAGTAATATAGTAATAATAGCAACATAAAACAGGATACAGGTAATAGAAAGCACCTGCGTATAGACTGGTAAATTTCACATTTCACTTATATTTTGTTTTATTTTTTTCAAAAGAAAACAAATTCCCAATCCTTAGAGGAATATATATCTATAAAAACCTATCTGTGCAGTATAGTTACAATTGGGGTGGAAGAAGGAGATAGTCAGGCCATTCAAAAGCCCAGCAAGGCCCTTAGCCTGGAAAAAATGTCATACCCATGGTAAATAGGGATGAGATTTATGAACTGTGTGCTACTGTTGGGTTGGGTAGGAATAGATGGGGCCAGGATAGAATATAAATTTAAATGTTTAGAAGATACTCCTGTTGTAGATAGATCACATGGAAAAGGTATTTGATTCCTTCATATTGGGAAAGGAACAAAATATATTTCAAAAAGAGAACTAGAGCCTTGGTTGAACAAAAAACTAGATATTGCTAAGGGTAACAATAGCTTTGAGCAGGATTAGATTATTTTAAAGCCCTGTGGGTTGAGAGAAGCTTGCCATATATCAGTTTTTCTTCTTTCCCTTTCCTGGGGCTGGGAATGAGGGTTTGATTCCATTTCCCATACATTTTTAAATATATATATATAATTTAGAAGACATATCTAAGATTCTTTCTGATCAATGATTACTCAAGTGTAGAATTTTGTTGATCTCCTGCAGATCACACAAGGATAATCAGCAGTAGATTTTACCTGCCGCCTCTGTGAGGCTTTTTAAAAAATCTCACTTTTGTTGCATAGTATAGCAATTTCTTGGAAGTCTAGTAGATAAATATGAACTGACTCATGGACTAGAAGATAAATAGAATAAGCAATAGTTCCACTGACTTAAACAGAAACCAATGTAACTTGAAAAACTTTAGTTGTTGCTGTCATTGTGACTTTCCCTACCTGTTCTGACCCCCTCCTCCATCCAGTAACGAATGCCGAGACAAGCTTAGCTGGAATGCCACAACTCTTTATTAACAGGAAACACAAATCTTGGTGGCTGAAAGCCCAGTCACAATGAACAGATAAGAACCTTGGCAGCAACCCAGACTCCGACAGATACAGATAACAGCTTCTTCAGTGTTGAGAATTAAGTTGAATCCTGCAAACCAGACTCCTCCCAGAGTCTCTCCTTAAATACTATCTTGAGAGGACCCTAATTACAACCACCTGGATCCAATTATCTTTTGTATATATGTAGCTGTTCTCTTCGTCAATCTGCCCGTTGTTGCCAGGCATCCAGGACCACCTCCCTTGTCTCTTCGCCACTGCTCCAAGGCCTGATGTCAGGAGCACACTCTCTTTGGCTTTCACTGCTACTCCATGCCTCAGGCACCTTCTGGTGGCCAACCAGTCTCTCTGATCCCTGCTCGGAGTCAGAACCCTGTCCAGGGTCCACCACATCTTCCAGAGCCGACTCATAAGGCCCTTCGCTGTCGGAGCTCCAATGGCTCCTGCTGGGCCACAACACCTACCTATGTTCCCTGAACATAGCACAACCATCCCTTGGCAGCATTTCATTTGTATCACATCCCCATGTTGTGGCCTTCATCTCATTAATGGCTCGTGAGTGAGATAGCCTTGTCAACCATAGCTGTACTGATGTTAAAGTAGTATTTCTCCTTCTTTATTTCAACATTCTCCAAGGACAGCTTCATTCAATGTAAAATCTGTTGCCTATTACCTTGGAGGGGAATGGGGTGACTGACAGTAACTGGGAATAGAGACAGGATAAGGATCAGCAATCATCAGCACGTTTCATGCTGGCAGATACAGCTTGCTGATTTAGGGAGGGATGGATAGCACTAAAAGACAGTGATGGGGAAAGACTACTGATATATTTAAGGTATAGGAAATGGGAAATGGGAAAAGGCAAAACTCACATATTCCCCACTTCCATTCGCAGAATGGTTTCTGTAGATAAGGACACCAATATAAAAACCTTTTTTTAAGTTAAAATGGTACAATCAATAGAATGAGAAAATATCCCAGTGCCTAGTCATATAAAGGCAGCAATTTAGGTCCAGCAACAAGTCAGTGAAAAATTACAAAGCTTTTCTCGGGTTTGGGCCTGAAATTTCACGAAACATCTCCATGGTGTATCAATTTTCTAAACTCATTGGCACTTACTGTTTCTACTTAGACTGCTCTCCTGCAGACACACATATCAAAAGCAAATTGTACAAAAGTTGAGTTCCACCATGTCCAGAAATGATTTTCTCTTATTTTCAAATCAATATAAAGGGAAAGGAAGCTTTCAGGCCACAGAGGTAAGTTTCTTAATATTTTCTATTCAAAACTGCCTTAATAAATGTAAGAGCATGGGGAAGGAACAATGTATTGCTGTTCTAAAATGTTTACACGAACATTCACCATTTGTAGAAAACTAATCTTTCGAGACGAAAAACTCTTAACTCCAAATATATGCATGAAACGCATATCAATTGCAAATTAATATTGAGATTTTTTGCAGCAAAATTTTGCATCAGAGAAACACACAAAACTCTACTAGACCTTCATCACATGTCTTTTAATAATTATGATGTGTTACTGAAATACTAAAGAAATACTAGATACTAAAGAAAAGTTATTTTGGCCATTTCCACATGGAATCTTTGCAGAAGATCAGGACGACTTTAGAAACTGTCCAATCTTCCAATCTTCTGGTTCTGGGAACTGCTTCTACTTATTTCTGGCTCTGCAGCAATCTATTTAAAACCATAGAAAGGTTTGCTTGCTTCCCCTTCTAAGTTTTCTTAGTATCCAGGCTGATTCATAAATATCCAATTTGGCTGGGAAATGGTTGCATGCTCACCAACATCTGCACGTTGCTTTTAGATGAGAGCAAAATGTTCACCCGGACTTTTAAAAATGTATTTCAAAACAGATGCAGAAACATTTCTGCTTGATTGTTTGTAACTAATGGGAAAAAATGATGCATCATAGGGCAACCATTTTTCAGTCTAACTTACAAAATGCGTCCAAAATTCCGTGACCTGACAAATGCGTGTACGACAAAAGCGCGGTGAGAAAACCGTGATGTCATAAATGCGCCCACAACAACGCGCCGACAAAACCCTGCCCATAAAAGCGCGATTTAAGTTAAGGTAAGGGTTAGGTTTAGGTTTAGGTTTAGGTTTAGGGTTAGGGTTAGGGTTAGGGTTAGGGTTAGGGTTAGGGTTAGGGTTAGGGTTAGGGTTAGGGTTAGGGTTAGGGTTAGGGTTAGGGTTAGGGTTAGGATTAGGGTTATTAGGTTGTTATTACTTGTTTGTTGAAGGTGCACTTTTGTCGGTGCGCTGTTGTCGGCGCGCTTCTGCACTCATTTGTCGGCGCGATTTCGAACTCATGGTTTTCTCGCTGCGGTTTTGTCGGTCGTGATTTTGTCGAGCGCGCATTTGTCAGTGAACCCAAAATTCAGGACCCATGACTCCCTTAGGGATTTAAATTTACCAAAGTTGTGGCTACTTTAATGCTGCTACACTGCCGCTCTGCACTATGATGTGATCATCATTTCCAACACTCCCTGTCAGCTTCCTACAAGGAAAGTTAATGGGGAAGCCAGCAAAAAGTTGGACGTCGCTATCATTCTCACTGCTTTTTTGCCTGACCCATGGTGATTCTGTTCCTCAGTGTAAGTGAAGACAAATCTGTGAATTGATGACCCAGTGGGTCATGAGGTGTTTAGTGTTAAACAAAAGTCTGTTTAAGGAAAACATGCTACTTGGGGCTGCATTTTTTAACTGAATGAAAAAAATAACTTGATGGATTAGTGGGAACTCCTGACTTTAGAAGATGATGGCACATAGATCCCAACCAAAGTTCTACATATGTGTGCACAAATTAGAATTGACACATGTGTGAGTTAATTGCTCATGATCCATTCTTTCCTGTGAGCTTTTTGTCACCTGATCCAATGTATATGATTCTAGCTTTGGTAAAATATTAATCTGTGTTTTTTTATATGAAAAAGAAAATGCAAGCATTTAGTTGGTGGCTGTCACTTTAAAACTTTAAAATGAAAGAGGCCTATTTATTGACAGAGGAAAGTTTATATTTTAACTCATTAGAAAATTAGTTGGATCTATTTAGGCTGTTTTCCACTGTTTGCAATAATAGCTTGGCTGTCAACTTGAACCATTATTATTATTATTTCCTCCTCCTCCTCCTCCTCCTCCTCCTCCTCCTCCTCCTCCTCCTCCTCCTCCTCCACCTCCTCCTTCTTTATTTCTTTTATTTATTAAACATGAAAGTCAGTCAACTGAACATTTAAGGATGTGTCACAAATATTTGTTGTTGTTATTATTGTTATCATTATTATTATTCTTTGCAACAACAGAATTGTATCACAATGGCCAGTTGTTTCTCCAGATTTGGCATTGATTACTGTTTGTGCCATAATCATTGAATTTCTATTTTTAAGTCCTGGTATTTCGCGATTTTTTCATATTTGACCCTGCTATCACCTGGTATTGCGATGTCTATGATTGTAACCTTATTTTTCTCAACCAGTGTGATGTCTGGTGTATTATGCGCCAGTATTTTGTCTGTTTGTATGCGAAAATCCCACAAGAACTTGACCATCTGATTTTCGGTGACTTTTTCAAGCTTATGTTCCCACCAGTTTGTTGCTGTTTTAATATTATAATTTTTGCACAAATTCCAATAGATCATTTGTGCTACTGAATTATTATTATTCAATTGTATCACAGCGGCCAGTTGTTTCGCCAGATTTGGCATTGGTTACTAGTCGGGCCCCAACCAGGGGCCTAGGACGTCGTAACGTATTTTCGTAATATGTGTGCAGATCCAAGCAGTGTGGCTTTTTGCATTTGACTGATGGTGACTTTGTCAATTTTTAACTGTTTTAAATGTAATTCCAGTGCTTTTGGAATACTACCCAGTGTGCCAATTACCACTAGAATTACCACGGCTGGTTTGTGCCATAGTCGTTGAATTTCGATTTTTAAGTCCTGGTATTTTGCGATTTTTTCATGTTCCTTCTCAGCGACCCTGCTATCACCTGGTATTGCGATGTCTATGATTGTGACCTTATTTTTCTCAACCAGTGTGATGTCTGGTGTATTATGCACCAGTATTTTGTCCATTTGTATACGGAAATCCCACAAGATCTTGACCATCTGATTTTCGGTGACTTTTTCAGGCTGATGTTCCCACCAGTTTGTTGCTGTTTTAATATTATAATTTTTGCACAAATTCCAATGGATCATTTGTGCTACTGAATTGTGCCGCAATTTATAATCAGTCTGTCCAATTTTTTTACAGCAGCTGAGTATGTGATCAACAGTTTCATCAGCTTCTTTGCAAAGTCTGCATTTGGCATCATCAGAGGATTTTTCGATTTTGGCCTTAATGGCATTTGTGCGGATAGCTTGTTCTTGCGCAGCAAGGATTAGTGACTCTGTTTCTTTCTTTAATGTACCTGTTGTTAACCATAACCAAGTTTGTTCACTGTCCACTTTATCTTTTATTTTTTCCAGAAATTGGCCATGCAGTGCTTTGTTCTGCCAACTCTCCATTCTTGATTTTATCACATCTTTTCTGTATTCTTGTTTCGTCTGTTGGGCCTTCAGTAGATTTTTGTTCTTTACTTCAATTAATAGATGTTCTTGACTTTCTTTTAAATAATCAGCCAGTGCATGTTTTTCTTCTTCAACTGTTTGCTTCACTTGTAATAATCCTCTGCCACCTGATTTTCGGGGCAGATACAGTCTATCAGTATCACCACGTGGATGTAAACTGTAGTGCATTGTCATTAGTTTCCTGGTTTTTCGGTCCAAAATGTCCAAATCAGCTTGTGTCCAGTTAACTATACCAGCTGTGTATCTTATAACTGGTATTGCCCAGGTATTTATGCCCTTGATTGTATTTCCACCATTCAATTTAGATTTTAAAATTTTCCTAACTCTGTTGGTGTACTCTCGCCTGACAATAGCTTTTACTTCTCCATGCTTGATGTTATCCAACTGCAGAATGCCTAAGTATTTGTAGGCTTCATTTTCGTTGCATTTAATTAGTTGGCCATTGGGCATTTCAATTCCCTCACAGGCAGTGATTTTGCCTCTTTTTATGGATACAGTGGCACATTTTTCCATGCCAAACTGCATTGAAATATCGGTGCTGAATACTCTGACTGTGTTTGTCAATGATTGGATTTCTATTTCTGACTTTCCATAGAGTTTCAAATCATCCATATTATAGTAATTATTATTATTATTATTATTATTATTATTATTATTATTATTTATTTATGTATGTATTTATTTATTTATTTTAATCTTTGGTGAGATTCATAGCCTTTGGGGCTGGTTGGTAGCTCAATAGCTCGAGTCCTAACCAAGGACCTAGGAACTGTTAAGGTAACGTCGGAAGATATAATTATTATTATGTACTTTATTCATTAAACATGAAACTCAGCCAACTGAACATTCAAAAATGCATTACAAATACCAGTGGCTGGTGCTAATGGTTGATACAGTTTTCTGCCAGCATCCTAGGTATCAACCAAGTACCTTCTTAAAATATAAGATGTTCAGAGTACGCAGTTTTTTGCAGTTCCGCTGGTGTTATTGCAGGAAGCTGCAATTTGTTGATGTATCTTGTAAAATTCTTGGACAAGATGCCAAGTGCCCCGATAACAATGGGTATCACTGTTACATGCTTCATCCATAGTTGTGTAATTTCGATGGCCAGGTTGCGATATTTCATTATTTTTTCTAGCTCTTTTTCTTCGACTCTGGCATTTCCAGGAACAGTGATATCAATAAACTATACACTTCGGCCCTCTACAACCGTGATATTTGGCGTGTTGTGCTCCAAATGATGATCTGTTTGTATTCGAAAGTCTCACAAGATCTTCATCTTCTCATTTTCAATAACTTTTTTCACTTTATATTCTATGACTTTCGATACAGGTAAATCATATTTTTTACATAATGACCAGTGGATTAATTTAGCAACTCGGTCATGTCTAGCTTTGTAATCAGTTTGTGCAATTTTGCTGCATTCACATATTAAATGTGAAACAGTTTCGACTTTGTTATTGCAAAGTCAGCAGTTTGGGTTGTCAGTGGATTTTTGTATCTTCGCTTTCATGGCAATAGTTTGTAGTGCTTGTTTTTGAGCAGCCAGTATTAAACCTTCCATTTCTTTATTGATGGTTCCCAACTTAAGCCACGTACATGTCAAGTTGTCATCACATTTTCCTTCAATGTTTTTCAAGTGCTGTCCATGCAAAGATTTGGTTTTCCATCTATTTAATCTGTCATCCAGCTGTTTTTCCTTATATTCTGCCTTTGTTTCTGTTGTTTTTATGTTGTTCTCCATTTTCATAGCCTGCAGCAATTTTTGGGTACTTTGGTTTTTATTTTTTTTTTAGTAGTTTTATTAGAATTTGTAGGCCGCCCTTTTCCCTGAGGGGACTCAGGGCGGCTCACATAAAACTGGGAAGGGGGGAATACAAACATTAAGATAGAAACATATAATAAAATGGTAGGCAACATACATTCATCATTCGGGAGGGGTAACTATCCTTATCCCCAGGCCTGACGGGCGAGCCAGTTCTTCAAGGCTATGCGGAAGGCTTGGACGGTGGAGAGGGTACGAATCTCCACGGGGAGCTCGTTCCAAAGGGCCGGGGCTACTGCAGAGAAGGCCCTCCTCCTTGTGGTTGCCAGCCGACACTGGCTGGCTGATGGTATACGGAGGAGGCCTACTCTATGGGATCTTATTGGTCGCAGGGATGTAATTGGCAGAAGGCGGTCTCTCAAGTATCCAGATCCACTGCCATGTAGGGCTTTATGGGTGATTAATAGCACCTTGAAGCGCATCCGGAGATCGACAGGCAGCCAGCGCAGCTCGCGGAGGATAGGTGTTATGCGGGTGAATCGAGGTGCACCCGCAATCACTCGCGCGGCTGCGTTCTGCACTAGCTGTAGTCGCCAGATGCTCTTCAAGGGCAGCCCCATGTAGAGCACATTGCAGTATTCCAGCCTAGAGATCACAAGGGCCCGAGTGACTGTTGTGAGAGCCTCCCGATTCAGGTAGGGTCGCAACTGGCGCACCAGGCGAACCTGGGCGAATGCCCCCCTGGTCACAGCCGTTAGGTGGTTGTCAAATGACAGCTGTGGATCCAGGAGGACTCCCAAGTTGCGAACCCTCTCTGAGGGGTGTAGAATTTGACCCCCCAGCCTGAGTGATGGAATATTAGTCAAATCTTTGGGAGGAAAACACAACAGCCACTCGGTCTTTTCTGGGTTGAGCACAAGCTTGTTAACCCTCATCCAGTCCATAACGGCCTCAAGACCCCGGCTCATCACATCTACCGCTTCATTGAGTTGGCACGGGGCGGACAGATACAATTGAGTATCGTCCGCGTATTGATGGTATCTAATCCCGTGCCTGCGGATGATCTCTCCCAGCGGTTTCATGTAGATGTTGAATAGCAGGGGGGATAAGACCGAACCCTGAGGCACCCCATAATTTAGGGGCCTAGGGGACGATCTCTGCCCCCCCACTAACACCGACTGCGACCTGTCCGAGAGGTAGGAGGAGAACCACCGTAGCACGGTGCCTCCCACTCCCACCCCCCGCAGTCGTCGCAGAAGGATACCATGGTCGATGGTATCGAAAGCCGCTGAGAGGTCAAGGAGGACCAGGATGGAGGAATGTCCTTCATCTCTGGCTCTCCAGAGATCATCAATCAATGCGACCAAAGCGGTTTCTGTGCTGTAACCGGGTCTGAAGCCTGACTGGAAGGGGTCTAGGTAGTTTGCTTCCTCCAAGGACCGTTGGAGCTGGAAGGCCACCACCTTCTCAACAACCTTCCCCAAGAAGGGAAGGTTGGAGACAGGGCGATAGCTATTAAGAGCAGCTGGATCCAAAGATGGTTTCTTCAGGAGGGGTCTCACCACCGCCGCTTTCAGTGTGGCGGGGAAGTTCCCCTCCCGAAGGGAGGCGGTCACGACCGCCTGGATCCAGCCTCGTGTCACCTCACTGCAGTTCGTAACCAGCCATGAGGGACACGGATCCAGAACACAGGTGGAGGTACTTACAGCTCTCATGGCCTTGTCCACATCCCCGGGGGTAACGTCCTGAAACTCAACCCAGAGCTGTTCTACTTGGTCCCCTTGTGCCTCGGCTGGAACTGCGGGGGTGGAGTCCAAGTCCGACCGAAACCGAGCAATTTTGTCCGCTAAGAATTGGGCATACTCTTCAGCTCTGCCCTGCAAGGGTTCCCCCGCCTCCCTTTTGTTCAATAGGGAGCGGCTTATCCTAAACAGGGCCGCTGGACGGGACTCAGCGGATGCAACCAGGGTGGCTATGTGGGATCTTTTTGCTGCCCTAAGTGCTCTGGTGTATTCCCTGGTGCAGGTGGTTACCATTGCTCGGTTCGATTCGGACTTATCGGACCTCCATCGGTGCTCTAGGCATCTCCTCCGGCGCTTCATCTCCCGGAGTTCCTCGGTAAACCAAGGGGGTTCACATAATCAGGCTAGTTCTGAGATGGTACTTTGGAGAATGAAAAAAATATTTGGGGGAACATGTCAATGGTAAGTTAGTGATTGCTGTACTTCTATCATAGATGAATGAAAATGCAATTACTTTTTTATTTTCTCACTTCTCTGATTATTATAATGCATGTAAAGATGCATGCAAATTATGTGCACTTCTCTTAGGCCAATTTTCATACAAAATGTGTATGTATTGGGGAAATAAAAGAGCAATTTAATGAAAGCAGCTTGGAACAACGTTGCAATCAAATAGGGAATGTATTTGAAATTTCAGAGCAAACTTCTGGAAGAAAATGGAGATGTTCTAGAACAGACTCATCAATCCATCTCATGTGTGGCTTCCTGTCCTTTCAGAAGAAGCATTTGCTTAAGCCCAATGGCATGTTTCTACATGTGTAGAAATGCCACTTTATATTCTTTCCCTGTATATTCACCCCTTCAGAGGTGGAAGCAGTATAAGTGGGCAGCTTCAATATTGGACAACATTTGGCCATAAAGACGCACCCGTCATTAAGCTGTCCAACAACCTTATTAGAAGGCCTGGCTAGATTGCAGTAGAAGAAGCTACATGCATTGTACCAATTTCTCAGTAATGGTTGCTAGTGACATTGGTGTTATACATTGTTGTCTTTCCTGATTCACTTGTGTAAATTTGCTCAATTAGAGCACTAGTGGACATTTTCATTTTTTTTTCATTTTCCCTTTATTTGTATACCGCCCTTTTCCCTGGGGGGGACTCAGGGCGGCTCACAGTTCAAAAAAAAAAGGGGGGGGGAAGGACAAACAATTTCTAACATAAAGACAATACATCATTATTAAAAACACAACAGTCACACAATTCGAGTGGGGTTAGAATCTTAACCCCAGGCCAGCCGGGACAGCCAGATCTTTAGGGCGGCGCGGAAGGACTGGAGGGTGGTGAGCGTCCGAATCTCCACAGGGAGTTCGTTCCAGAGGGTCAGAGCAGCCACCGAGAAGGCTCTCCTCCAGGTAGTTGCCAGTCTACACTGGCTGGATGATGGAATTCGGAGGAGGCCTAATCTATGCGATCGTATCGGTCTAGTGGAGGTAATTGGCAGTAGGCCAACCATAAGATCTGACAAAACTTTGTTGCCTTGAAAAAGATTCTCTTTTGATAAACATGCAGTATTATCAGTATTGGAGAAAGTTTAAATACACTTACATT
The DNA here is from genome assembly GCF_051295495.1 of Thamnophis sirtalis. Lineage (NCBI taxonomy): Eukaryota > Metazoa > Chordata > Lepidosauria > Squamata > Natricidae > Thamnophis > Thamnophis sirtalis. The sequence goes on along the minus strand of NW_028261385.1, from coordinate 33,272,881 downwards.
TGCATTTATACTGTGTCGTAACTGTTCCTAGGAACAAACTCTGCCCATTTAGAACTTTACCACTATAGGAGATGAGTGACAAGTTCAACAAAAGGTAACCCGTAAGTTGCACACTGTAATTGCCTTTATGAGTCATTTTTTCTTTGCATTGAAATAAATATTTCAAGTCAAGAAGTATTGCTCTGGCTGTCTCCATCTATCAGACTTAGCAAATACATTTTTTAAAAGTCCTTTTAGGTCATTCTTGATTCCTGGCAACTGCCTGAACAGGCCCCTGGAATTTTCACAGGAACATTTTCAGAAGTGGTTTGCCACGGCCTCTTTCCTAGGGCTGAGAGTTATCCAACTGGCTTCACATCTCCCTTGTTTCTAGCATGATCACTTTAAGCACTACACAAAACTGTTTCTCTTGTGAATACTTTTGCAATTTGATATTTCAGTTCATGGGTTTCACCAATTCAGAATCTCTAAAATTTACAGCAAGAGGTTCCTTTTGAAAGCAACTTTCCGTAAAATAAACATGGTGTCATCAAAACTTCTCCCTTGATAAATTGCATATTTGTCTCACAGAAATAACTTTTGCCACTCTTTTATGACTAGCTTTTATAAACTTCCTGTTTTGATAAGGTTCATTCACTGACTCCAACTATTTGGATTCTTACAATGTGCTAATGAAGAAACAAACCACATTATGACTTAACAAGATGTTTGAACCCAATCTACAGTGTGAAGAAAGTCTTAAATGCAACTGTAGGTCTTATATTTCAGTCTGAGATTTGCCTTTCCCTTTTTTTCTTGAGTTGCTTGAAGAGAAAGAAAAAAAGAAAAAAAATTACTCTGTGCTGGGCTTGTTTGAATGCTGTCTACTTTTGGCCAAGTTGAAGCAGTTTGGAGAATACAAAAGAAGTCTGTTCCACAAAGCTTGTGGCATGCCTGATTAACTAGTCTGCTTTTTAAAACCTGCAATTAAAGTTTTAGTTGATTAATCATACTGACAGTTTTACATCTCTCTTAATTAGTAATATTTTGAGGAAAATCAGTTTCCTTGAAGCATTTTTAATCAATGCCAGAAGATGGTTCATTCAGTTTATCTCTGGAATCATAATTCCTTCAGGTATATGTTTGAACTACAGCTTTGCAGATCCACCTGTCTTCACATAAAGACTCTCATCAGAAAAAATGTTCCACTACATCTGTCATCCCCCACCCCAACGTGACAGCTCTCCCATTTGTAAAAAAAAATCTATATTAAAACCCGAACAAAATCTAGAGACTAGATTTTGAAGTGAGGTACCTCATTTGACGATATGTTTAACTTGCCATTCCCCACATGAGTACCACTTCAATTGGGTTAGGGAAAGCAGCTAATCTCTCAAGCTGAGATCCTAACCATTTTGTATAGTGCTGGCAGAGTTTTGTCTCATTGGGAGGACATTTTGTTCAAAAGAGAGAATGGATATAAAATGAACCAGCCAGGAAGCAATTATACAGTTTTACCTGAAACTTGTTTTTTTCCAGGAATCCACTCTTGAACCTAATGCTTGGAACTATTGCTTTAGGCAATTTGGGCACAGTATTTAGTAAAGTTATTCAAGGTCACTGGCGAGATTTTCTGGTGGTACCAGTTAGGCAAACTTCCTTATTAAAGAACATTTGCTCCATTTCCCACTCGTTCACATACCTTTACAACAAACCCTATTGCGTTTTTCTCTCTTTCTCTCTCCCTCTCTTCCCCCCTTTGGATAACCCATTGAGAATATCTTTTGAATGCAAGACCTTTGCCAGGCCATCTGTTATTCCTCTTAATCAAGCAGCTGCTTATGTCCGGATCATTTATTTATGACATGGGTTTATGACATATCCTTGTTTATCCTTTTATACATTTTTTTTTGAAATAATATAAACATATAAAAAAAAGGTACAGGTTTTTGATCACACGTTTGGATGCCATCTTGAACATTTTGATGGCTGCTTGCAAATGCCCCTGAAATGGTGTGGCAAATATGAAGACAGATATAAATTGATCAGACTCCTGTAGAGTGAAACTTCATGTGTGCTCTGTAGGGATCACACATCATTAGTTGTACTCCATTTCTTTATCATTTCCTCCAACTGTAGCTGGTATCAAAAAACCATAAGCAGGCAGCTATTTTCATAGCTCAAAAGTTTCGATTTCTTATAACAAAGGGTGAAAAATAACAGAAAACAGATACTCAGTAAGTAAATCTGATAAGTCCACATTGCAGTCAGCTTTGCATCTTCTTCTGATCGATTGCTCTTTCATTCCTAAATTTCTCTACTAGTATAACAGTTGGAAAATTCAGGGAACTGACGTTCAGTGTATCTGAAAGGCAGAAATTTGGAGGAGGTTAGTTTAGTGCTACATGGGATTTCTGCAGAGGAACATTCTACACAGTGTTATTTATATACCCTTTTCCTTACTAGCCACTTTTGCCAATTTGTCCAGATGAACATTTAAAATAACAACAACAACAACAACAACTCCCATGGCTGGCATCAGAGTGCTGCTCATCATTAGATTAGTAGGAATTTAGCTACAAAAAGGAAATATCTAAGTATTTTACCAGCCATGGAAATCAGCATTTCACCAGTGCTGACACAACAGAGCAGAGAAATTATAATCTCATGTATTAGACTGCCAATGACCTCATTGTCTACAGAGGACAATGAGATCACTGATGATATTTCACGTTACATTATCTTCTATGCAAATTACTTTACATTTAGCTCTTGAGATGCAGTAGAAAATCAGAGGTGCTCTCTAAACCACTATTCAGATGGGAGCCAATTAATACAGCCTTGAACTTGATAATACACAATCCAAAATGCAAATAGGACCTCAATTTTATGGCATAGAGGACCCAAACTGTCCATTTTAATTTAATTTCTGATTCTTAATCCACCATTATTTAATATATATACCAATACGCGCGCGCACACACACACACACACACGTCTCTCTCTCTCTCTCTCTCTCTCTCTCTCTCTGTGTGTGTGTGTGTGTGTGTGTGTGTGTGTGTGAAATCTTCAGGTAGATAATTCTCTGGAAGGCCTAGTATGTTCTACATATTTTGGGGATGGTTAATCTTTTGATTAAATACCCATTCTCTTATGTTCTTTGAAGTTGTGAGTAAAGTTTGAGGAATAAAGGACAGATATCCCTTCTGTTGTTTTTCTAGTTTCATCTGCCTGAAACAGTATAGGGTTTCCTGCCTAGGCAGGGGGTTGGACTAGAAGACCTCCAAGGTCCCTTTCAACTCTGCTATTGTATTGCATTATCTAAACCTTCACTGAGGTTTGATTCATCAAGCTACCATCACACTTCTAAAGTGCTGCTGTTCCTTTGATTTCACATCAGGCTGATTGTCAAAGTGGATAAGTGAATCAAAGCTCTCCAAAGTAATTTAACCTCTCCACAAATTTTGTTCCTAATAGAATTCCTCCCCCAACCACCTCTTTTAAAGAAAGTGCTTTTACACGGCAAAGATTTGGTTTAAATGGGTTTGTCTTTTCAGGTTCATATACTGTATTTTTTTTTAAAAAAAGTTATGGAATGATAACATCTTTTCATTTGGATGATGACCTCAGCAATTTTCAACTCTCCTTTTACTGCAAATAATCTTTCTGGACAATAGATTTTAAAGTTTAAACTCAGCAATGCTCCCTTTTCTCTGCGACAGGCAATAAACATCTTGAGTAGAGAAATAATGATGTAATCAAAATTTTAATTGATATTCAATGTTGATTAAATGAAACTTGTCAATATATGAAAAAGACCCCAGTTTAGGAGACCCCATGAGGTTCTTTTTCTTCCTCTTTTTTTAAACTGGGTGAATGTTTGTCTTTTGTTCAATCATATTCAATTCTTACAGGTTCCCTGGACAAATGTGTGCTGTTTTCCTTGCAAGATTTTGCCAATGTATATGTCAGGCCTGGAAGACATTTTTTGCATTTGGGCCTTCAGGGTTGAGAGAAAGTACTGGCCCAAGGTCACCCAGGTAGTTTTGTGCCTAAGGAAGGACTAGTACTAGACCAATGCCTTAATCATAGGACTAAATTGACTCCTATATAAATGTATTTAAGTATAAATTTACATTTTAAAATGTGTCACTTGAAAAATATACCTAAATGTGACAAATTCTGTCTTGCAGTTTTTAAAAAATATTTTTTTTAAAAAAAATCACGACCTATTATTTATTCTGTGAATGAAATCCTATAATATTGGACTCCTCTCTTATGTCTCTGAGGAATTGAAACTTTTAATTTTTTAAAATAATTACATTGTGTTAGATTGCGCAAAGTTTCATTCACCTTAATGATACTTAATTTACACGAAGCCAAGTTTAAAACTATAATTTGTAAAACTATTTTTTCCCACAAATGTTAGAGAAGGTGCGCCACAATTTTAATAGCATTAGCAATAGCACTTAGACTTATATACTGCTTCATAGTGCTTTTACAGCTCTCCCTAAGCAGTTTACAAAGTCAGCATATTCCCCAAACAATCTGGGTCTTCATTTTGCCCACCTCGGAAGGATGGAAGGCTGAATCAACCTTGAGCCCTTCTCTATTGTTAAGGTCTACAGTACCAGATTCATGTTTATACCAGTTCCCAGCTGTCTTAATATCTTAGTTTTCAGAGTTAGATATAAAACATTTAGCAAGGAAATAGAGTAAGATCTGGTACAACTTAACAAGCCAGGAGCAAAAGAATTGGGGTGTATTAGAGACTGATGATATAATCATGATAAAAGTCTACTCATCAAGTTGGAACAATTGTAGCTTTAAATACATGTATCTATTTATCATAGGCTAGGACTGCATGATACTCTGAGTGACATGACAATCAAGACTCCAAGATTTAAGGATGGATAATTTTGCTAGACTTAATTTTATTTGTATGCTTATTTTTTCTGGCATCACAGCTATGTTGTCTTGCTTCTCCATCTGCTTTGCAAAAAATGTCTGCACAAAACCTTATGCATTTTCCTGTGAATTTTTCCAATGTGCATTAACTTCCTCTCCTTCCTTCTTTCTTCCTCTTTCTTTCTCCTCCTTATCTCCCAAAATTTGTAAATTATGTTTCTTAAAAAGGTAGAGACATGGTAATGATCTTTCGGAGAAGCATTTGGTTATAAGTAGAGTATAAAACTGAATATGAAGCCATTGCAATTTTCTCCTTCCTCACTCATTTAATAAAAAAAAAATGCAATAAAGGCCGTAATTTGAATGTTAGCTCTCATGACACAATGCACAATAATATGATACAATACCCACAAACAGGGCATTAGGTAGATTAGCATAGAGCAGAGCAATTCAATTAGAAATGAAGTGACCTTTTTACTGCTTTGTATTTGCAAATACTGAGAACAACTTTGGCCATATCAACCCCCTTAGTTATCTCTGCTTTATTGCTGTTTTTCAAACATTATCTAAATTAAAGTGTCTTTTCTGTATTGCATATGGATCTGGATAGATTTAACCTTTCAGTGGGGAAAAGCCCTCCCTTGGCTCATTGCTCAAAATGTTAGACAGTATAATGAGATAGTCCACCTATGACATGTGATAAAATGATAGCCCAGATTAATCTAATGGATACCGGTTGATCTATTTATTTTCCAGTCTTAAGGGTGGAATTCTGTGAATATATTTTTTGCTAAAGGGACAAATTTGTCAGTGAAATCAGATAATTGTGGATTTCCATCACTCATGAAGAGCTTGGAATGCTCCAAGAAACATTAGGATGAGCTCTTTAAGGAGGGAAGATAAAAGCTTTCCCTTTCAAAGCAATTGATCCTGTCCTAGGACAATTTCTGCAATGAAGAGATTCCACAACAATGTTTATGCCTTATTGTAACTGTCAATGCTGTCATTGTGGTTTCAGAGATCCTCAGACTTTGGGTAGGCAGGATGACGGAAAAAGAGCAAGCACATTGCCCTGTCTTGGCAGACCCAATGTCTTGTCAAAAGAGAAGGAGATCAAATAGAGCTGGAAGGAACCTTGGAGGTCTTCTAGTCCAACCCCCTGCCCAAGCAGGAGACCCTACACCATTTCAGACAAGAGGCCGTCCAGTCTTTTCTCAAAAACCTCTATTGATGAAGAACCCATAACTTCTGAAGGCAAACTATTCCACTGGTTAATTGTTTTCATTGTTAGGAAGTTTCTCCTTAATTCCAGATTGCTTCTCTCCTTGATTAGTTTCCATCCATTGTTTCTTGTCTTGTCTTCTGATGTTTCAGAAAATAAGTTGACCACCTCTTCTTTGTGGATGCCCCCTCAAATACTGGAATGCTGCTATCATGTCACCCCTAAACAGTCTCTTCTTTAGTCAAGACCAAGCATATTTTGGTCAAAGAACCTAATCATGATGGATGTAGGAGTTTCTTATTCCATGCACAGGACTGTATAGTAGACTATTTGTCATCTTCTATAGTGCAGCCATGACAGCAAATTATCGTTCAGGAAAACTTCAACAAATGCACTTCATTCAACAAAGAAAAGAACAGCCTGGAGCATTATTGATAGAAAACAATAGCTGCTACGTAGTTTAAAATGGATTCTTTTTACACTGGACAGGACATTCTAAGCTTGTCATTAGTTAATTAAAGGTTTTGTCTCCTGATCTGGTGACTTCATCTTATAGGGTTTTTTTTTCCATAGCTAAAGAAGCATGTGATTTTCCTTTTCTTCTTCTTCTGCTTCACCTCCTTGTTGCCTGATGCAATAAGCAGGCATGATTGAAACATTTGATTGCTGGTTTGCTGATTGTGTGACTTGCCAAGTCTGACTGACCCTGCCTGGTAGAAGAAGTTGCTCTGCTGACCTTGTGAGTTTATGAACAGCATTCTTGTAGGGAGCCATGCAAGAGTCAATTTTAGTCTGTGAGTCAGCTGATAAGGCTGTCTCCACTGGTCTCCTGATATAGCTATTCTCAAAAGCTCCTGAAGGGGTAAATTCTTAATCTTCTTTGTATTTCATTGTAATTGTCACTTTGCTTAGTAGAGAACAAGGGAGCAGCGATCCATATCTAAAACCTGCGGTTGGATTACTGCAGTATTCTGGTATTTGTAATTAAAGGAATGTCTCTTACCAGTAGATTTTCCCAAACTGACAAGATTTGAAAGAACTTTAAAATATTCAAATTTGGGAAGCTGTTTGGGAAAATTATTTCATTCTGGGAGGCAGAGTACCCATAAATTGAAAAAAAAAGCACTTGTTCTAAGAACAAAGGATGAATAGAATTACAATTAATTAAGAACTACCTGACTGTTGTTACATCCTTTAATCAGTGGTGGGTTCCTACCAGTTCAGACTAGTTCGGCCGAACCAGTAGTGATTTACTGGACTGGGACATTGGAACAGGCAGTGACCCAGCCTGCTACGCCTCCGAACTGGTTCCCCAGTTGGCGTGATATGTTCCCCCCATTTTTTAATGTTCTGCACATGCACAAACCTATCTATGGGCAATTGTGCATGTGCACGGAGCAAAATTGCCAAAATTGTGTGTGCACCAAACTGGTAGTAATGCCGGTAGCAACCCACCCCTGCCTCCAACCCTCACAGTTTCAACCTTAATCTGTCTACCATGAACCTTACCCCATTCCTAAGAGGTCCGTAAAGGGAGCGTGCATAAGCGCACCAGCGTGCCTAACATCCCTGTCCTACTGTCCCCATCTATTTGTATTCATTTCTTTCGTTCATATCCATGTTTATATTTATACCTGCTATCTTGTGCATGCCTGACAAACTAATAAATACAAATAGAATAAATAAACTCATATTCAAAGCCCAATGTCCAATATCATCTGGATATTGTAAGTATGTGCACTGTATGCAGTGCAGTGAAAGAAAAGTGATTCTGATAATTATTTTTGGAAAAGTAGAGTCTTCTTCCTGTCTTAGTTGGGAGCCTACTGTAAGCCATTGAGACTCTCAAAGAAAAAGAGGAGACCCTAAAGCAGGGGTGTCAAACTCGCGATGACATGTTGTCATCACATGACTTATTGCAACTTTCCCCCCTTCGCTAAACTGGGGGTGGGCATGGCCACGTGTGATGCGTCCTGGCCGTAGGTTGTGACTTTGAAACCCTTGCCCTAAGGGGATGTTTACCAGTTGGTTTCTTCAAATCAACTAGAGCATTTCATTTTAAAGAAGCAGTGCTTTTGAGTATGAGTTGGTAGGGCCTTTACTGTATTTTGAATTGGATTAACTTATTGTCATGGCCTTTTTTCCCCAGTCTTTAATATTTCACTACTCCAAAGCAACTCAGTATTGCTCACTTGGTGTTTGGGAAAGGAATGTCATTGTCAAAGGCTCCTGCCATTGTTGGCTTCTTAGGATTGGGTTTCCCATCAGTTGTGCAAGAGACGGCTGAGATCACATCCATTCGAAAGAACATTACTATGCCTGATGTCTCACAGTAAAAAACAGGTCTCAATGAATCTCATCTGTTAGCCTTTCCTCACTCAACTCACATGCTATAATTACCTAGGAAAAATATGCCTGCATTTTCAGAGCAATGGAGACTATTGAGTTGTGGTGGCGCAGTGATTAGAGTACAGTACTGCAGCTACTTCTGCTGATCACTGGCTGCCAGCAGTTTGGCAGATCAAATCTCACCAGGCTCAAGGTTGACTCAGCCTTCCATCCTTCTGAGGTGAGTAAAATGAGGAGCCAGATTATTGAGAGCAATATGCTGACTCTGTAAACTGCTTAGAGAGGGCTGGAAAGCACTGTAAAGCAGTATATAAGTCAAAGTGCTATTGGTATTGCTGTGCGAGAGAATCAGAAAATTGGAAAAAACTTTGAAGAAGCTGCATTTCAAAGCTATTTTATGAAATTCTGATCATTTGAAAAAGTAAAAGCCATCTTTACTCATCTTCATGCTTCATATACAATTAATAGCAGCAGAAAAATGGTACATTTGTTTTCAGAGATGTAAACATTGTCAAAATGCTGGACCATATGGAGTCTACATTAACAATGAATTTGTGGAAAAATCCTTTAGAAAGGCAAAAGCAACAGGACATTGGAGACTTTGAAGAGATTGCTCCTTTTTGCCCAGAACAATGACTGAATCTGAGGTATCGGTTGTGTATGGGGAGGGGGAAAGTGTTTTTTTTACATATAGTAGAAATTCTATATCAAGAAAAAGAAGATAGCTGAAAGGCAAACAACATCAGACTTCCACCTCTGCTGTTTCCTAGACCTCATGCTTGATCCAAGAAAGAATCTCATGTGTTCATAATTAGTTGAAGGACTTCTGCCCATTCCTTACACAAACCCTTAACTCAGATGTAGGAGAAACATCAATTGCATGCTTTACACACAGAAAGCCTCAGCTTTAATTAATTAAACAAATTTATATGGTCACCCAACTCACACACAGGTGATTCTGGGCAGCTTACAATATTAAAAATCCTCAACATAAAAACCATAAAATCCCACCCCTTATCAGTTAAAAGGATTAGATATGCCAGGAACATTGGATAGGCACTTCCAGTCAGACCAGACATGGCTGTCCAGCAGGATCTGATAGCTTGATGCAATACAAGGTAGTTTCTTATATAAGTGAGATGCATAAGATGTTAAATCTGCTTCCAAACCATGCTTTGGTTAGCCTAGTTTTTTGGGAAGCAAACAGAAGAATTTTTTGTTCATCATCTGAAGCAGGGATGTAAAAGATGTAGCATTTGGAGGTTTCCTAAAGGATTTCTGGTGGTAAAAGCCTGAGTCAAAAAGAAGGCTGTGAAAATATCTACAGATCCCTTATATCCTGGACATAAATTGTTTCAACTCTACCCTCAAAATGATGCTATAGGGCATTGCCTATAGATTTTTTTTCCTCCCATGTCATCCCTTTGCTAAACAACTAATTCCCACAACTCTGTCAAACTATTTAGTAAGGCTGTATTACCATTCTTCTTCTCATTCTTCCTATTACCAATCTCCTTTTCTACTTATGACTTTGTTACTTGAATCTTTACGATTTATATTGTTTCATTTAGTTTCCTAGTTTGATTTATGCTGATTGCTTATTTAGTATCCTATGACTATCACTAAGTATTGTATCATATGATTTTTGAGCAATGTATTTTTATGATGACTGATCATGATTTATCACTTATAACTTTTATATACACTGAGAGCTTATGTGTGTCCAATCACTCTTGGCCAATAAAGAATTATTCTATTCTATTCTATTCTATTCTGTTCTGTTCTGTTCTGTTCTGTTCTGTTCTATTCTATTCTATTCTATTCTATTCTATTCTATTCTATTCTATTCTATTCTATTCTATTCTATTCTATTCTATTCTATTCTATTCTATTCTATTCTATTCTATTGTATCCGTATCCGTATCCGTATCCGTATCCGTATCCGTATCCGCATCCGCATCCGTATCCGCATCCGCATCCGTATCCGTATCCGTATCCATATCCATATCCATCCTTCCTATGGCCGAAAAATCCATTTCATTTTTGAAAATATAGAAGATAACCAGTCCTTTTGCTTTCTTGTTGCAGGAAAATGATCTGCTCAGCTGTGGACTGAATGGTTGGCAGAGATTGCTCTTCTTTCTTAACATTTCCTGGACTGATCATGTGACCACAACATGCAGCCCAGAGAAGCAGCAACCTAAATCAAGAGTTCCTATTTTGCTATAGGGATATGAAATGTTTGGGTTATTGAATATGTATGTATGTATGTATGTATGTATGTATGTATGTATGTATGTATGTATGTATGTATATAAGAAAAGAGCACAAGCATGCTCTTTATAAGGGTGTGGGTCTTGTTTTCCTTCTTATGGTACCAAAAATATTTCTTGCTCTTACTGGAAGCGGCTGCTTCTTTGCTTCTTGGAATGATTACTATGTGAGCATTAGATGCGGCTGGGGCCACCTTTTACAATCCAAAAAGCATGTTGGATCTATTATTATTTTTGTTTTTGCTCTTGTTATTTTTAGAAAAGACAGAACCCCAACCGAACTATGTTTTCCGCTAGCATTTGTCCTGCCATGAATCTCTTTCGCTCCCAGAACGACCTGTGGCAGAATTTCCTTGCATCCTTAAGATGTATAGGATTCCACTGTGACTGTATGATCTTCCAAGGGCTCAGCCATTCATTGTAAGTTTACTTTACTTCTTTTTAGGTCACGTGTGGCGGGTGCTTTGAGCACGAGATCTGCCCATTTTGCAAATTCCTGCCATTATATTTATTTGGCAACATACTATAAACAAGAGAAATGGTAACGCTGTATCAGCAACAGATGTTCAGTATAAAGATGTCAGGATGAAGGACGAGACTGTTATAGAAATGCCTGAAATTAGGGCAATGGCATTTATGCAGGCAGGAGTTATGAGAATGTTGCCTGGTGTTTTCTCTGCTGCCTTCTGAATCCTTGTGTGTGTCTGTGGATGGTGATGTTTTTGTTGTGCATTCACACATTTTATCCGACTTGCTTTCATTCCTTGCACCAGCTGCAAAATATGAGAATGTTTTGCTCTCTCCAAGTGGTGTTAGATATTGTTTAGAAATCTACTCCATTGTTTCTTTCCCTAAGTGTTTCTTAAACTTCCACAGTAAGTATGTGAGATGTTATCAACACCCCCTGTGACAAAGCTGGAATTGAAAATAAGTTAACTGGAAAGTTCATGAACTCTTATTTCTCTTTCTCTGACTAAAGTTTCAGCTTGACTTGATAAAATATGCTGAATTCACTGTAGGCAATTTCTTTTTCTCTTGACTTTATATTAAAATAATGATGCATTAAGATAAGTGTGCAAGCAATTCAGTTTTCTCTTCTCTCTCAGGGGTCCCTGGTTTTGGAATATTGACTGTCCATCCCCCTCTGGTGACATCATTTGTTGAAAATCCAAACCTTTGTAGAGACTCATAAACCAGATAGACCTGGGAGACTGCATTTAGCTCAAGGGATGGGATTTCTACCTGAAATACAGGTTTGTTGGCTTTCTTACTGAGGCGAGCACAATATGTGCCAATTTAATTTTAAGCATTTGCCAAAATACTCTTGAGGTTCCTTTAACAGGATATTAGCTCTATCCAGACATAGTACAATGAAATTATGTTATACCATTTGGAATAAAATATTCTAATTTAATTTAATAATTATTTAATTTGTACTATGCAATTGATCTTGGAAGTAATATGCAGGCGATAGGAATTGTGGCACATGTTGGGCCAAAACCACTCATAATTTAGCATAATCATCAGCTTATACTTCACTCAGAAAATGCACCTTGGTGAACACATGAAATAAATCTTTTTTCAATAAGTAACACTCTAAGTGTGAAATTTCCTCTCATTGGGCTGGGGGGGGGGATGAGTAGAGAAATGGAATAGCCTTTATGAGGGAAATAGAGCCAAAAAGCTCTACAATGGACTTTGTGTTTTAGAATCAGAATACAATTATCAATTAAAGGTAAATGTTCCCCTTGCAGATATGTGCTAGTTGTTCCTGCCTCTAGGGGTCAGTGCTCATCTCAGTTTCAAAGCCGAAGAGCCAGTGTTGTCTGAAGACATCTCCATGGTCATGTGGCTGGCATGACTAAACGTCGACGACGCATGGAACCCTGTTACCTTCCCACCATAGGTTTGCCATCACAGATCTAGTTGGTTTTATTTGAATTGCAAGATTTCTATAGCAACAGCAATTAGCCTTGCAACCCTTTAAAGATTAACATTTATTGTGGTGTAGTTATTTCTGTTCATCAGGTGCATCAGGCATTATCTTCACTTCCAAAGCTATGCTAGGTTTAATTAATTCTTTTGAATGCTGAATTGGGCACCCTTTTTCCTGGTTTATATGTGTGTGTTAACAATATTTGCCACTGAAATGGACTCTAGTCAACAATAACGTATGCTGACTTTAAGGTGCTGTAAAGCTCTTCATTGTTTTATGGATCCCTCCTGACTCCATCGAATGATGCCAGCTGCTTATTTCATTTCCTGAAGTATTTTGCAGCTAAGGAAACTCTGCAGTCTGAGAACGAAAGTTTAGAAAAGCAGCGCTCTGCTCTTGGTTTGCTTTATCTTCCCAGTGCAAGGAAGAATGGCTCAAGCTATGGTTCAAATGTAGTCGAAATAAGCCTGTCGGATGAGGTGGAAAAGCCCTGGTTTTAGACAGACTTAGGCGCTCTTGCCGTCAAGCATACTAGAAAATGTGCAGGTGATCTAGATTAATGGGACAGATACGAATGCAAACGGAGGCCGTTCCAAAAATGGATACAGGAACATTTCTTAGATCAGAGCAAATTATTTGCAGTAGGTTTGTTGCTGTTGTTTCTAGATCACCATTTCAGGTCAGGGATGATAGATGGGACCTCCTGCTCTACAAAGCATGTGCTCTATCACTAAGCTATGGATGAAAGCAGGGGTGAAATTCAGCAGGTTCTGACAGGTTCTGGAAATTCAGGTAGTTTGGAGAACCGGCAAATACCACCTCTGGCTGGCCCCAGCGTGTGGTGGGAATGGAGCTTTGGCAATATCCTTCCCCCAGGAGTGGGGAGGGAATGGGGATTTTGCAATATCCTTCCCCTGCCATGCCCACCAAACTACCCCCACCAAGCCATGCCACGCCCACCAAGCCACATCCACAGAACCAGTAGTAAAAAAAATTGAATTTCACCACTGGATGAAATTGTCCATTTGTTCTTTTTCCACAAAAGGACAGTAATGGTATCTTAGTTGATTATAAAGATCTTAAGAAGAAAGAAGAACAAGAACCTTGATGTAGCCTATCAACAAATTGCACCTGAGCAGGCATTCTAATCTGGTTTAAAAAAATTCCTCCCTATGCTTGAACCATTTTAATTACCACTTTGATTTTTGTTCTGCATGCCTATTTTAGTAGCCCAGCTTTTAGTTAGGGGTTCATGGTAGTATACATGGCACTATTCTTTTTCTGACAACTGTAGTTCTGTGAAGCTGATTGACTGAGACTGAGTGATCAGTCACCAAGTGAGTTTTCATGGCTGGTTGCGGCGAACTTGAATTTTAGTCACTGTGGTCCTATTCCAAGACATACATTTCCAATTTCCAATTTAATAAAATTTGTATGCCACCCACTCCCATGGGACTCTGGGCGGCTTACAGGCAGCTAAAAACATTTAAAAAATTTAAAAATAAAAGATACAATTATTAAAATTGCACACCATCCATTCAGTCTAAGTGGGGCTGGATATTAGTCAACAGCCCCAGGCCTGCCGGAACAGCTAGGTCTTGGTGGCTTTATGAAAGGCCAGGAGAGTGGTAAGGGTCCGGATCTCTACAGGAAGATTGTTCCACAGAGCCGGCGCCGCTACAGAGAAGGCCCTCCCTCAAGGGGCCATCAGCCAGCATTGTCCAGTCGACGGCACCTGGAGGAGGCCCAACCTGTGCGATCTTATTGGTCGTTGGGAGGTAAGTGGCAGGAGGCGGTCTCTCAGGTAGCCAGGTTTTAAACCATGTAGGGCTTTAATTTGATTTTGAGTTGGGATGATACATTTCTTCTTTATTGGCATAATTAACCTCTAGTTCAGTGGTAGTCAACCTGGTCCCTACCACCCACTAGTGGGCGTTCCTGCTTTCATGGTGGGCGGTAGGCGTTTGCTGTAACTCTGCTTTATAAATTTTACAAAGTAAAGTTACTTCCCTACTTTACAAATCACCATTACTGTGGAACTGGTGGGCGGTTAGAAAATTTTACTACTAACAGAGATACAAAAGTGGGCGGTAGGTATAAAAAGGTTGACTACCCCTGATCTAGTTCTTGTTACTGTGTTGCCATTAAGGTGTCAACTGGCTCTTTGTGGTCAAGAAGCCACTTCATTGGATAATGGGAATGCAGTGAGGCATACAGGATAATTTTGAGGGCCCAATGATTTTCACATAGAAGTAATATCTAGAATTATTTATCCAGTCTGATCATAGGTGCTTCAAAAAACAAACTAACAAAAAACCAGAGAATCACTGAGTGAAAGATCCCAACAGAAAGCAGTTCTTGCAAGCACTTGATATGGCTTAGAATTCCTACAGTTATCAGTACGATTTAGCAATATTTTGTTTCCAAATATATTGGCTAAACATTAACCTAGCTATTAACTCTGTAATCAGACATTCCCATTCATACAAATCTTATGTACTCTGAACCTTAGAGTTAATGTATCTTTATTTTACAGGAAAAAAGATTGGCTCACATAACCTTGCTTCTTAGCGGGAATTTTTGGGCATTATTTGGTAGGATACATATCAGAGCTTTGATTACAGAGGACTTACTTAACAGTCTCACCTCAGGTCCGAGGGTTCAGCCAATCCAATATGACTGTGCTTTCTGCATAGTGTGAATCAGAGAATGGAGGAAATGAAATTCTGCAACCAACTAGGCTAGCTTGGTCGCTCAACAGTGAGACGCTGGTGAAACAGACACAGCAGCACCTCATTTTCTGTGTTGCATGAGAAAAGTACATCTTCCTTCCCCTGTCCTTACCATTCTCTATAGAGAGATAATCAAGAGCATCCTGTCATATTTTATTACTGTCCTGTTTGGAAGCTTTACTGCTTCAGACAGGAATGTGGTACAGACAGTGGTGAGGACTGCAGAAAAAAATATTGGTAGTTCACTTTCTTCTATCCAGGACATAGCATAAAAGCGATGCTTGAGCAAGGTCCACAGGATTGTCTGGGATGCTACATATCCTCTTCACTGCCTGTTTTTCTTGTTACCTCCTGGGAGGAGGCTTTGGAGTATCTGAAGCAGAATATCCAAATTCAGTCACAGTTTTATTTCATATAGCATCAACCTTGTGAACTCTCAAGTTTCCTCTTTCTGCAACAGAATTTAATTTTTAATGTGGGCCAGTATGCTCGCAGTAAAAAAATGACAATAAAGGTTATCTTATCTTAACATCTCCCTAGTTCCCATCCCCCCCATATAAGAGCCAAGGTGGCGCAGTGGTTAAATGCAGCACTGCAGGCTACTGCTAGATCAGCAGGTCAGCGGTTCAAATCTCACCGGCTCAGGGTTGACTCAGCCTTCCATCCTTCCGAGGTGGGTAAAATGAGGACCCAGATTGTTGGGGGCAATATGCTGACTCTCTGTAAACCGCTTAGAGAGGCCTGAAAGGCCTATGAAGCGGTATATAAGTCTACTGCTATTGCTATTTTGAGGAAAACTAATTTGAAGCAGGACAGAAATCAGAGTCTGAGGAAAATAATGTGCAGGCAAACACCTAAGATTAAGATTTAGTTTATTTGTATGCCGCACTTCTCCGGGAGGGACTCAGGGCGGTGAACAACTCAAAAGGGGAGTGTTCTAGTAGAACATGTTCTAGAATCTTTGATATATGACTACAAGATCCTTATCTCAGAAAATTGACCAGGGTCCTCAACTCTTTGCAACTGAAATAGCACCACGCTATACACATATGAACAAGCATTTACAATGGCTGATAATGAATGTGTGAAAACTGCTCTTTCTTCCACTTATGGAAGCCATTGCGTTGGGTGTGAAAGCTAACTGGATTCTACCCTCTTAACGTAACCAGTGTGGAATTTGAGGGCTACGTCAACAACCACAAATATATTATGCATGTCATTCTTTTATTGGGAAAGCTGCAGGTGATGTTTGCTTAAGAGAACCAGGCAGGAAGACATTTCATTTACTTTCTTATAAAGTTGCTTAGCAGATTATCACACTACACAAATATTTCAGACATTAACGGTTGCAATAGTCAAATCTTTGTGCAGTAATACAGAAATTATTAAGTATCAGTCAAAACTGAAGGAGTGATTGGTTTGTTGACTGTTCAATAGAGGCATTCCCTTATTTAAACTTCAGA
This sequence comes from Thamnophis sirtalis, assembly GCF_051295495.1. Taxonomy (NCBI): domain Eukaryota; kingdom Metazoa; phylum Chordata; class Lepidosauria; order Squamata; family Natricidae; genus Thamnophis; species Thamnophis sirtalis. The sequence goes on along the minus strand of NW_028261385.1, from coordinate 33,256,019 downwards.
CACTTTTAAGCAGAAATGCCAGTTATTCTTTTTTTTTTTTTTTTTTTTTTGAGTGAGCTGCAGCCAGAATTCGGGAAGTTATAAACTTTTAGGAAACTTTGGCTCCTAATGTTACTCTGTTGCAACATTTAAATGTTGGCTAGGATTCAGCCATTTTTATCAGGCCTATCAACATTCATCTACTGAGTCCTCTTCTTTGATGACAGTTAATACTAAAAAGGGATGTATCTGCAACACAGCATAGGAGTGAAGAGATGGAATCCAGATTGTTGGCAAACTTTACTAAAACTAATTCAACAGGAACCCATTTGAAAGGAGTGCTCAGAAGAACTGATAGTCTTATTTGTGCTGTGCACTGTGTAATACATTGTGGAGAACATGCTGGGACTTTTCTTAAGTTCAGTTAATTGCTAGTCAGACCACATGCAAGCTAATAAATTTGCTTTGCAACCTGATTAATACTTGCTATAATTCATTATCTGGATCCAAAGAGAAACCAGCCCGAGATGGAGCTTTCCCTCGACCCTTTTGTTCCAATACTTTTGTCCAGCCACCAACTACCCTATTTTTCGGAATATAAGAGGCACCTTTTCCCCCCTCTAAAAGAGTGTGGAAATGTTGGTGCATCTTATACACCAAATACAGCCACTTTTGACCTCCTGAAGCCCCATCCCCGCATACCATTTTTTTCCACAAAAACAGAGGTGTTTTTCCCTTCCCCCAGACCCAAGAAGCATTCTGCAGGCTTCAGCAGGGCTGGGGAAAGGCAAAAATGATCCAAGTTTTGAGAACAAGAGCCAATGTTTCACAAAAAATGGGGTGTTTTTGCCTTCCCCCAGCCCTTCTGAAGCCTGCAGAATGCTCCTGGGGGGGCGGGGAGGACAAAATCTTTTTTCTTACTTACCTCTTCAAAATCTTGGTGCGTCTTATACACTAGTGCCTCTTATAGTCCGAAAAATATGGTATATTTTTTTCTGGTAGCTCATGAATGGCATTTCTACTCAGCAATGGAGAATGTCTTTACATTGTACAGATATTTGAACATCTACTGAGCTTGCCTGAGATTCATACATAGTAGATTGCTCAATGTGTGTGTTTTTAACAATGCGAGAAATAGAAGGTAGGAAAATATATTTATAGCTCTTCTCACAAGTAGATTTCAGCGGCTTATAATTTTTTTTTTATTCTTGCATGAGAGAACTTCAGACTTGTTTTTCACTAGACACCTCAATTCTATCAGCTAGAATACTGGCAAAGTAGTGATTCCAGAATTGAAACAATTGCTTAACATCACTCATAAACCATACACCGAGATGACCTACACATGATTTATTACAGATTAAGGATCCCAGCAACCTAATGTAAGAAAAAAAATTCTTGCCATTATTAAACAGGTGGGAAACATAAAACCTTGCTGAACTATCTGAAATCTGTGTTCTGTCAATGATCTATCCTGGCACATGTCCTTTGGCTGCCTCAGAAGAGTTTGATGCTCTAGAGACAACTGGAAAAATCCCAGCACTGAGGTTGCTGAATAGCTGTAAGTATAGTCTGCAAAAGCAAGTGATCCTTCTGGGCAGAATACTTTTTGGTAAGACCAAGAAAAACCTAGGATATAAGGGTCAGCAACCCGCAGCTCTTGAGCCGCATGTGGCTCTTTCATCCCTCTGCTGCGGCTCCCTGTCACCGGTCGGCTCCACCATTCAAAGGGCTTTTGGTTAGGACAGGTAGAGGAAAAAGGATGCCACGCTAGGAGGAGACTCTATGGTGGGGAAACTAGCCTTCTGGTTGGCTCCAGAATTGAACAAGGGGCTTCCTGTTAGGACCTTTGTGGCTCTTTGAGTGTTTAAGTTTGCCGACCCCTGACCTAGGCTGCTCACCAGATCTACCCTCAGTACTACTGCTTTTCTCCTATATACTTTGGCTGCTTCTTCTGTCATCACACTGCAGGTAAATCTAATGGTTTTTCTTATGTACAAACAAGTCTCAATTCTTCACCACTTCATTGGTACACCTAGGTATCTCTATTTTAATAGTAAGCAGGAAGAAGTTTTGTGAATTTGTGTATTTCTTAGATAATAGGCCTGGGCAGACAATTTGGACCTTTATAAATTGTTCCTCAAATCTATGAGAAGTATGAATAGTCATACAAACATTCCTTGGCCATATTATAACTAAACAGTGCAAAAAAACCCTACCCATCTTTGTCAATTTCTCAAATTCTTCCCCCTTGAAAGAATTTCAGAAATAATAGATATCTCATTAAATTGAATAACAACCACTAGGGGAAGAAGCAGAATTTATCTTACCTGGCACTACCCCTGATTTCCTTGTTATATTTCTGAATTTTTAAAAATCCTACTTATTGATATCATATCACTAATTGGGTCGGACTACTGGATAATAAGGAAGTCTTCTGGGGAAATAGCTTTTGCTTTCTTACCTTTATGTCTTCTTGTGGACTTCTAGTGGATGTTTAGCTGATTACAATTGGAGGCAGAACACCAGGTTAGATAATCTCTTGGCTTGACTCAATAGGCTCTTCGTCTTTTCCTATGATCCCAAATTACAAAGATGTTACAAAGAAGTTACAAAGAGTCTGCACATTCCAGTAGAGAGACGTTCTCTGAGTCAGAAAGCTCATAAGGCTCAACCTTTGGTCCCAGTGACCAACCCAGATTGGATCCTGAAAATCATGGTATGTATATGACAGCAGCATTACACAAATGCCACCATTTAGATACTGGCATTAGACACTGCAATTCATTAAAGTATGACTCATTGTCATTTTAGTACCACTGGTAGAGCCAAAGCTCTTCATGTAAATCATTCATTCCCTATTTTGGTATAAATAGTTCACATTTATATTTTTAACTCTTGCGTTAATTTCCAAAGTTGGTTTTACAGATGCTATAATTTGAATAAAAAACAAAGCTATGGTTGAACAAGACCAAGTCACATAAAGGACTCTAATTTTTTGGGGAGTGCCGGAAGGAAAAAAATATATGATATTCAGTTATTTTAAATATCCATTCAGCGTTCTGAAATATTTTTTAATGAATTAATGTCATTCATCAATCAAAAGAAGTATCTTTTACATTTCTTAAAACCTGGACCCATTGATTTTTCTAAGATTGGGTATTTTAATTCTTTTTTAAAAGTCCATATAAAATCCAATTGTTGGTTTTGCTTCAAGGTCTCCATTGATTATGTTTCCTGGGGTTATTGATATCTCTGAGTCTAAAGCATCTGAGTCGTATTATTTAATCAGTAGATTTCAACTCTGTATGGATATTGTAAGTAAATCACATGCAGAACACAATCTTTCTTAACAACCATAATAAATCAGCTAATTAAAGGTATTTATCCCTTGTATGGTCCATGTGTTTCAATAAACATTTTTCCTATTATCTTCAGATCTGGGTTATTTGTGAATTCCTCATGTGATTTAGGCTGGTCAGTGACTGAAGTAAAATACTTTTCTTTGTTTTACTTCTCATGTGATTCTAAATCAAAATGTAACTGCATTTTCCTATAAGAATCAAATACATCTGGTAGCTTTCAGGGCTGGAATTCCTTATTTAATAAACCTGGATCCTGTAGTCAGGATTTCAAAAGTGTTGCCCATTTGCCAGTGGTGGGCTTCCATTTTTTTTACTACTGGTTTGCTCACATGCGCTTTCTCGCACATGACGCTATTGCGCATGCACAGAAGCCCCGGGCAGGTGGGCGGAGCCTCCCTCTGCTGACTCTACCAGTTTGCCCAATCCAGGCTGAACCAGGAGCAACCCACCTCTGCCATTTGTTCTCCAAAGAAGTTCTAAGACAGCATTACAGGTAGTCCTCAACTTACAACCACAATTGAGCCCAAAATTTATGTTGCTAAGTGAAACATTTGTTAATGTTTTGCCCCCACTTTAAGATTTTTCTTACCACAGTTGTTATGTGAATCACTGCAGTTGGTAAATTAGTAACCCGCTTGTTAAGTGAATCTGACTTTCCCATTGATCTTGCTCCCCAGAAGGTCACAAAAGGGGATCACGACCCTGTGACGCAGCAACCATCATAAATATGAGTCAGTTGCCAAGCATCTAAATTTTGATCATGTGACCCTGGGAATTCTGCAAAGATCGCAAGTGTGAGTCATAAGTCATTTGTTTCAGTGATATCGTAACTTCGAATGGTCACTAAATCAACTGTTGTAAGTCTAGGACTATCTGTAGATATTTATATTGCCTCTTAGATGTTAATTCCAGGCAAATGCCTAAACTTGTCCCTTCAGTTTTCTTGGCAGCATTTTCAAAAGGGATTTGTCACTGCCTTCTTTCCATGGCTAAGAAAAAGTGACAAAAGTTCCCATTAGTTTGTCTCTCTATAAAGAGGAATTAATACTAGGATCTCTTTTAATATATTTAATATATTACATTCATCTGAATGTAATATTCATTTTAGACATGCTTAATTCAACATGTTTTAATATATTTTGAGAGAAATATAAATCCAACTATTGTATATAGTCTCTACAAATTAAAAGTGCTAAATTCTCACAGTATCCTATCGATATTGTAGATCCCAAAGGCAAAGACTGTGTAATTAGAATGGACATCATATTACTACACTTTAGTAAACTTTGGTAATGGCACTACAGAATTGTCCAAAATGATATTATGCCATTAGTGTATAGAAACAATTTATATTTAGCACCAATGCTACTATACATTTAATATCTTCAGACTGCCTAATGAAAGACGCTCAGGGTTGAGGAATCAAATTAAAGATTAAAGGAGATATGGTCCATCCTTGATGATAATGCTTGCTGGGTTGAGAAAGAAATCCATTTGTAATGACTCACACATTACCAATTACCTCCACATTACATTATCTCCATGTAGGGTATAGATACCAAATGGCAATTCAATAGATGATGGAAGCCTATATCTTCTTAGAACAGACTTCATAAATTGAGTCTGAACCCATATCAAAGACCTTTTCAGTGCCCAATGAGATTAAAACAGCCAATTCTAAATTATCTCTCACATTGTCAAAATATCAATTTTCAAAAAAGATATTATCAGATGTTTGTCTATTTTTAATAAATCCAGACTGAGATGGGTGAATTATCAATGGAATTAGTTTCCGTAGTCTCCTGGCTAGTAGCACACTTAATATTTTAATGCTGATGTCAAAAGATAATTTGCACATCTAGGCTTTATTAGGCTTTAATATTACTATAATATAGACCTAATAAAATATTGGAAACAGAAACTTAAAAATTGATTTTAAACTTTAAATAATTTTTATCAATTTTAAACAATTAGGAAAAGGTAGAGTTTAACAGTTCCATTAAAGGTTTATACCATTCAGCTGTGAATCCTTTGGGTCCAAAAACTTTCCTCAATCCATAGATTGTACTGTCTCTGTAATTTCTTGCCAATGGTTGTGCCAGGTTTTTAAATTTTTCCCAAAGTTTTCCTTAAAAATTACCAATTTACTATTCAATTTCAGATGTCTCCAATTTATATTACTCAGTGGAGGTCATAAATGATAATTAATACATTTGATTTAATACATAACAGAATATCATTGTCCAGAAATTTAGATAGAAAATGTTGCTTTTGGGATACTTTCATACCATATACCTGGAAGCCACACAACCTGTAGGAAAGTTATTAATTATTTGCATTATTGCAGGATGGAATTGACATGGGTCAGTTCTAACAAAGTCTTCTTTTTATTTCTTTATTGGCATTTTTTTAAAAATAGTTGCCTTTATGAGGGAATGAAAAAGGAATTAATAATGCTTGGTCAGAAACCTTTATGTTCTGATACCTGAGTTAAGCAATCTGATTCGTTGTTAGGGCAGTGCTGAGGAGTGCTAAAAAAAAAACCCATCCTACATCTTTGTGTTATCTTGAATTGGTTTGTTGGCATGGAGAGGCAAGAGATCATATAAAAAGTAAGGAGAATATGATAGACATGAAGTATGTTTTGGGAATCTGTACCATATAGCCCTTCTTATATTCTTCTCCTGAACTGCGGTCCATTCTGTCACTCTATTGAACAGGTTTGGAGGGAAAGGAAAAAAAGAGCAGATGAGTGTACTATACAGAGTGCAGAGAAGAACAACAAAGACGATTAGGGGACTTAAGGCTAAAACATATGAAGAACGATTGCAGGACCTGGGTTTGCCTAGTATAATGAAAAGAAGGACTAGGGGAGACATGATAGCAGTGTTCCAATATCTCAGGGGTTGCTACAAAGAAGAGGGAGTCAAACTATTCTCCAAGGCACCTGAGGGTAGAACAAGAAGCAATGGGTGGAAACTAATCAAGGAGAGAAGCAAGTTAAAACTAAGGAGAAATTTCCTGACAGTTAAAACAATTAATCAGTGGAACAGCTTCCTGGAAGTTTTTAAGAGGATGACGGATAACCATTTGTCTGAAGTGATGTAGGGTTTCCTGCCTGAGCAGGGGGTTGGACTAGAAGACCTCCAAGGTCCCTTCCAACTCTTATCTTCTCTTCTCTTGAAATACATGGATGCTCTCAGGTTTATCTGTAGGATTAAAAAAAAGGTCAAGATGGTAGCTGTGACAGAGTGATAGAAGCTTCCTCTGTTTTTATGTGTGATGCATTATCATGGCCACTGTCTTACATTTTTTAAAATCATACCCTTGGACACTGTAGCTGCTAGCTGTGCATGCATATGATCCTATAGGATAGAAAGGTGAAAATTGGGGTGGGGGATCACAAAAAGAAAGAAAGAAAGAAAGAAAGAAAGAAAGAAAGAAAGAAAGAAAGAAAGAAAGAAAGAAAGAAAGAAAGAAGAAAGAGGAAAAAGGCTCCTGTTCACATGGATGCCATTCTTGGGTTGCATTTTGCATAATCAAAGGCTATGGCATCTTGTTTATTACATGCATAATGTACCAAAAGATTTTTCTGAGTGCTGTAAGCCATGTTGAGTGCTTAAAAAAATTCATTTTACTGCAATAAAAGCAGCCTCCTTTTGTAATAGAGTCTGATTCAAAAACAAAGGGGATGGGTGGGTGGGGGGAAGAGAGAAGAATAAATGAGCCTTTGGAGCTTATTTAGAAAAGTGTTTTAGCAGGAATGTCGAACAAGGAGAGACTGATTGGAGTCAATGAGATTGTGTTTCTCCTTTTGAACACAATATAATTATTGAATACCCCCTTGGCACACATTGTTATTCCATGGCAGAATTATTCCTCATATATCTTTCATCTCTATAGCAGGCTTTTCTGTCAGACACTAGACAAGAATAAATTCATTTTGTAATGCTTGCTGAAGTCATAGGACCATTTAGGAATGATCAGGCTACATTTGAACAAAGGCACTGTGTTTGTCCCCTTTGAGCAAACAGGATCCAAACATCGAACCTGGGATTAGCAGATACAACACTTGAGCATCTCCAAGAGATCAGGAGAAAGATAGTTACAAGATTGACTGAGCTTTAGTGATAGACCCCCTAGGGGGATTTGCAGTAATTTTGACTCCTGGTTATTTAACCAGAGCAGCAATAGAATTACTTCCATTGTAAATGAAGACAATGATTATATTTAATGTGGATTTGGAATAAATCAAATTATGTTATTTGGATTACTAAGGTTTCGTTCAATTATGATATTCAGAACCAATTCAAATTTAAAATAGATTATGTAATGCTAAGTGGTTTGAAGTTATTGTGCTGTTTATTACTATATTGTATTATTATGTGAATAATAGGCCAGTGTTTCTTAACAGTAACTTTAAGATGTGTGGGCTTCAGGTCCTAGAATTCCTCAGCCAGCACTTCTCAGAGACCGCCTAACTGAACTGGTTATACAAACCTTTTAATGAAATGAAATATCTTCAGCACTAGACTCTGACTGAGTAAAACTTGAGTTCCAGTAAAAAGCAAAGCTGATTTTGAAACATGCCAATCTATGTAATGGAAGAAAGTTGGACCATAAGGAAGACTGAGCACCAAAGAATTGAGGCCTTTGAACTATAGTCCTGGAGAAGACTCCTGCGAGTCTTTGGATTGCAAGGCAATCAAACTGATCAGTCCTAGAGGAGATCAACCCTGACTGCTCTTTAGAAGGCCAGATCTCGAAGATGAATCTCAAATACTTTGGCCACCTAATGAGAAGGAGGGACTCACTGGAGAAGAACCTAATGCTGGGAAAGATTGAGGACAAAAGAAGAAGGGGATGACAGAGAATGAGGTAGCTGGATGGACTCACCGAAGCAGTAGGCATGAGCTTAAATGGATTCCAGAGGATGATAGAGGACATGAAGTTCTGAAGGAATGTTGTCCGTGGGATCATGATGGGTTGGACATGACTTCGCAACTAACAACAACAATGTAATTGAAATCACTTAAGCAACTTTCAAAATGGTATTGCAATAATATTGTTTGAAAGACCATCATTATTCATATATTTACTTAACAAAAACAATAAACAGAATCTAATTTTGGGATGACCTCATAGAGTCAATACCATGGCACTGCCATTTCCTTTTATTTTCAACATGGAAGGGTCTATCCACATTGCAAATTAATTTAGGGATAATTTTTTTAGTCTTGATTTGGTTAAATAACTTATATGCACAGAATCTCTTTATTGTGTATTTTCATTTAGCTATTCCATGAATTTCCCCTTATATGCTAAGAACTGTAACCCATGACTACTTGTCTGGTTTGTTGTTGTTGTTGTCGTGATTGCTGATTTTATTTTCAACTTCATTTCAAAATAAAATTCCACATAAAAAAGAGAGAAAAGATGAAGAGTTCTCCTTGAATTCAATTGTTACACTTACCCAGGGCATTCTATACAAACCAGCTTATTTTTTTTGAACAAATGTTATATGCTGAGTGCTTATGTCCTCCACATAGCAATAATTCAGGGGAAATAAAGATGCAAATCATGTTTTCTTATATCAGGAGAGGAAACAGAAGGCAAGGAATGGGACCCAGTGGCAAAGTATTGGGTACAGTTTTGTAGAGAAGCCATTCACTGATTTGAAAATGTTAGGAGGAAGCCCAAGAGATACCTGTCAGGCAGGGGTGGGCTTCAAAAATTTCAGCAACGGGTTCTCTTCCCTGTTGCTGGCTGAACATGGCCATGGTGGGTGTGGCCTAGTAGGCCTCCTGCACCATGGGGTGGGGGCTTTTCACCTTCCCCAGGCTCCAGAGGCTTTCCTCGAGCCTCTGGAGGGCAAAAACTGCTTCTCCCACGCTCCTGAGGCTCTCTGGAGGCCAGAAATGGGCCCGTTTCTGGCATTCTGGAGCTTCAGGGAGGCCCGTTCCCCCCCCCCCCGACCCTCTGTGTGGGCCCTGCACTTACCTCGCATCTAAAACAGGCCATTTGGAGACTCCTGGGAGAGGCGGCATAGGATAGGTGGGGCCAGCCAGGGGTGGAATTTGAAAGTTCTCTGAACCGGCTATAACATTAGCCAAGGGTTCCCCCGAACCCCAATGACCTGTAGAAACCCACCCCTGCTGTCAGGCCTGGAAGCCATCTTTTCTCTTGGCCTTACGGCCTGCCACATTTTCTACTGTGGGAAAATGGGAGGGAGGATTATATGGAGTATGGGAGATACATAGTCTAAATAACTTTCCTTTCTCAGAGAGTCAAGGACATCTTGCCCTCCAGTTGGGATGGTGCCTGATTGGACCATGTGCTGGGCAGAGACTTGAACTTTCACTTGGGTGGGGAAAACCTGGAAACTTTCAGATTCGGGTTTTCCCAGATGTGCCAATATGACATCTCGAATAAAATGGAACTTTGAGGCAACTCAAGCCTCAGAGCCTTTTTTCGTTGGCGTGTTACTTGGAATCCTGACAATACCTATATCTGTAGAAAGAATATATTCATTTCCTTCCACAAAAGTTGCTGCAGTTTATGTTATCACCCAGAAGTCATTTCACATTGTTTGTTATATAAATAGTGCTTTTTGGTTTCCAAAATGTTACTTCCTGGTTTTAGTTGACCTTCAGCAGCTAAAATTTTCCTCTTCTCTTCCTGTTGTTGTTTCTCACTACAGGTTGTTCCTTGCTTATCACAGCTTTGTTGGTTTCCATGGAAATAGGATCAGAAGAAGCATATGAAAGGTAAGGAATTATCTCATGAAAAGGAAAGTAGATTTCTGAACCATTTTCTTTCATTTACTTTGCAGTCATTGTAATGTAGGGACATCTTAGGTGGGGAAACAAAAATGCCAAGGTAACATAACCAAAATAATTTTTTAAAAAAACCAAAGGTTGCCACTTTTTAAATATGTATTGTGTGTGGGGCTTCAATTGTAGGGTTAAGCTTGCCATTTTGAGTATTTTGCTCTGTCTTAGAAGATCCCTTTGGGGATATTTTTGTTTCACTGTTCATAATGAAGCAATGGGGACATGGTGGCTCAGTGGCTAAGATGCTGAGCTTGTTGATCAGAAGGTCGGATGTTCAGTGGTTTCAATGCCTAGTGCCGTGTAACGGAGTGAGATCCCATTATTTGTCCCAGTTTCTGCCAACCTAGCAGTTCGAAAGCACATAAAAAATGCAAGTAGAAAAATAGGAACCACCTTTGGTGCTTTCAGCGTTTATTCAGGCCGGCCACATGACCATGGAGATGTCTTCAGACAGCGCTGGCTCTTTGTCTTAGAAACGAAGATTAGCACCGCCCCCTAGATTCGGTAATGACTAGCACATATGGGGAACCTTTACCTTTTAATGAAGCAATATTTTTTAATTAAATATTACTTCATTATTGTGTTGTGTATTGTTCTCCCATTTTTGAGTTAGTAGAAAAATATTCCACAATTATATTCTCTCTCTTATATTGCCACACTTGGAATACTGAATCTATGTAAAAAGATGTAGAGACTCTAGAAAGAGTGCAGAGAAGAGCAACAAAGATGATTAGGGGACTGGAGGCTAAAACATATAAAGAACTTTTGCTGGAACTGGGTATGTCTAGTTTAATGAAAAGAAGGACTAGGGGCAGTGGTAGGTTTCAAAAAATTTTGAACCTCTTCTGTACATGTGGGAGTGGCTTGCCAGCCATGTGACTGGGTGGGCGTGGCCAACTTGTAAAATGAGGTGAAACTCATTTAATAACACTCTTTAATAACGCTCTTGCTTAGCAACCAAAATGTTGGCTCAGAAACTCTGGCATTTGAAGCACACAAATCTTAAAGTTGTCAAGGTACAAGATTCTTACACTCCTAACCCTTTAGAAAAAAAACCTAGAGGTGTTCAAACTTGACAGCTTTAAGACTTGTGGACTTCAACTCCCAGAATTCCTCCTCTCGTTCTTCATTTTAATGATGTACGGATGGGTGGGGGGAGGGAGCTGGAACTGGTTCTAAACGGCACTGTAGATGTGTGGAACCTCTTCTATAGAAGAGGTTAGAACTGGCAGGAACCCACCCCTGACTAGGGGAGATATGATAGCAGTGATCCAATATCTCAGGAGTTGCCACAAAGAAGAAGGAGTCAAGCTATTCCCCAAAGCACCTGAGAGTAGGACAAGAAGCAATGGGTGGAAACTAACCAAGGAAAGAAGCAACTTAGAACTAAGAAGAAATTTCCTGACAGTTAGAACAATTAATCAGTGGAACAAGTTTCCTCCAGAAGTTGTGAATGCTCCAACACTGGAAGTTTTAAAGAAGAGATTGGATAACCATTTGTCTGAAATGGTATAGGGTTTCCTGTTTTAATAGGGGATTGGACTAGAAGACCTCCAAGGTCCCTTCCAACTCTGTTATTATATTTTCTCTCTTCTCCTCCCGCCTGCAATTGATCCTTATCCTGCTTCTATGTTAACTTATTTCAACATGTAGTAAGTACAACTGGTTCTTTCCTCCAATTTTTCTATTTCTGACTACTGCAAGTCACTAACTGTGATGGAATGTAGTAAAGAGGCGGATTTCCATGGGGGAAGGGAATATATATTCACAGAATATATTGAAGATGCAAATAGTAGCATACTCAGCCTGGCACGATTTTGTCTGTAGGTGTGAAACAATAAAGAACTCAGCATGAACAGCACACCATGTCTCATTCTTGGTTTGGGTCTGACACCAACTTTTATCATGCTATGAAATGGGATAGATCCAGTGGTGGGATTCAGCCAGTTCACACCACTTCAGGACAATCGGTTGTTAACTTTTGGGGCAGTTTGGTGAACTGGTTGTTGGAAGAAATCATTGGGGCAGAGAACCAGTTGTTAAATTATTTGAATCCCACTACTGGGTTGATCTAGCTACAAATCTTGATCATCCCTAGACTCTTTCTTGTACCCTTCTTTCTACACTTGAGCAGAATAAAATGTTGTGGTTTTTTTAAAAAAAGAAAACCCGCTGGAGTCATGAAGGGAGTTTAAATCAGAAGCAGCATTTATGGTATGTTGTATCAGGAACTCTTTTTCCATTCAGGTCATTGGTTGCTACCCACAACAGCTATTTTATCCTGAGTTGCCGGGCTGCTGGAAGGTGAAAGGCTTTTTATAAAAGTTCACTGGTGAAATGGAAAAAAGCTGAAGCTTTAAAAAAAAAGAGAGATGAAACTAATGGGAGTTCTGCCGTTTCCCTTTTAAGCCAGGTGACAGGAATAAGGATTCAACTGTGGGTATTCTTTCTTTTTACTGGTCCAACAATACTGCAGAGATTCCAGAAATGCTTTTTTGTTGTAGTTGGACATATTAACTGAATTGTGAAAACCTGTCCAAAGCCACTCCTGCCCAGGGGTGGGCTGCTGGGGGTTCTCAGGGGTTCAGGACAACCTGCAGCTAAGATTCTGTGCAGTTTGGAGAGTTCCCAAATCCCACTCCTGGCTGGCCCCACCCATCCCTCCCCCCTCTCCCAGGAGTCCCCACGTGTTCCGTTTTGGGTGCAGATAAGTACAGGGCACATGGGGACGCTTGGGGAGGACAAAAAATAGGCCTAATGGAAGAGGGCCTCTGGAGCCTGTGGATGCTGTTTTTGCCCTCCCGGAGGCTCAAGGAAAGTCTCTGGAGCCTGGGGAGCCCGGGGAGGGCAAAAATGCCCCCATCATGGTTCAGGAGGCCACCTAGGCCATGCCCACCATGGCCACAGCCCCCCAGCAACTGGACAGAGAACTCTTTGCCAAAAATTTTGAAACCCACCTCTGCTTTTGCCCATTTTAGGACAACATAGTCAAGGTAGATCAGTTTTGAATTTCTTTCTCATGATTTCTACTTTTCCAGGACTGAACAACTCTTTTATTTCTCTCACTTCTCAAAGCCAAAGTTAAACTCTTCTAAAAGCAAGATCCATCAATAGAACAATGGTCGAGACAGAATACCAGCCTATCTCTGTGGCTGAAGTGAAGGAAAGGATATAGATTAGGAAAGGGATTTCTTAAACTGGCTTCATCTCTACCTGTTTTACACATAAGAGTTAAATGATTTAAGGCTGAATGTGGAAATGTATACAGATTACGTAGACCAGACTCTGGAATAAAGAGGCTGTGCCTGCATCATAAAATGAACAACACACAACATTTCACTGTGTTGTAAGCTGCTTGGAGTCACCATATGTGAGTTTGGCAGTCATATAAATTTGTTAATCAATCAATAAATATTGATCTGACTCTACTTGTCACTTGACTTAATCTGTAATGACAAAGCATTGCAGAATATATTGTACATATCTAATAGGTTCCATTGACTAAAGGGAGAATATCCCATCATATCATCAGAACAACTAAGGTCAATTCAGTTCATGGACTCAAATGAGATATGGGGGACATGACTCCACAAAATATATTGCATGTCAGAACTCAGCAGGACAATAAACATTTTCAGAAGAAGATTGAACAGATACACCTGGGAGCTTAGAAACTGAAGAATCAAGCCACACATTAGCTCTAAAAGTCCTGATACTCCCAACATTGATGAACTTGGGGCTAGATACAAACCTCTATTTCCTGACAAGGTGGTGGTTGATGAGCTAAAAAGTAGCTAGGCAAAGGAGTGGCCACTGACAAGGGAAGGTTCCTGATGACTCTTGAAGCTTTGAGAAATAAACTTCAGATGTACCTAAAAGGAAGCAAAAAAGATTTTGAAATGCAAGCCTCCCCCCAGAAGACAAATTGCTTGCTAAAATAAATGTGGTGATATCAACCATACTTTGAAGAGATATATCTGCCTAGATGAATTTCTTAATTTCTGGACCGCACCCAACTATTGCAACTATCTTACTCAATGCTGGAGGTGGATTCTTTGCTGGTACCTTGGGAGTTGATCTGACTCGAATATTGCAATTCTTTGCCTCTTGCAACATGATGAAAAAATTGATAATAGATGGTGATGGCAATTGGGCTTACTTTATGACTATTCTGCCAATTCCCTGCTAGAGCCTTGCTAAATAATCATGGCATGTTATTTATCCAATAGTCTATTGGTGGGTAACTTGTGGCCCTCTATCCCTGTTGATTTCTAATAAATAGGAATATTCAATTTGGATTGCAGAATCCCAAATGATCACTTCCTGGTTACAGAGAGATTTAAAAAAAAATGCTTAGTTCTCATTGGCATTTATTGACTTTTGTATTTTAGGACTGACAACCTTACCCTCAACTTCAAAATGCCCTTTATAAGGGAACGGACAATAGTTATAGTACTGGTTCATACAACGCATAATGGAGTTTCTTTGGTTTTGATTGAGTATAACAAATGACTCATCCAACTATAGTTATGCTGAAGTGAATTTTGTCCTAGAGTGATTAAACTATATTGGCTTGAGGTTATGGAGGGCACCAGGGTGAGGGGAGGCTCACTTAATGTACCCAGCAATAATTTGGATTCAATCACTATTAAAATTCTAGCTTTCTGATTTATATCAAGGTTTATATGAGCAATAATTTTCATCGTGATATATGTAGGAAAAGGTTACCTTATGAAATGAGAGTCTACCATCTGCTCAATATACGGTATATACCTGAATTTACTTTTTCATTAAAAAAAAACATCCTACAACATAATATACAAATCCCACATTTCCCCTTTTCTATTCAGGTATCAGTATTTCTTGAGGATGAAGTACGGTATTTTTCAGACTATAAGATGCTCCTGACCATAAGATGCACCTAGAAGAGGAGGAGGAAAACAAGCAAAAATATATTCAGAACCAAATGGTGTAGTAATATATTTAATAAAATATAGCAGAATAATATTTCAACCACGTAAAGTCAACAGCGATATTAAGACCCATCATCACTGTCATTAACAAATGAGGAGAAACTTTAAGGTTCAAGCACATCATTGCTAGTGTTAGTTAGCTCAGTTGCTCACAATCACTGATATCACTTTCTTCGCTATCTTCATGTATGATACTATCTTCAGTTCCACCTAAGCAATTGCTAATGCCACAGTTTTTGAATGACCATGCAATGATTTCATTCTTCACTGAGTACCATAATGTTTTAACCCATTCACAAATTTGAGTGACAGTAGGGCTCTTCATTCATCCAGTAGGTGTCAGTTCATGATTACCAGCAGTCATCCATTTGTTCCACTCTTCTCACATATAGACTTTAAATGGTTTGTTGATGGAAACGTCAAGAGGTTGCAACTGGCTGGTAAGACCCCCCCAGGAATTACAGCTAGATGAGTCTTCACTTCTTTAAATCTCTTTTTTGTGGTTTCGCTAATATGTGCTCTAAACTGGTTGACCACTAATAAAGCAGGTTTTTTTCAGAAGCCAGGGCATTTGGACAACACTTGTTCAACCTATACTCTCATTCCATTTTTGTCCATCCATCCTTTCTTATAAACATGCACGATCACTCCTTGTGGAATCACTTCTTTTGGAATGGTTTTCCTTTTGAAAATTACCATCGGTGGCAATTTGGTGCCATCCGCACAACAGGACAACACAACCATGTAATGTGTTTTCTCTTGTCCTGAGTTGTTCACAGTTATGCTTTTGGAAACTTTCAGATCACCAGTTTTATTAGATGGCACAGCAAAGGCTAGAGGGGGTTCATCCATATTCCCAATCGCCAATTTCAAAATTATTTTTCTCCCTAGCATCTATTACAAATGTATGAGGAAAATCTTAAATTCATATTCTTTTGGTGGTTGTTTTTTTTTTGCGCAATTCTAGTTTTGGTGTGCATAGCAAGGCCATATCACCTCATAAATCTGTAGCACCACGATGGTGATCCAGTATAATCCTGAATGCCTTTCTCTACAGCAATGTGTTTGGCTTCATATATTACCATTTTTGTAGAAACTGCAAAGCCATTATTCCAGTGAGATGTGATCCATTCTTTCATGTCCATCTCTAACTGTGACCACTTTGCAGCAAGCCCACCAAAATTGTGCTTACTTTTATCTTTTACTTTTTGCAATTGATCCACCTGTTTCCTCCACTCTCTTATCATTTTTTTCAGTTGGAGGTGGCCCAAAATGTTTCTCTGCTGTTCTGTTTCCATGTTCCTCAGCATATTTTACTACTTACAATTTAAAATAAATTGTATATGCTTGTCTTTTCTGCTTTGACATCTTTGTACTGGTATGTAGTGTGAGGAGGTACCGTAGCATTTTTCTGCAAGAAAGAACTGCCAGTAATGTGTCCTTTATTGTTATGAGAGCACTGTAGCTGAGAACATCAAGGAATGGCACACTATTATAGGGGATCCGCTGCAGACATACTGTTATGGGGGACATATTTAAGATTTTACCTTTATAGGGGACAGTTTATAAAGAGGGCACTTTATTAGAGGACACTTTAGGCACTATTCATAGGACCGTATTTTGTTTCCGCAGTGCCCCTTTACAGCCCCATGTACCAGTGTGTGTGTGTGTGAGTGTGGGTGTGTGTATGAAAGTAAAAACAAAGGAATGACTGATTTGAATGGTAGTCAGATTTCAGATTTTAACCATGCCAGGTGAGCAGACAAGACCTTCCCTGATGGATGCTTGGTGGACACTTGCTAAAATGGATGCTTCCTCCGACGATCAAGGCAGCTGGAATTTCCTCCCCCCCCCACCCCTTGTCTCTGTCTTCCATTGCTGCCGGAGATACTGTGAAAGCATCCAGCAAACCTCCCATAAGCCTCCCATGAGCCAGGCAGCTGGGATCGCCAAATCATCTCCCTGGCCCATGCGTTTTTTACAAGGCTTCCCCATCATGCCCTGCTTCGACTGCTTGCCCTTGGCTAATGGATCTTGGGTGCTGTGTTGCAATGGAGAGGCCATCACGAGGAGCATGGAAAGAGGAGAAAGCGGCCTCCTTTCCTCAAAGTGGCTGCTCCATTGCCCATTTTGCCATTGCAGTACAGCTCTTCTGCCCACAAAAGCTTCATCTTTGATGGGCAACACCAAAGCAGAGAAAGAGCTGCCAGGAAGAAGCCAGTAGCCCCGGAGTTGGGTACCCTTCCTCCCCTGCCCATCCCACTTGCCACCCCAAAATTGAATTGATAACTTAGTGAGGGGCAGAAAGCCATGACATGCCCAGTGATGGGGGGGGGGGAAGGGATGACAAGGGGAGCCCCGTCTCGCAACATGTGCCCCAATGAAATGCAGTGTCAATCCGTCAACCCGGCCACTTCCCTTGCCCGTCCTCTCTGGTGATGGAAGCCAAGCCATACCTGTTTCCGTGTCTCTGGGCTCACAGTCCACCATGCAGGCTGGGAAGTGAGCACTTGCAGAGAGGTGGCAAGCGGCAGGGCATCCTTAGTGAACTGCTTGATGAACTTGTGCAGAGCAGGCAGACATAGAGTGCTCCCAGCCAGGAGGTGGGATCAGATAGTTCTCCGAACTGCACACAACTTTGAATCTGGTTTGGCCGAACTGAGTGAATCCCACCTCCGCATTGCTGCCTCAGCCGGGAAATGATGGAGACTTTGCAGCCAATTGGTTGTTGGATCAGCCTCCTGGAGGCTGTCAGCTGTGACCAGGGGGGCATTTGCCCAGGTTCGCCTGGTGCACCAGTTGCGCCCCTACCTGAACCGGGAGGCTCTCACAACAGTCACTTGTGCCCTTGTGACCTCCAGACTGGAGTACTGCAACGTGCTCTACATGGGCTGCCCTTGAAGAGTATTCGGCAACTTCAGTTTGTCCATAATGCAGCCGCGCGAGCGATTGTGGGTGCGCCTCGGTTCACCCATGTAACACCTATCCTCCGCGAGCTGCACTGGCTACCTGTTGATCTCCGGGTACGCTTCAAGGTGCTAGTTGTCACCTACAAAGCCCTTCATGGTATTGGACCTGGATACTTGAGAGACCGCCTACTGCCAATTACCTCCACTAGACCAATTAGATCCCACAGACTAGGCCTCCTCCGAATTCCATCAGCCGGCCAGTGTCGACTGGCAACTACCCGGAGGAGAGCCTTCTCTGTGGCTGCTCCGACCCTCTGGAACGAACTCCCCGTGGAGATTCGTACCCTCTCCACCCTCCAGGCCTTCCGCATAGCCCTTAAAATCTGGCTGTTCCGACAGGCCTGGGGCTAAAGACTCGTTGCCCCACTCGAATGGTATGACTGTTGTGCTTTTAACTGTGTATGATTTTATGTTTTTTTGTTATTTGTTTGTATTTCCCCTCCCTTGAGTTGTGAGCCGCCCTGAGTCCCCTCAGGGAAAAGGGCGGCATATAAATAAATTAAAACTAAACTAAACTAAACTAAACTGGAATACTGCCAATCAGCTGTTCCAGTCAGCGGGGATTGTGCTGCCGGAAGTATGTCTTATACACCCAAAATTATAGTAAATGATTTATAACTTCGGGTCTATGTAAGAGCATAGCCTAACCTAACCTTTGATAAGAAACTCACTTCCCACTTTTATTGTTGACCCTGGCTGTGATCCAGGAAGACAAACACCAAGATGATGCACGTAGTGGGACTTCTTTAAGTTTCCCTGCTACCACATGACTGTATCATTGTGGAGTTGCACATCAGATAAACCAGTTTTGATACATAGCAGAGGTATTTGGAGGGAGAATGATGGTAACCTAAAGAGGATTTGTAATCTGTTGCATGTGTTTGAGACTATATTAGCAGTATCTTGCCTTATCCTCATTCTCTTGTCATACAAATAAATCATTAGAAATGCAATGTATTGTCAATATAATTACTATTGACGAACAATTACTGGCTAAGGCCTCATTTTCATCGCAGAACTTGCAATATGCTTTTATTCATGATGGCTCATACATAACCAAGCATGAGACCATGTGTTGCAATTTCCTTTAATGCTATGGTGCTATATTCAAGAATGTTACAGCTGAGTAAGAAAATGTTTCAATGCCTCTGATATTTCTTCTTGCAATATGCAAGAATGGACTAGCAAAAGGACATATTTCCTATAATCATATGTTGTTCATATTGATTAATTTTATATTGGAGTATTTTCTCTCTCTGCTTTTCTACTCCCTTTTATAACTCACTTTCAGAAGTATAGTTTCCAATTGAGAGGAAGTAATAGCCTTCTCTATTTCACAATGGTCAGATCCCACATCTGTTGGAAGTCTAAATCAATGGAACAGAATCTCATGACCTATTGTTCATAAGGCAATAGATTCTAGGCAGAGAATTAATTACTTTGTCTATCAATCTACCCATTCTTTGTTCAAAAGTTTGTTATCTGAGGTCACTTTCTTCTGTCCTCCTTCCCAAACACATGGAGAGCCAGAGATGAAGGATATCCCTCCATCCTGGTCCTCCTTGACCTCTCAGCGGCTTTCGATACCATCGACCATGGTATCCTTCTGCGACGACTGCGGGAGGTGGGAGTGGGAGGCACCGTGCTACGGTGGTTCTCCTCCTACCTCTCGGACAGGTCGCAGTCGGTGTTAGTGGGGGGGCAGAGATCGTCCCCTAGGCCCCTAAATTATGGGGTGCCTCAGGGTTCGGTCTTATCCCCCCTACTATTCAACATCTACATGAAACCGCTGGGAGAGATCATCCGCAGGCACGGGATTAGATACCATCAATATGCGGACGATACTCAATTGTATCTGTCCGCCCCGTGCCAACTCAATGAAGCGGTAGATGTGATGGGCCGGGGTCTTGAGGCCGTTATGGACTGGATGAGGGTTAACAAGCTTGTGCTCAACCCAGAAAAGACCGAGTGGCTGTTGTGTTTTCCTCCCAAAGATCTTACTAATATTCCATCACTCAGGCTGGGGGGTCAAATTTTATACCCCTCAGAGAGGGTCCGCAACTTGGGAGTCCTCCTGGACCCGCAGCTGTCATTTGACCACCACCTAACGGCTGTGACCAGGGGGGCATTCGCCCAGGTTCGCCTGGTGCGCCAGTTGCGCCCCTACCTGAATCGGGAGGCTCTCACAACAGTCACTCGGGCCCTTGTGATCTCTAGGCTGGAATACTGCAATGTGCTCTACACGGGGCTGCCCTTGAAGAGCATCCGGCGACTTCAGCTAGTGCAGAACGCAGCCGCGCGAGTGATCGCGGGTGCACCTCGATTCACCCGCATAACACCTATCCTCCGCGAGCTGCGCTGGCTACCTGTCGATCTCCGGATGCGCTTCAAGGTGCTATTAATCACCCATAAAGCCCTGCATGGCAGTGGATCTGGATACTTGAGAGACCGCCTTCTGCCAATTACATCCCTGCGACCGATAAGATCCCATAGATTAGGCCTCCTCCGTATCCCATCGGCCAGCCAGTGTCGGCTGGCAACCACAAGGAGGAGGGCCTTCTCAGCAGTAGCCCCGGCCCTTTGGAACGAGCTCCCTGTAGAGATTCGTACCCTCTCCACCGTCCAAGCCTTCCGCATAGCCTTGAAGAACTGGCTCGCCCGTCAGGCCTGGGGACAAGGATAGTTACCCCTCCCGAATGATGAATGTATGTTGCTTACCATTTTATTATATGTCTCTATCTTGTTGTTTGTATTCCCCCCCTTCCCAGTTTATGTGAGCCGCCCTGAGTCCCCTCAGGAAAAAGGGCGGCCTACAAATTCTAATAAACATAAACATAAACATGGACCCAAAACACCATTGAACCGTCTTCTGGTAGGTTACACCTAACTAGATGCTAGACTTTACTATAATGCATTTTCTATAAATAAATTATATAGTTATAAAACCTGCATCACTAATAATTGTTCAGGTTGGCTTCCTGGTTGCAGGAACATTCACACATAGAATACATTTCACTTCCAACAACTTCAAATATTGGGTCAAATTTTGAGCACCATACTTTAAACAGATTGTGTCAAACTGTAATAGGCTTACAGCTGTCTTAAAGCACTAAAGCTCATCAAAAAACTTGAAATGGATTGCTTCATACTATACTTTTTCATACTCCAATGTACGCTTTCCTACAATGTAGTTTGAAGCCAATCTCAAACATTTTCACTTTTGACCTTGTAATACTGAGAAAGTTCCCGGAATATCATGAATTAGTCAGTGTTCTTATCTATCGGAACAGTAAAAGCTATAATCCAATCCTGCTCCCTGACCTGATGTGGATCTTGGTCATGATCTACCTCAAATGGTCCTGTCCCAATTTAAAAAATACAGAAATACCATAAACAGATAATGTTCATTATTATTACCTACATGCACATTTTCAGCAAGTATATATGCAAGTATTCAGCAAGTTATATGAAGAACTAAATGATTAAAAAAATCATTAATTTCACAACACATGGACAGACTTAGCCATAATTTCAACTCGGATATTGTAAGCATCCTTGACCAAGCTAAATCCGAAAGCAGTAGGGAATTCCTGCAAGCTTGATATTCAGACAAAATCAGTCATTAACAGACACACAGTGATAAAACCACGTTTACACTCCATTGAAAAAAGAGAATAAAAAGACTAAAAAAAGGAAACAAAAAAACAAGAAAATGTATTCTCAAGCAACCAACACCTAGATAAGCAGGGATTAACACAAGCAGAAATCAATACCTAATCAAGGAACTGCCAAGGAGAAAAGTACACCCCTACCAACACTGGCAAGACAAACCCTACATTCACTAGTACTGATAAAGTTACCTAGTCAAGTAATTAAATGTCTGCAAGCTAACTGCCAAGTTCAGAGAATACCAAGAATTCCACAGTTCAACCCTGAGCTACACACACACAAACACAGTCACAAATTTTTATTGGAGACTAATCATGACTCATCAAATTTGCCAGTGCAAGAGAATGAGCTTAGTCATTTAGCAAACTTTCTCTTGGCTCATGACCATATAGTGAGTCTCCAGGATTCCACTATATGGATATATCCAAGTATAGAATTGATCCCCCATTCTTCTAGGATATTACATATCCCTTTAATAAGTCTGATTCTATTTAATGCCTATTTTTTTTGGTGGGGGGGGGGATGATCAGGATATGATCTTGCTTAGTAAATGCAGCAAGCCATGATCTTATAGCCAAGAGCATTTTTTGAAGATTAAATTGCACAAAGACACAATTTTAAATAGTTCTGTAACAGCAGCACTGTAGAGTTGAGCATTTGCTAGCTTTCCTGTTAATTCTTTACATAGGTTATGAGAAAGAGCACATTTCCTTTTTGGGCTAAGTAAGATGTAGGAAACAAATCCAGCCCAAGGGCTCAAGTAGTTCATTTACCATGAATAGTTTTCAAAAAATACTGCATTAGAAAAAAAGTAGAAGATTAATGGATGCAGAGATTACTTTTAATCCACTTATTGAGCTGGTGACAACTATGTGATCATTTTCACTCTGATGCTTAGCAGGTAACTTTGGAGAAGAATCATAGTCAAAGCTGGGGCCAGGGTCACACTAAAAGTGTGGTATAAAGCAGATGAAGAACAAGACTAATGAGCAATATTCTTTCACAAGACATATTTTAGGAGGCATAGACAGATATGTTGATACCCCCTATCAGGTCCATAGCAGTGTTTCCATGCCATTACTGTATTTATTATTTTCTAGTTCAGCTGCTAAGGAAGAACAATGAAAGAGAAGGAAACTTTCGTGCTGATAGTTCTGCAGAGGTTGTTGTCTTGTTCCATGGAGAGGGATTCTTGCTTCATGCTGCTTCAGAGATCCTGGATTTTTTCAAGATAAGAATGCTAAGAATTCTAGCCATTAAAAAAACAATTCTTGATTAAAGATGTAGGCAGAGAACTTGTTGTTGTTGTTGTTGTTGTTGTTGTTGTTGCAAGGTTATATTGTTCCTGGAAGCCTCAGTCTCCAGTTCAATAAACCTGAATGTAGAAATTTGAATGATGTGTTTTGATGGCTTCAAAGCTACCTTTTATAACAACTATTGAAATTGTTTTGCAAATGTTCTGAGGGTGTGAATCCAGTATGCGGAGGCTAGCAATTTTGTTTTTGTGAAGCTGTCCTTGAGGAAGATTTTTGTTGCTCTAGAATGCAGCAGTTCTTTGCTCAAATGGCTGTTTTGTATTGTCCCATTAGTGTTCCATGATGTTTATTCTTTCTAGAATTGTCAGTGAAGGTGACCTTGAAGTTGGTTGCTGGGAAATGGTTTAAAAGGACTAAGAAGTAAAACAATACTGTGAAGAAGTATCTGTGGTTACATTGATAAATACCTTGGTTTGCTAAGATTCAAGGCAATCAAAGTAAAGTTCTGTTTCAAAGCAGGAGATCATTAAAGGTGATGAAAATGTATATTTTTCTTATACTGTCTTTATCAAGTTTTAATGTAATAAAACATATACAGATCTTTGCAATAAAAACTGATCTTTGCAAAACTATGTTTTGGGCACAAAACATAGATATAATGGTGAATGGATCATCCCTGAAGGAGCAAGCTTGGCATTGTGGTAGAGATTAGCTGACAGATGGCATATTTTGGCCAATGGAGTCTCTCCTTTGGCAAGACCATAAGATTACCCTCCTGCAATCAGACACATATATACAATACACTACAGTACAGTACAATATATATACATATACATATAGATACACACACACATGTACATACATACACACATACTGTATACTCTGTGTGTGTGTGTGTGTGTGTGTGTGTGTGCAATATAGACATTTCATGGCATGTACATATATTTTCAAAGATCTGTATTACTAATCTACCAAGTGCTAATCCATGCATTTCTCAATGCTTGGTTCCTTTGCTGTTGATAGTTGATTATCAGTGAAGACCAGTTGATGTATTCATTAGTTTGGTTTTCTTTCCATTTAATAGAAAATGCCATTTTCTTACATTTCTTACATTATGCTGTTTGACTTTCATTATGAGAGGTTCCAGATCATTTGCATTTTTAGCTATCAGAGCAGTATCTTCAGCATAGCACATGTTATTGATGTTTATTCCTCCAATTTTATACCACACTAATGTTCCAATCCAGCTTCCTTCACTATATTTTCAAACTATATGTTGAATACATTCGGGGATAATATACAGTTTTGTTTCATTCCTATGTCGACATAGAGCCAGGCTTTCTCTCCACATTCTGTCTGGTCTATGACTTCCTGATTATTTTTAAGTTTTTCATCCATACAATGAAATATTCTGGGATCCCATTTTCCTAAGCATATTCTACAGATTGATATGGCCAACACAATCAATGGTCTATCTATAAATAATGAAAGACATATTGACCTTTTCTGGATATTTTTTTAGCTTTCTATACTGACTCTATTGTGCATCACCAACAGTTCCTGTGGTTTCTTAATTTTTTCTGAAGCCCATTGTACACTGGCACCTCCCTTCCCATGAGGAGAGTGTGCAATGATCCAAAGCAGTGGTTCACAACCTGTAATCCATGGACTCCTTGGTGGGCCTTCTTTCATGCCTTCATGGACCCCTTGTGGACAAGAGGTCCACAAAGGCATGAGAACATGTTATGATTTAAATCTTGAGTTAAGTTTTGGAGGGTACATGGTTACAAAAGATACTTAAAAGGGAATGCACAGTGAAGAAAACCATTCTTCGAAAGCATTATTTAACTAACTTAGTAACTAAACAATGTTCCAATTTCATCTTATGCAGAGTTCCTTCTAAAGGGGACAATCTTCTAAGATGTTTTAGATATTGGAATCCACACAGTACAGAATTTCAGTATACTTTTTCCATCTTTGTTTGAACTTCTTTGAATCAGTTATCACCTTTCCATTGGGGTCCCTTAGCTTACCAAATCAAGGTTGGAACTTTCTTCTGAGACTTTCCTTGTGTTTCTGTATCAGTTTTCATCTTTGATGATCTTACAGATATCAATGTAATCCTGCTTCTTTATCTTCTAACAGCTATCTGAAATTTTTTCTTATATTCCCTCTTGGGCTCTATCTTTTGTGACTTTAGCTTCTCTTTACTTCTTTCCATGCTTAGTTTTAATATCCAGTTCACTTTCTTCTTTTTCTTGATCTTTGGCCGTTAAAGATTCATCCTTAACAAGTTATTTAATTTCATTCCATAGTTTCTTTGGTTCCCTATCAATAAAATTCAGGACTTCAAAATAAATTTCTATTCTATTTCCTTGAAAATAGTGGTTTGATGCTTAAAAATTTATTGTAGAAACTGATTGGCTTTCTTCTTCCATTTAGCTTGTATGTAGCATTTTATGATCCATTCCATTGTTAAGCCCTGTGACCTATACTAATATCAGTTTGATTTTAATATATTTCATCTGCTTATGTCCATTATATAGAATTATTTTAGCTATTGGATGACATTTTCCTCCTTAAATTTTTCCAATTTTCAATGTCCAGACTTCAATCACAAGCAGCATATTTTGTATCATGTATCAAGTTCAGATTTAACTTGACCTTTGAACTTGCCAAACTTCCCTTTCTTTGTCATCAACAACTGGAGCATAAACCTGGATAATCATATTAAAGAGTTATTCACAAAGGCTAACTGATATTATCTGGTTATTGGCTACATTTATTAACTTGTTGTAGATGCATGAAGTATAATAAATACATTTTTTTCTTTTTGGAAGCATAATAAATACATTTTCTTTTATTTGAATTGAATTCATTGAATTCATTTTTTTTGTAATCTGAGTTCAATCTGAGCTCACTGTTTTAGCGAGCATATGAATTGTTGTTTAAGAATTATAAGACAAGAAATGATGCTCAGTTTGAAAAAAATGCCATTTAATGCCTCCCTGGCTTGCTCTTAATTTGTTGCTCTGGTTGTTCTTAAATTGCCCTTGATTTTCCCAGAAAAGAATAATAGCAGATTTGGATGTTTGTCTTTTGGAAAATAATGTTAGGATCAACCTATGCCAGGTTCTTAAATCAACTTATTATTTGTATTCAGAATATAAATGCGTGACCCATCAAAACCGCGGTCCACAAAAGCGCGATCGACGAAAGCGCGCATTTGACGTCATCACAGCGCGACGAAAAAAATTAAAAATTGAAATAAAAATTAAATTAAACCAAGCCGATTCACATAAAGGTAAGGGTTAGGTTTAGGGTTAGGGTTAGGGTTAGGTTAAGGGTTAGGGTTAGGTTTAGAGCGTTAGGGTTACGTTTAGCGTTAGGTTAAGGGTTAGCGTTAGGTTTAGCGTTAGGTTAAGGGTTAGCGTTAGGTTTAGCATTAGGTTAAGGGTTAGGTTTAGGGTTAGATTTAGGGTTAGGTTAAGGGTTAGGTTTAGGGTTAGATTTAGGGTTAGGTTAAGGGTTAGGTTTAGGGTTAGGTTTAGGGTTAGGTTTGGGGGGGTTAGGGTAAGGTTTTCGCTTTATTTTTACATTTTTCGATCACAGCGCGATGTTTTCGTCGCGCTGTGATGACGTCAAATGCGCGCTTTCGTCGAGCGCGATTTTGTCCTCCGCTGTTTTGTGGTGGGACCTATAAATGTACCTGTATATCAGCTGGTTATATTTTCTTCCAGTTTCTCATTTCCTATTTGGACTAGGCCTAGCAAAACCAAAGAGAGTATTTATATATCTAAATTGTTGTATCTTAAACCAAAAGCAAATAGAAACCGGACAAGGCAAACTTCTGGGATCATGACATGTGTTAATAATGCCATTGTTAATAGTATTTATTTTTATTTTAGGAGCATCTTTCTGTCTTTCTACAGAGTGCTGTAGAAATTCAAAAGCAATTTTTCCATGTATATTCATGTACCGTATCAGCATTCAGAATACTAGGTTTTGTACATCTATATTATTAATCAAGACCTTAATTTATACTTCACATAAATATATAGAGAAAAATATATGAAGAACAAAAAATTAGTTTATTCCTGGAAGAGCATCTCTATTTTTTTTGCCAACTAAATTTCTTTTTCAGTTATTGAATGCATTATTGTTGAGTGCATTCAAGCATGAGTCAGACTCATTCACAGAAGGGATTCCATGTAGATGACCTGTTCACTATGAGATAACTATGGGAATAGGTTTCATTAAAAATATGGCTTTCCAAGTATGTGTTCATAATTCTTAGAATAGCACTGGGGTGGAGTGAATGACCAAACCAGAGACATGAATGAGCACATTTAAGAACTGTAGAAATCCCGTGGAAATATTTATCAACGTTTCTCCAGCTTTCCTATTTTGAATTTAGTTTCCTTGTGCTTGAATTTAGATGTTAATCGTGAATGCCTCTGGAAATCTTTTTCCAAGCTTTCCTCTCAAATTTCTGTAACTGGTTCCAGTCAGTATTGATGGGGGTGGGAGAAAGAGATAAGCCTGAGGACACTGAAAAATGTGGTGGCGCAGGATCTGATATTCCTGTCTCTCTGTTTAACATCTACATGAAGCCACTAGATGAACTCATCTGTTGGCATCAGATCAGGTTTCATACTCAACTCTGCATCTCAACTCAGGGCCAACCAAGAGGTACTGTCAAGGTCTTGTTTCAGTGCCTGAAGGCTACTGGGATCTGATTGAGAATGAACAGGCTTACATTCTACCTTGACAAGACCAAATGACTGTGTGCTTCAGATTCTCCTGGTACCAAGGATTTCCATATAACTGTAAATATGGTATTACTTCCCTGGACTAACTGGTGCACAATTTGGGGATCTTCTTGGACTTACTCCAACTCAACAAAAAAAGTGGCAGCTGTGGTGGTGGGGTTGTTGTCCGAATTCATTAGTGTACTGATTAACACACTTTCCTGGACTAAAAATCTTTTCTATTGGTCACTCATTCCTTAATCACTTTGTACGTGGATTATTGCAATGCAATCTACAAGAACCTACTCTTGAAGACTACTTAGATACTGCAGTTGATCTTGGATTCAGTAGCATGATCAGTTATGGACACAACCTGGTATGCCTATGTAATACCTGTATTGTATGAGCTGCACTGATTACCAGTAAAGTTCTAGATAAAATTCCAGGTACTGGTTGTGAAATTAGGGAGTCATATATGGTGTTTTCCATTCCCTTAATCTTTTATCCTGATCCTAATACACTTTTCCTTGCTAGATTTCCTAGGATTATTGCATCGTATACTTCTACATTATATGCCTGGCTTAAAACTACTGGTATTACTAAGCAGAGGCTAATTCAGGGTCTGATACTTGCTATTTTTCTTGAAGAGCCTTAGTTTCAGTACATGCTGCCCCCCACATCCCCAGGCCACTGGTGTTGTAATCTCTGTTAGAAGGCTGCAGACTTTTCAGTGAAACATGAACACAATGAAACATTGTTCTTTCCTACATTTCACATTTATTAAAAGATTTCATCTCCTCCTGTATAATGTCTGCATCACAAAACAAATCATCAGCTTGCTTTGACCCTGGCACTATTTTATAAGCTTAATAATAATAAATCTATGTCTTGAAATAGTTTCAGCAGATTATAGCAATCAATCAACATTCAGGGAGCCTCAAACCATTAATGTCATCAGCACTGATCCAGCACCCTGGGAATCTATCAAAATCAGCCATTATTACTAAAAATGCTCCTTAAGATCATAAGATAAAAATAGTTATTGTTATAGTTATTTTTATTTTTATTTTTAAAAAATCTGAATAAGAGTTTCTTGAAATAATATTTTGCTTGTAATGTAAGTACCATACCTATTAAATATGAAGGGAAATTATAATAAACTACAGCCTCAAATATTTGGGTTAAAATAAGTTCAATATTCAAATGGTGTTATATCTTTCCATTCTTTCAAAAACCATTTTTTTAAATAAAAAAAGACAATTTTATTGTCAATATTGCTGATTTGGTTCTAGGACTGCTGTGCTCCACATTAGT
This sequence comes from Thamnophis sirtalis, assembly GCF_051295495.1. Lineage (NCBI taxonomy): Eukaryota > Metazoa > Chordata > Lepidosauria > Squamata > Natricidae > Thamnophis > Thamnophis sirtalis. The sequence goes on along the minus strand of NW_028261385.1, from coordinate 33,226,910 downwards.
TATCCTGGATTAAACTTTACCCCACAATCAAGACTTCTACCTTGTTAAATTTGGAACTTTGGCTCTCCTGGAGGTGGTGTGGTTTCTGTGACAGTGTACCATGGGCTCAAGTGAAAGCATTTAATACCAGATTGTAGCACACAAAGCCTCTAAAAATGCAAGGAACTCAGGGTCAAAACTGGTCCTCTCGACCAAAGCCATTTCTATGAGGCAGCCTAAGCTCCTGGCCATTCCTTAACCAATAGAGGCCGAGGTGGCGCAGTGGTTAAATGCAGCACTGCAGGCTACTTCAGCTGACTGCAGTTCTGCAGTTCGGCTGTTCAAATCTCACCGGCTCAAGGTTGACTCAGCCTTCCATCCTTCCGAGGTGGGTAAAATGAGGACCCGGATTGTTGGGGGCAATATGCTGACTCTGTAAACCGCTTAGAGAGGGCTGAAAGCCCTATGAAGTGGTATATAAGTCTAACTGCTATTGCTATTCCTATTGCTAATTCTAAAATAATGCTAATAGTACTAATAATTTATTAAACACTGCCTGACTCACAGCAACTCTAGGCAGTTTTCAGATTGTTAAAAATTATGTTATGAATTGAAATGGTTTGGCAATGAGATTGGTTGGTGCTCAGTCCAGTTGATGGCCACCAGCCTATTTGCCGGTTCTTCAAACTACTCAAAATTTCCACTACCAGTTCTGCAGAACCTGTCAGAAATGGCTGAATACCACCTCTGTTCTGGTCCCTTTGCCAATAGTCTCAGCATTTCTGCCTTTTTCTTTTAGGAAATATTTCTGCCTGTCTAGTCACTATCTTTTTCTTCCCAAATTTTTGTTCCCAGGTAGATATCCATATACGCCCTTTTCACATTTTCTCATTTGAGAATAGTGACGTTTTCTCTTTTACTATATTATTGTTGCTCTGATGATACAATGATTAAAGCAAAGGGGGCCTTTAATTTTACATTCTGTTTTAGGTTCTTAGAAACATCGTGGGAAGGATTAACTCTTGTTTCAACTCCACAAAAGTTAAGTAGTATTCACTGAAACTTTGCAGTGTCATCCAAATGCTTACATTGCAATTGAAAGGAGCAGGGAATAATAGGAAGGGACATCTTTAGATCAATTGCATGATTTATAAAATGGCAATTGTCAAGCAATGGAGTTGATAGGAAGTCTGGCAGGCCGGGATGAAATTGTTGCACAGCCCTATGACCAGCAACTGGAGGAAGGAGGCAGGCCAAGTGTTTGAAGCCACTTGGAGCTTGGCCGATCATTAGACCGAACTGTTGCAGACCATCCACATGAAAGGGAGAATGGTAGGTTAGTCTGGAAAACAACAGTTTTGAAATGGAGTAAGAAAACAGACAGAGGGAGTATTTGTTGGGAGGGGATGGAGGACACCTCGACCTCTTCCTGGCTTTAAGAAGCAGGGAGTAGTCTTTTTGGTGATAGGGTATAACCATAGAGTATGGAGCTGCCCAAAATGTACTTGTAATAAATATACTTTTCCTTAGTTGAGCCTCCATTGCTTTTTTGTAGGAAGTTTCTTCAATTTCCAAGGCTAGCCTATAGTCCTGGACAGTAGTGGCTTGCCAATTTTTTTTACTACCGGTTCGGGAGCACTCCCAAGCGCACTTGCACAGGCACCTGATACTTCTGTTTGTTCTGCCTCCCACCGCCGCTACTACTGGTTCACCTGAACTGAGAGCAACTCACCCCTGGTGCTGGACCAGAACTGGCAAACACTTGGATTACATCACATAACTCAAGAGGTTACAACGCAAAGGCTCAGGATGTTACAACGCAGCCAACCTCCCAGGATGTTGCAGCACAGGACTCAGGATATCACTACACTAGAGCTCAGGAGGTCATCACACAGCCAATTACCCAGGTCGTTGCAACACAAAAGACTAATGGGCACACAGGTAGTACCTCAGCCAGGATGTTACGAAACAGCCGACTAATCTGCATACATCAACTCCATCAACTAATCAAGATGAACAACACAGCCAACCAACCCGCTTATAGCAACAAAGCCAGCACTCCACACACCAATATTTATAGAAAGACGGTAGCTCCGATCACGTTTTGCTTGCACAAGCACGAAGCCGAAGGCACCAACCTGAAGATGGAGAGTGAGACCTCATTGAAACGTCGCCAAGATGCTCTCAATCTTACATGGGAAAAGACCCGAATATGCCAAGACCTGCATATATACATACATACACATATACATACATACATACATACATACATACATATGTACATACATACATATGCACACATACATACACACATATGTATGTATGAATGTATGTATGTACCAGGGGTGGGTTCCTGCCAGCATTACTACCAGTTCGAGGGCCGAAAAAATTTAAGGCGCCCATGTGAGCAAAGTGCATGAAAGGTCGGGTGTATGCACATGCTGCAAACCAGTGGTAATGAAATGTACAACCCACCACTGAAGGTGACCTGTATTGGCTACAATATCTTCAATCTTTCTGCTTGTGCAACCAGTTCCCTTGATTCTTTCCATATAAACTATTTGGTTTGTATCCTTACTTTTCACTTGAACTCTCCTGGATACATCATTTTTGCTTACTTTAATTGATTTTGGATTGCTGATGGTCCAAAGCCTCTGTTTTATTTCTGAGTCGGTGATTGTTTGGATAGAAAAATGTAGAAAGTCCTATCTGTCTGCCAAGTACAGGACCTCCGCTGGGGAAAAGGTCAGAAGGGCTGCCAAGACACTTGCTCTGTATTAATTCCTGAGCTTATAGTTTCCCATAGGTGGGAACTCTTACCTTATCCCGTCTCCAGCTTTTTCCTGCCTCCCTGCAGAAGTAAGCATGCTATTGTGTCTAAGCTTCAGCTGAGCCGAGGGGTGGCTTTTTCTTGCTGTTAAAAATGTAATGAGACAAGGACAAAGGGAAGGTCAATGCACTGGTTGGGTGCCCAATTTTTACTTTCCTGTTGGCCATCTGGAGGGAGTATTGGCTCAGTCAGTGATACCTCTGCATGCCAAGGGTAACTCTGCATGGCAACCTGTAGGTTGGTGCAAAAATTGTTCTAAGCATTTAGAATGAAATTGATACCTAAGTAAAAGCCAGCCTTCCTTCCTTCCTTCCTTCCTTCCTTCCTTCCTTCCTTCCTTCCTTCCTTCCTTCCTTCCTTCCTTCCTTCCTTCCTTCCTTTGAGAAGTTGAAATCTAACATGAAAACATTAAATGCCACTACCCCAAAATCAATGTGGGTAAAAATATGAAGTTAAGAAAAAAATGGAACCATTTTTTAGTATTCCAAGGCCTATTTCCCTGCCAAAAGATAAACAAGCATGCCAGAAAAAAGAGTCATGGCTTTACATCTTTTGTCGTTGAACAATGGCAACACACTCAGCAGAAAATCACAATTCCAGGAATGGATATTATTTTCCTGCTCCCGTGATTTACATGCTGCCAACATCCTTAGTCTTTTATTTTTAGTAAAAGCAAGGATTTCCCTTTTTAAACAACCATCTATTACGTTTTGGGGGAACATGTTACAGATGTTATAACCTGCGTTCTTATTGAATTAATCAGTTTTCATTCCTTACTAAACACTGAGTTGTTGTAACTCTATAATTAAGTCATGAATGGGTTCAGAAGAGCATTTGGTGATAATATAAGCTGTAAAGGAAGCTTTTATGATGTCTTTTTACTGTTTTAGTTTATAACAAACAAACAAACAAACAGTTACTGTAACAACTAAAAGCATCTGGGAAAGGTGACTCAGTTATCAATTGTGTTTATTAACTCCCTATTGATTAAAATCATAAGGATGAGCTCATCTAAAGAATTTATTTTAGAAGAAAATGAAGTACAGATTTTGAGCTAGACATGCAGCTCAGCATAATAAAAAGGCAACAAATGTACTGTTTTCAGAAGAGTTTTGTGACATATTCCCAAGCCATGTCCCAGAGTCATAAATTCTTCCTGAGCTAAATATTTATATTAAAGTACCATATTTTTCAGAGTATAAGGTTTCACCCTCTTTTTTCTTTAAAAAAAGAGGGTGAAAATCTGGGTGCATCTTATACACTGAATATAGCATTTTTGACCTCCCGAAACCCCGTCCCTTCACCAAAATAGCCATGCATAGTCTTTAGGAGGCTTCCAGAATGTTCATGGGATTTAGGGAGGGCAAAAATGAGTTAAAATGGGATGGTTTTTGCTTGTTTTTGGCCCCCGGGCCCCAAGAGCACTCTATAAGCCTCCTAAAGGATATGCATGCCCTTTTTTTTTTGGTGAAAAATTGGCCTTTTTTTGAGGAAGCCGTGTTTTTGGGGAGGTTTGCAGAGTGCAAAAACTTTTTTAAAATTTCCCTCTTCAAAATCTTGGTGCGTCTTATACTCCAAAAATACGGTATATAAAATGTATTAATAATATATTATCAGGAGCATAAGTCTGTACAATGGAATGAAGTGGCAGTAATATTTACTTTGTGTGAACTAGTGCTTCAAGAAATGACAAAAATTTTATTAGAATCAGTAGTTATCTGGTAAATATCCAACATAGTAAATACTATAGACATAATGAAGGAAGATGTTAAAAATTCTCTGGTAAAGTCTAGGAAGTACTAAATGTAATATCAAGAGATGATTTAGTATTGAAGATGATGTATGAGTGATATTTAACACAAATTAGCAAATTTGTATAATTGCATATCAAATATGTGTTGGAAATATTATCAGTTATCAGTTGCAAGGAAACGTTTATCACCTTTGGTGAACAAGTAAGAAAACACAGAGTTATAGGGTTCAGAATGCATTAATTTGGAGAATTCTTAAAATAAGTGTATAACTGAAACCAGATTTTTTTTCTAGATGTGATGGATAAACAGTTGGAGAAAAAAGCCAGAATTTTGTTTCTATATATAACATAATTATACAACATATAAATATGTAATGCTATTGTTAATATGTTATATAAAACACTACTCCAGAATAATTATGAAAGACATTGGGAATTTAAGGAAAGATGGAGATACTTTAATGAAAATACTGAGACATTCTACAACTGAGATAATAGAATACCAAAAACAGTTTTTGGGGAACATATTCAAGAAGTGATTCCACTAAAAATGATGAAAGGGAGCAAAATAGTGCTTAGGTAAGAAAGGCAGATGAAATCGTCATCAAATTGTTTGATACTTTAGGCGAAGAAGTAGTTGAAATGCCAACCATTATTTTAACAAACATGGAACAGAATTGTGTGAGCAGATTGGAAGAGATTGGTGTATATGCTGAAAAGGAGATATAACATAATATATAATTATGAATTCCATTGATATTAAATAGGGTTTGCTAAAAAGTGGAAATACATCATGTAAAATAGAGAATGGAGGGGAGATAAAGAGAGGGAAAGAGGGAGAAAGGAGACAGGAGAGAGGGAAGAGAAGGAAAGAGCAGGAGAGAGGGAAGGTGTAGAAAGAGAGGAGAGGAGAGAGCAAGGGAAAGTAGAGAAGAGAGAGAGGGTAAAGGGAAGAAGAAGGTGGGGAGGAGGAGAGAAGGAGAGGAGGAGAGCTGAAGACGAAATAGACTATAATATGGTGTATGAAAAGCGGAAGAACAAATAAAAATTGAAGAGGCTTAATGGCAAAAAGAATTTATATACTATTGAATACTCAAAAAAATGTTTGTTTGTTATAGGTATGCTTTGGATTATATTATATGTATGTTAAAAAAACCTTTTCTCAAGAAAAGGAGATATAACAGAATGTGCAAGCTGTTGATTACCTGTCCTAGTACTTAGTACAAGTGAAGTTTTGCTTAAGTTGTGTATTGTTATACATTGAAAGAGAAATGCCAAAAGAAAAGGTAAGTTTGAGAGAAAGCAGAGAGAAGGCTTTCTTGGTGAATGTTGCTTCATTGACTATACCAAGGTTTTTGACTATAGATTATTCCAGGATGCAGAATACAGTATATTAAGGCTAATGGGTACACCAGAATACTTGCTGATTTTAACAGTGAAGGAGAAAGTACTATAACAATTGAAGTTGGAGTAACAGTGATTCAGAATGGGCAGGGAATGAGACAAGGATGCATGTTGCCTCAAATCTACTTTCATTGTACAGATAATAGATCAGAAGAATAGCACAGTTAGGAGAGTTGACAGCTAGAATGAAAACTGAAGGTTGAAACACCAATAATTTGATTTATACAGATAATATCACTTCGGTAACAGAAAATAAAGAAAACTCAGAAGAGTTCACTCTGAAAATTACAGTAAAATGCAAAGTGAAACATCCAGACTAATAATAAATATTAAAAGAGAAAGAAATACAATATTTCCCTGTGTGCTTTGGCTCCAGAATAGATTTATTTAGACAGTGTGTTGAGCAAATGAAGAGGATACTAATCCTAGAGAGGAGGGCAGTGAGAGATTTGGCCGAGATCATGAAGGATGAAGATATTTTAATAACAATAAAGATCAGATTAATTACAGTAATGGCCTTTGCAATGAGGGTGTATGGCTGCAATAACTGGATCCTGAAAAGAATATGAGAACAAAGATAAGATGTTGCTGAATTCAAATTATAGATCTGGAGGCAATTATTAAGAATGCCAGGGGTTCTTAATAATATGTAAAACCAGACTGGTCCCATGAACCAATGATCAAAAAGCAGAAACTCACATACTTTTGAAATGTGATATGAACACATGATGGATTAACAAAAATGATTACATTGGATAAGGTTGAGGAAAGTAGAAGACAAGGAAGCCAATGGATTGATGGAGGTGGAAGGGATTATGAACCTCTTTGAAGGAAGCTTCAAGTTATTAGTAAGATATCAGGATGATGAACAAACGGGCAGCAGCAACAGCAAATGGGAGGCAGTGAACAGGTGGAGGCAAACGGGACATGGTGAACAGGACGCAGCGAACAGGACACTGTGGTGGCAAATGGGATGCGGTAAATGGGCTGTGGCGAACGGGCCAGATGAATAGCGGATGGATGCTGGAAGGCAGTGGCAGATTTATTTTTCTTGTTTTGCTCCCCAAAAGCTAGGTGCGTCTTATACTTCAGAGTGTCTTATAGTCCAAAAAATACAGTAAATTGTAACATGAAGCAGAAGAGCATCAAGATTATATTTTGCATGGATTAGTAGTGTGCATTTTCTTAGGATATGACCCTTGCCAAATGCCTGATTATGGTTAATTTTCTTTCGATAGGTAAGTGGAATTGTAGACTATCCCATGGGCCAAGCCTTTATAGCTTACATTACATTAGATTTTTTCCCCCTTGATCTTTCAGGGTTATTTTTTCTTTTATTAAAATTGAAAACTAAAATGGGTGGATTTTTTTTTTTTTTTTTTTTTTTTGCAAAAGCAGGTATATATTTAATCTGGTATTATCCAATAATTTGTACTTCAGTTTCATCAATCACAGACAAAATAGTCAATAATTGTTTATATAACTTCCAAAACTTGATAGACATCTGGCTGGCTATCCCTGAGACACGGTAATGTCTCATGCCCATAGATTCAAAGATCAATCCATTAATTTTATATTTGTGATATAGAAATGAGATTATTTGATTCCATGGTAGTCCTAAAGAAGTTTTGTATGATAGCTCTGTCACAGCCTTGTGTCACTAAGAGTCTTATCTTATCTGGCTAAGAAGATAAATGCTAATTCATCTTCTGTGCAATTGCTTTATAATCTAAACAGGAAATACTTCTTGGGGGAATAAAATGAGATGAAGCCATCCCAGAATATTCAATTCTGCACTTTGCTCTTGTTTCATGACCTCTTGTTTTTAAGATGCCTTCTGTTCTTATCTTGGGTCTTGCAAATTGGGGGTCTTTTCAAAACATCTGTCTTTAACTTCTGACCTTTCTATTAAGCTGTGCAAACTCCGGGCCATTCTTCATGCATTGACAGCAGACTCAAAATGCAAATCTATATCAGACTGTTATGAGGAGCAGGTGGTGAATCTGCTTTTAAGAATATCAGGGCTGTATAGTAAAGGGCAGCTTATTTCTTATTCCTTCATCACTTGTGTCTTAGTTTCCTGCACCAATCATCACACAGCAAACCAAGGCTTCTATTTCTCACCCAGCTTTTTGATTGTAAAACTAAACCCCAATTAAAAAAAAAATTTGAGGAAGGACTTATTCATTTATTTGTATAAATGAATAAAGTGATTTAAGTGCCTGGGAATGAATTGCAGATAGCTAAGCCATAAGTAGGGAAAGCGCTCAGCGGCTGTCACCAAGTTTGATGGTTCTAGTATTAGTCATACTTAAAGTAAATCCACTCAAATTAATGAGATTTAAGTTCGACCTGAATAACATAAATCTGCTTTAAGTATGACTAGGACTGGATTCAACCCAATTGTAGAAAGAGGTGGAAATTGCATGATTTACTTTAAGATGAAGGTTTTTCTTTTTAATTGTACATCCCGCCATTTCAGACTGGTAGATTTGCTGTTTGAGTTGTATGGATTAATACTGGATTTTGAGACCTGGACATATGTATTATCGTTATTATTAATTTAAGTTTGTATGTATGTGTGTGTGTTTATGTGTATTTAATAATCTGTGTACTATCCCAAATAACTCATGTAACATAGGCAGCTATATAAATTGGGTCATTCAATCAATAAATTTCAATTACCTGTATTTTTCGGAGTATAAGACGCACATTTTTCCCTCAAAAAAGAGGATGAAAATCTGGATGTGTCTTATATACTGCATACAGCACTTTTGACCTACCGAAACCCTGCTCCCTTTGCAAAAATGATGTGCAGAGGGTTTGGGAAGCTGACAAAGTTCTCCTGAAGGCTGGGGGGGGGGGCAAAAATGAGCAAAACAATGGGAAGTTTTTGCTCATTTTTGCCCTCCCCCAGCCCCCAGGAGCACTCTAAAAGCCTCCCAAAGCTCTGCATGACCTTTTTTTGTTGCAAAAAATGAGGCGTGCAGAGGTTTTGGGAGGTCTGCAGATTGCAAAAACTTTTTTTTTAAAAAAATTACGTCTACAAAATCATGGTGCATCTTATACTCCGGTGCATCTTATAGTCTGAAAAATACAGTACATGGTATATCTGGAAATTGTTGTCTTTGCTTTCCACTCTATTACATTGTGCTTTTTTTTAATGACAAAAAACTATTAATGCAATAATTGTACAAATATCTCTGGACTGATAAGATTAATACTTTCCATCCAGGAGCTCAAATTTGGTCAATTTCTGACCAGAAATAGTCCTCACAAGCAGCAAATCTGAGAAATATATCTGAAAACAGCATTTGGAGAAATCACTTTGTATTATAACACTGCAGACAATGGTATCTGATTCTAGGTCAACAATTGTCTAGAAATTTTGTTCTGAAAAATCCAGTTACAATGGAATTTGCAAATACCAATAAGGTATTTCACATTCATTTCACATTTGGAAAGGAGATAAATATTGAAACTACATTCTAAAATGTAGATATATAAATGCCAATTTTGTCACATTTTATAATGATATTATCCAGGTTAACGGGGAATTTGAATAGAACTGTGTATTTATGTCTATATATAAAATATGTCATAGAGTTCAGAATAGGTTGACTTGCCAAATTTATTGCTAAAATTATTCATTTTGTAGTATTCCTAAATATTCCAATCTCACAAAACTCAGAGAACAATAAAATCTATCTTGAAACAGGTCTTAAGGAGTCACAGTGCTAGTCTTTAGCACTTAGCAATAGCACTTAGACTTATATACCACTTCACAGTGCTTTACAGCCCTCTCTAAGTGGTTTACAGCGTCAGCATATTGCCCCCAAACAATCTGGGTACTCATTTTACCAACCTCGAAAGGATGGAAGGCTGAGTCAACCTTGAGCTTGGTGAGATTCAAACTGCCAAACTGCTGGCAGCCAGCAGTCACCAGAAGTAGCCTGCAGTACAGCATTCTAACTACTGCACCCCCATGGTAAATAGTTTGTCTTCAATTATTTGTAATTTTCTCATGAGCTCATGAGTTTTCACGATATTACATGTAGCTGTCAAAGAAAGCAACAAAAATAACATTTAGTTTTTACACTGCCAAATTCAGAGCAGAGTATAAATCCTTAGCCCGGTGATGGCGAACCTAGGGCACGCAGAGCCATTTGTCAGGGCACACGAGGCTTGCCCTATCAGCTGGCCAGTGCGCACACGCGCATTGGCCAGCTGTCTTCAGCCTTCTTTTGAGGCCATTTTTCGCCCTTTGGAGGCCTCAGGAGGGCTGAGGGCTACTGAATACTCCGGAGGACTAAAACTGGCCCTACGAGCAACCCGGACGTCTGTTTCTGAACTTCCAGTTTGCCCATAGGGCTGATTTTTTTGCACTCCGGAGGGTTCAGGGAAGCTCCTGAAGCCTCCAGAGGGCCTCTGGGGGAGAGTCTGTTTTCGCCCTCCCCATGCTCCTATAAAGCCTCGGGAACATGGGGAGGGTGAAAAAAGCATGCCAAAAATGGGAGGGAGCACTGGTCGTGTGCGCATATGTGTTGTGGTCGTGCACATATCATTATGGGTGTGGCACACCCATGCACAACCCCCCTGTGCTCCCCCTGCTTTTGGCATGCGAGCCAAAAACGGTTCACCATCACTGCCTTAGCCTGTTTATATGTATATTTATATATATATGTATGTGTCTGGATGGTCTCTTGTGAGGAGCCAATAGACAGAGAATGGAAACAGTGAGCTTCCTCCCATATTTGGGCATACCAGGGGTTGTGACACTAAATATATATATGTATGTATGTTTGTTTGTTTGTTTGTTTGTTTGTATGTATGTATGTATGTATGTATACACATGTACATACATAAATACACATACATACAGACAGACACACACATACACACACATACATACACAGACATGTTTGTGTGTGTGTGTGTGTGTAGGTGTGTGTGTAGGTACATACAGACATACATAAAGACATACATACACACACAAACACACATTTTACACTGGGAAAACCCCTCTATTCCACTACTTGGTGGGGAAGCTTCTCTATTCCCATTTGAATCTTTCTGGCCTTGGACAGAAGATATCACATATCAGGGAAAGGCTTATTTTCCTCTAAGAAGGTCACAAAACCTTAGAAGACCAGCAATTGAAACAGCTACACAAACTATAATTAAGTCTGTGGTTCTATTGTCTGTAAACAGTTTGGCGGGCTGAAAAATTTGCTAAAGTACATTTTGGATAAGATTGTGAGCCCTTATGGTAGGAACCACTATGCAATAACTGCTTGGCTTCAAGGTTCTTAAGTCCCTTGTTTAGCAGGTAGGAGAAGACACAAATAATGGCCAAGCTATAAAAATAACTGTCAGCAGGTAAGGTATGGCATCCTTCTTGTTGACCGTAAAGACTTTAGGGTAATAGCAATACACTTATATACCGCTTTACAGTGCTTTATAGCCCTCTCTATGCAGTTTTACAGAGTCAGCATATTGCCCCCAACAATCTGGGTCCTCATTTTACCCATCATGGAAGAATGGAAGGCCACCGAAAAGTCAACCTTGAGCCTGGTGGGATTTGAACTGCCAAATTGCAGGCAGCCAGCAGGCAGCAGAAGTAGCCTGCAGTACTGCACTCTAGCCACTGCGCCACCAAGAACATAATAATCAAGACATGGTAATCAAACCATGTCTGCAAGTCTTTGACTGAGTTTAGTTTAGGAATCAAGTTGCGCTCACGTTTAAATTATCCTGTTTGGACATAGTATTACGTGGAAACCCAGCTCTCTAGAGAAAGCTCTAATGCTGGGGGTAGAAAGAAGAAGAACAGGGTGATCAGCAGCTAGCTGGATGGATTCAGTGGCAATGGTGCCCTGTGGAAGACCTGAAAGGTTAGGAACAGATTGTCATAGAGAAACTCTATCTATTCGGTTGCTAAGAGCTGACACTGACTTGATGGAAGAAAATCAATCAATCAAAACTATAAAATGACAGGGTGTTAGTGATTTACTGTAGAATCCTGGTCAAGGAAGTCTGACAGTTTGATCATGAAGGAGAGCACAGTGGTTCCTGACTTGTAACAACTTTGCTGTCAGCTCAAGTCTTACTCTTCGGTATCGGATCAGGTGACAACCCTGGGAGATCAATAAGCCCAATAAATGAGACAGCTAGTCCAGGAGGTAAAATAGAATAAACCATGAAGAAAGGTTCCCTGTGGGCTTTTGACAGACAGTTGGAAAAACCCACTACTGCTGGGTTTCTCCAACTGCTGCATCCCTCAAATGCAAAAGGCCTACTTGTCTGCCAAACAATCATGATGGAAATTCAAGCAAATTTGCTGTGTTTCTTGCTTGATGCAGACAGTTTCCTTTAAAGCTGATTAACCCCCTATTTACTGAGGCCAACTATTTATAATTAGCCTGGGGGTTGAGGAAGTGCCAACCCCCTTCTGATTCAAAACAGCCCAGACTTGGGCAGCCGTGAAAATATTGTGGCACTCCTTAGAACTAACATTTAGGATTCAGCCAAACAAGTGATTGCCAACTATAAATGCATGATCTATGGCAGTACCCAGGAATATACTAAATTCAGCCATTAGTTGAAGATATAGGTACTGTAGGTTCAGATAACTAAGGTTTAAACTGGTCAGATCAGACAGTTTTAGTTGAAACATGGAACGAATACAGTGGTGGGATAACAACCAGTTCACTGAAAACATGGCTTCCCTGCATGCACACACACATGGCTTCTGCACATGTGCGGCTTCCGCCATGCAGTTAGGTTGACCAAGCAGCCTTTTGGGGCCTGCTCAATCTCTGCTCTCCACGGCAGCGCCTGCTTCTCTCTGTTGCTGGGAGAGAGAGCATCTCTTTTGCAATTTAGCAGCTGTGAGCCGCCACTTTTCTCTAAGTCCCATCCGGAAAGCGCGCAGCACAGAGAAGAAGCAGCCATGTTGAATGGCTGGTTCTCTGAACTGCGCAAAATCATAACAACCGGTTTGCCCGAAATCAGTCTGAACCAGCTGAATCCCATCCCTGGATGAATACATTTATCAAGGCATCCCTGGTACAATGATAGCATTAACTCACATTTGTTTGGCTTATTTACAAAAGATTAAGGATTGCAGATTGCAGCCAGAAAAGGTGGTTGGTTGGCACGTTTCACTTTCATATTTTTATTCCCCCTTTAGCCACACTTGAAAGAGTTGGTAAATTGAACCAATGTAGCTCTGAGCAAGCAGAAGTACACCACTGTCTGATAAGATTTTGGGACAACAGACCATTGTCTAAATTAATGTTTCCCAACCTTGATAACTTTTTGGAGGTGTGGACTTCAATCCACAGAATTTCCCCAGCTGGCTCTCAGGTCTCAGATCACAGTTTATCAACCCACATTAACCCACATTAGCATAATCCATCCATTTGGCAAACTATTTTGGAGGTTGCATTAGTTAATATACTCTGCAAACTAGCCTGCCAAATGTGTGGATTATACTAATATTGTTTTAAAGTGAGAAACAGAGACCTTTTCCTTCCCATTGGTTTTGTGATTGGAGCTCAGGTTCCCATGAAGCACCACTATCCAATTTCAAATGCCCAAAGGAATTTATTCCTAAAAACTTATAAAAATGCTTTATTCTGTTCTTTTCCTCTTCTGTGGAACTCCTTAAGCCTCTTCCTGTAATTGGATTTTTGGAACAGTTGCAAAAGGTGTTAAGTCTAACAGTTGGATCTCCTGGAACTGACCCTCATAAAAAAGAGGAGCATGGATGTTTAACTGCCTTTGGGTTTTTTTTTGTGGGAAGTTTGGAAGTCATCCATTAGCTGATGCTCTTGCAAAGAATTATAAATCATAATTACCATGATTTCTAGAGAGATTCTTGATTATTAATATATTCCGCACCAGTGAAGTCAAGTCTTCAATATTTCATTACTTTATCTTTATACTAAGATAGCTTGGGCCACCATATTTCCTTGAAATGAAGTAGAACCATCCTGCTCAAGAACACTTTATTCCATCTTGGAGACTCCTCACCTACCTCCCCACTGACAGTACTTTGGGTGTTTGCCTTTTTGCTACAAATGTGATCCTAATTATACTCTACTGATTACACCATTGGCTTTCTTACTAAAAAGGAGGTTCTGTTTAAGTGAGATACTGATAGTCCAGCAATCTCTTTTTGGCTGAAACATGTATTTACTGTATTTTTCGGAGTATAAGATGCTCTGAAGTATTAGACACACCTAGCTTCTGGGAAGGAAAACAAGGGGGAAAAATCTGCCTTTGCCTCCCAGTAATTTGCCTCCTTACAACAAACAGCAAACAGTACTGATGATATACACTGTTTGTTGTGTTACATTTCAGACTATACCTCTACATATACTGTTAAAATTGACTTGACTTTCTGGAAGTATAGTTATTCTCTGCTATTTAAAAGAACATACAATAGCACTGAGCCTCTTCAGATCAAGTATTTATTTTAAAAAGTGTCTTCATTTTGTTAAGTTGTCTAGAACAATAATAAAATAGTCTTTAAAAAATATGTCTAATAATTTGAACATTCTGTAGGCATTTATAGTCATTGACAGCAAATAGCCTGATTAGCACAAGAAAAAAATTCTGCCTCTGCCTCCCAGCAATTTGCCTCGCGCATTGTGAGTTTCACTTTCAATTTCAGCATGGGCCTCCTGATCATCAGCTGTTTCGGGCTGATTGCATGTTCGTTTCTCATTAAGCCTGACATTCTGTGTTGTTCTTATGCTCAACTGCCAATAAAATTAGAAAACTCAGTAGAAACAAATAACTCAATAAAACTCAATGAAATTCAGTAGAATGGAACCTTAGATTCCGGGGCTGTTGAAAACCCAAGAAAATGACATCAAGCTAATCTTTTGTTTCATCCTGCTTTTTTTCTACTTCCTTTGTATTTTAACATTTTAACATTAAGACATGGATTGTTAAAAGAAAAAGAACTCCAAAAAGCAAACGCAGGGAGGCTGTAGATAAGGGATTTTCTTTCTTCTCCCTTCCACAAAAGCCAGCCAAACGTACGGTAAAGCTTGAAGGAGCTGACCTCAGGTTAGCATTCCTGCTGCTTCCCAATCTAGTGCAGCCTTCCGCCTACAAATTGACAGTGAGTGAAAGCCCTGGCTTCAGATTTTTGAGCAAGGTCGATTCTGTAATTCTTCTCCCCTGTACAGTTAATGGGAGCAATAGCAGCTGGAAGAACATTTGCTGTGGGTTGTGTGTAGGTTGCATTAAGGATCAGCATTTAAGCACACCATTTCAACATTGATGCAGAACCTATTTAGATTTCAGCTGCGAACATGTTCGATCTTGTTCAAAACTGAGCCTCTTAGAATCGCTCTGCAAAGACTGAGAACTGAAAGAAATTTAACTTGCTTAGATGACCTTTGCTGTTAAAGGTTGTTGCTGACATTTTTTCAGAACAATGGCTCTTTGTATATTAGTGATGACAATAGAGTAAGCATAAGCATAGCATTCTGCGTTAATGGAGGTTATGACTCCCCAGAATAGGGACGCTATGGCTCAGTGGCTAAGACACTGAGCTTGTCGATCAGAAAGGTCAGTAGTTTGGCGGTTCAAATCCCTAGTGCCATGTACCGGAGTGAGCTCCCATTACTTGTCCCAAGCTTCTGCCAACCCAGCAGTTCGAAAGCACATAAAAATGCAAGTAGAAAAATAGGGATCACCTTTGGTGGGAAGGTAACAGCGTTCCGTGCACCTTCGGGATTTAGTCATGCTGGCCACATGACCATGGAGCCGTCTTCAGGCAACGCTGGCTCTTTGGCTTTAAAACAGACATGAGAGTCAGGAATAACTAGCACATATATGCGAGGGGAACCTTTATCTTTACCTATGATTTCTCAGTCCCTAATATTGTGATTATTTAGACCTAAATTTAATCCTTTCTTCACCCCTGGATTTGCAGCAACAGTTATCAGCCAGGAAGAAGCTGACTGGAGCATCAGGAAAAACTTTGGACATGTTGTCCTGTATCAAAATTTTCCTAATCCTGGAAAAAATGGGCTTATTTCTTTTGACTTTTTATGTTTTACCTTATCAATGCAAATGTAGCCAATCTGGAAGACTTTTTAACATGGTGAATTACTCTTCAACCTCACTGGATTGTTCTGGCCCTTTGACATCATACCATATGCTACATGCTAAGCCTCTGAGTGTTTTGGATTAGAACAGGGATGTCAAACTCATTGCATCATGGCAGCGTCACGTGACGTATCAGGACTTTCCTCCCCTTCGCTAAACCAGGGATGGGTGTGGACAGCGCATGATGCATCCGGCCTGCAGGCCAGGAGTTTGACAGTCCTGGATTAGAAAGTGAACAGGACCTAACCATGTATAGGTACCCATTAGCACCTGTTGACAACTCCTTAAATCAAACATATCTTTTCCTGGGATCACATGCAGTCGTGAAGAGAAGCTGTGTGATCCCATGAAAAGATGCAGCTGATTTAAGGAATTACCAACAATTCTACAAGAATATCCCCAAGTCTCCTGAAACATCTATTTCCATAGGGTTGTGCAGCACTTCAGATTAAAATACATATATCCTTTAATTCTTGCAGGTAAAGAGTAAGGAGTGGGTCTCTCCAGAGAAAACGTTCTTTGATCACAGTATCCCTGAGTTGAAAGAGGCAAGTTGAGCCACTGAAGTTCCTTCAGTACCTTAGCAATGTGAACTCGGATTATTCTCTGACTATGTTTCTATCCATGCACATAAAAAGATACAGGCCTCAGTCATCTAGTCTGTCCATTATTTTGACACCATTGATGCATTGCAAACACCTCTGTTTCTATTAATATTACATTTTTTAAATAGCAATAGCAGTTAGACTTATATACCGCTTCATAGGGCTTTCAGCCCTCTCTAAGTGGTTTACAGAGTCAGCATATTGCCCCCAACAACAATCCGGGTCCTCATTTCACCCACCTCGGAAGGATGGAAGGCTGAGTCAACCTTGAGCCGGTGAGATTTGAACCGCCGAACTGCAGATAGCAGTCAGCTGAAGTGGCCTGTAGTACTGCACCCTAACCACTGCGCCACCTCGGCTCTTCAAAACTCTTATTTCATACTATCAGAATAACTGAGTTGGAAGGGTCTTCTAGTCCAACCCCCTGTTAAGACAGGAAACCCTATACCATTTCAGACAAATGGTTGTCCAATTTCCTCTTTAAAACCGCCATTGTTTGAACACCCACAACTTCTGAAGGCAAATCATTCCATTGATTAATTGTTCTGTCAGGAAATTTCTCCTTAGTTCAAGGTTGGTTCTCTCCTTAATTAGTTTCCACCCATTACTTCTTGTCCTACCCTCAGGTGTTTTGGAAAATAGGCTGATCCAATTAGATATTGGAACACTGCTCTCATGTCACCCCTAGTCCTTTTTTAAATTAAACTAGACATACCCAATACTTGCAACCATTCTTCATATACATTAGCCTTCAGCCCCCTAATCATCTTTGTTGTCCTTTTCTGTACTCTTTCTAGAACCTCAACATCTTTTTTATATCTTGGTGACCAAAATTGGATGCAATATTCCAAATTGAGAGACCGCCTTCTGCCAATTACCTCCCACAGACCCGTTAGATCGCACAGGGTCGGCCTCCTCCGGGTTCCGTCTACCAGCCAATGCCATCTGGCTACTACCCGGGGGAGGGCCTTCTCTGTTGCAGCTCCGGCCCTTGGAATGAACTCCCCACGGAGATTTGGACCCTCACCCCTCTCCAGGCCTTCCAGAAAGCCGTCAAAACCTGGCTGTGCCGGCAGGCCTGGGGTTGATGAGTTCCCCTCCCCTCTCGACTTGTATGGCTGTATGACTCTTGTGTATTATATTTATTGTGTTTGTATCCCCTTTCCCCTTTTGAGTTGTTCGCCGCCCTGAGTCCCTCCCGGAGAAGGGCGGCATACAAATAAATTAAATCTGAATCTGAATCTGAAATGTGGTCTTACCAAGGCATTATACATTGCTAGTAACACTATACATGAACTTGATTCTATCTCTCTGTTAACGCAGCCTAGGACTGTGTTAGGGTTTTTTTTGGCAGTTGCAGCACACTGCTGGCTCATATTTAAGTGATTGTCCACTAGGACTCAAAGATCCCTTTTGGAGTTCTTTAAGTCTTCCTGCTCCAACATATACGCTCTTGAGCCAGAAGAGGAGTTGAGTAATACTGTGTTTTCTTTGTCACTTGTTAGTTTTTCAGTCGCAAATGAGAATTCCTTCACCAATGTCAACCCGGTCTCAGCTTCACCTTTTCTGATGCTACATCTATACTGTAGATTAGTGATAACTCAGCTGTTCTTTCGCTAACTGTCCCATTTTTCATTTCCCATAAGTGCCCTTTCGTGTTCTTAAATTTCACTAAGCATTCTGTTCCATTACATTGGCTTTTTCTTTTTTCCTCTAATTTTTCTTCAATGAACTTATTTGTAACTACTGTATTTTTTGAAGTATAAGATGCACCCTTTTCTCTCAAAAAAGAGGCTGAAAATCTGGGTGCATCTTATACACTGAATACAGCATTTTTTGCCTCCTGAAACCCCACCCTCTTCACCAAAATGGCTGTGCATAGCTTTTTGGAGGCTTTCAGAGAGCTCCTGGGGGCTGGGGTGGGCAGAAATGAGCAATAAATGGGCCGTTTTTTGCTCAATTTTGCCCCCTCAGCCCCCAGGAGCACTCTATAAGTCTCCTAAAGGCTATCCATGCCCTTTTTTTGAAAAAAAAATGGGCTGTTTTTTTGCTCATTTTTGCCCACCCCCACCCCCCAGGAGCACTCTACAAGCCTCCTAAAGGCTATTTATGCCTTTTAGAATAAATGGGCCTGTTTTTGTGAAAAACACACTGTTTTGGGGAGGTTTGCAGAGTGCAAAAACTTTTTATTTAATTTGCCTCTTCAAAACCTTGATGCGTCTTATACTCCGAAAAATACGGTAGGTGTTGAGTATTTCCTCTTTTAGAAAACCCCATCCATCTTGAACCCAGTAGTTTTTCTACCCTGCCACGAAAGGATTCTTTGAAAGTCTCAAAGCTGAACTGAATAAACATCATGGAGCAGTAGTATCTGAAATTGCCCCTTGACTCTGTTGAAAGACTGTGTAAATTTAATTATGCTGCATGACGATCAAACATTTCGCCACCAGGACAAGACCAAAGTACAACTTGATCAACGTCAGCACCTTCATTCACCTTACCTTTAGTAAGCTGAGAATAGGTTGTCTTCCTGTACGTAATAACTTACAGTATATTGATCTAGCCTTATGAGAGAAAGGGAAACTTAAGTTCACGGGGATAGGGTGCAAAAGAAGAAAGAGCAGGAGAAGGAAAGAGAGCAAAAAGCCTGTAGAGATTCTCAGTCATCCAGGTCATGGTTGTCCCAAAGGTGCTTTTTCAGGAGGCAACTAGATTTTTTTTGTTTTTTCTTTTGAAGACATTTCGCTTCTCATCCAAGAAGCTTCTTCAGCTCTGACAGGATAGTGGGGAATGGAAGGATTTATATTTGTTGTAGACAACTGGTCATTTGCATCCTTCTAGAGGGCGTTTATCTGTTTTCCTCAGAGTCACCTGAGTGGTGCTCCTGGTTTCTGTAGTCTGCATTTTCCCCCTTGTATACAATTTGGGATGAACACCCTTTGAATGGGGTGGGAGTAGGAATGGATTTCCAGAGGAAAAAAATGCAGACTACAGGAACCAAGAGCGTTACTCAGGTGACCCTGAGGAAAACAGATAAACCCCCAAGTGCCTCTAAAAAGACGCAAATGACCAGCTGTTGGCAAGGAATATAAATCCTTCTATTCCCCAATATCCTGTCAGAGGTGAAGAAACATCTTGGATGAGAAGCAAAACGTCTTCAAAAGAAAAAAATAACAAGAAAGTCCAGTTGCTTCCTGAAAAAGCACCTTTGGGAAAGAAAGAGCACTGCTTGCATACAAAAAAAGTGTGAGTTTTGTATTTAAAACTTCCCTGACAGTAATAGTAGACCAACAATCAAGAAGCAAACAATACCCCAGTGAGGGAACGACCAGCTCAGACAAATAAATTAACAGTAAGCAACAGCCTCATCAAGGAACCACCAAGGCTACTCCCGCCAAAACTGACAGGGCAAACCACCAGTATATAAAAAGAGCCAACCTCACTCCTTTCTAGCACAGCTGAGTAATGAAACAACTGCAAGAAAACAACCAAGCTCAAGGAACACCAAGGATTTCATAGTTCAATCTTGCATTTTAATTCTCCATAACAATCATTTTACAATAACTTTGGAAATTCCTGGTGTAGAATCTATTCAGTTTTCAAGGATATCTTCCTTAAAATAACATAACTTGTCTTGTTAGGAAGTGATTCCATCCCTGAACATAGCAAGAAGGGATCAAACTGTTCCTCCTCATTCACTATTATTTTAAGTGAAATTCTAACAAGAGTGTTAATCAGGTATTATTATTGGGTAGGTCCAGTGGTGGGATTCAATAGCAATAGCAGTAGACTTAGATACCGCTTCATAGGCCTTTCAGGCCTCTCTAAGCGGTTTACAGAGAGTCAGCATATTGCCCCCAACAATCTGGGTCCTCATTTTACCCACCTCGGAAGGATGGAAGGCTGAGTCAACCCTGAGCCGGTGAGATTTGAACCGCTGACCTGCTGATCTAGCAGTAGCCTGCAGTGCTGCATTTAACCACTGCGCCACCTTGGCTCTTCAGCCAGTTCACACCACTTCGGGAGAACCGGTTGTAAACTTTCTGAGCAGTTTGGTGAACTGGTTGTTGGAAGAATTCATTAGGGCAGAGAGCCAGTTGTTAAATTATTTGAATCCCACCACTGGGTGGGTCTTATTATTTATTGACCATGCATCCAAAAATATGTAGTTGTAATTCAGTAATATCAGGAAAGCCAATATTTCATCAAAATCTACATAAAACTTGATGAACATCTGAAGACTTGCTGTCAGTAACTCCTGTTATTGAAATTAAGAAAGTTTAGGAAAGACAAAGAGATTGCAGCTGATGATATACTTGAAAGGTAATTGATGAATTCTTCCTAATTTTGTTCCAAGATTTGTTCTACTGTTTGTACATTGTACTCAGGGGTGAGATTCTACCGGTTCGGGCAAACCGGTAGCTCCGAAGATCAGCTGGGAGCGAACCAATTTGCTCCCACTAGCAAGTGGGCCCACCCGCCTGCCCCTGCACTTTACCTACCTTTATCTTCTCAGCTGAGTCACTCAACAGAGTGGAGTGCCACACCTCAGCTGTTTTCCTTCCCAAGCAGCAATCCAGAAGGTAAGTATTCTCTAAACTGTGCACACTCGTAGCACACATCCTAGTGAAGCGCTCACTCAGCCAACTGGTTGTTAAACCGGCGGATCCCACCCCTGATTACTTAAAGATGCTCAGCCAGGTGGTCAAAAATGGCTAGGAACTTATTGATTCAAATAATTTATTGTGTGTTAGCATTATTTGTTTTAATATAAATGAGACAAACTCTCGTATAGTCTGTAACACTTTTCGTTCCCCCACCTTGCGACTTCCACAGTATTTTTATCATTATTGCCATGATCATCATGATCAATATCTAGTCTGCATATCAGCAGTCAACTATCAGGGAGGAGGATGCATTTTAATGGGCATTTAGATATGAAATATGCAATGAAATTCCTGCTCCACATAGTGACAACAGGTGAATATGCTTGTTGTCTGCACTCTGGATTTGAAAATGTATTGTTGTAGGAAACTAAATATCTCCAATGCTCTCTGTGTATAGAGAAACTTAAGGAAAACATCTATAGTGGCTTTTAAAATAAGTTATTGCAATAACAAACAATAATAAACACATTCCCTCCCGCCCTCCCCATTACAGCACTTCTTTAAAGCATCCATTGAATTCATGGTTCTGAAATACACATAGTCCTTTAGGGCTGTTAGGAACCATTTGGATTTTCAACTTCATGGGTTGCCTAGCACATGGCAATGACAAACAATTAACACATTCTGAAGATCTTTCATGGATGTTTCTAGTAATCCTGGGATTCAAATGTTATTAGTCTTCCAAGAGCTTTGGAAAGTTCAAATTTTTCCTGCCTGTGTTATCCTTTCCCAGGGCATCAACAGCTGTTTTCCTTCTAATAGTTCACTTGTCCTAGTTTGTCTCCATAGAGTTTCTAATGGCCTCTGCAGATTCCTCTGTAGTTACAAATTTAACTTTCCCTTATACTGAATATTATGCATAGAAGAAAAATAAGGGCTGATTTAGAGGAGTAAATTACAATACAGGGCAAATCTGAAATTGAGATCTGTGTTGTTCTATCAACTTGGACTGAGTGGACTTCAGCAAAATTATTATCTTAGATTCTGGAATAAGGATATGGCAATAAAAATATGTCCAAATGGCATGTTTTATGCCATCTATTTTTGTTTGTCAAACAAGAAGTCTCAGCTTTACGAGTACAACGACCACCTAGTGAGAGTGGGCATCTGATACTTCATTAGAGGAAACCATACTTGTCTTATAACCCCCATAGCTGGGACTAAATCCTTCCTTCTGGCGATGGTCTTCACTAATTACAAGCTTTTCTCTCTCTCATTTCCAAACTTCTTAGATGAATTTCCCCATCCATTCATTAAACAAGAAACCTTGTTAAATTTACCCGCAAAGGACACAAAAAGTTGATAGAGAACAAATCATTCTGTAAGCCTGTCTTGATCATTTTTTCCCTTCTAAAATTGGAACTGGCTCTCTAAGAGGATTTTCCAGGATGAATTTCAGTTAACTGGAGATTGACTTGAGCATTTATGCATAGCAAAGCATACCCTCAGTCTAGCCATTGAGATAACTTAAAAATAGGGCCAGGGACTCAATTGTGCACCAGTTAAACTTACGTTAAATAGCAGTTGTAACCCAACAACAGCTACTAAAAGGATACTATCTGTCATTGAGTTTGGTTACAAAAGTTCTTTTCCAAAGAAATTCATGGTTTTCTAAGCTCAACTTGGAAATCTTTCTGCATCACAGTGAATGTCACTGAGAGCATGCCTCTCCCCTTCCCCAGTCAACTTAAATAAAAGCAGGTCCTGGCAAGGACGCTCCCTGGAAACCAGCATAGTCAGACACTTGAGATGATGAAAATTAAGTTCAACAATATCTGAAGGATCACCACTTTCTTTCCATTGTCCTAGCAGAAGAGAGCAATTATACAACCTGAAGACAAGCATCATAAAAATGCTAGAGATTAAATTTCAGCTTTAGAAATTAAAATCTGCAGCTGCATGGCTGTAATTGAAAAACAAGTAAGGTAAAGGTGCTAGTTGTTCCTGACTCTAGGGGCAGTGCTCATCTCTGTTTCAAAGCCGAAGACCCAGTGCAGTCCAAAGACGTCTCCGTGGTCATGTGGCTGGCATGACTAAACCCCGAAGGCCCATGGAACCCTGTTACCTTCCCACCAAAGGTGGTTCCTATTTTTCTATTTGCGTTTTTACATGTGTTTGAACTGCTAGGTTGGCAGAAGCTGGGACAAGTAATGGAAGCTCACTTCATTACGTGGTGCTAGGGATTCAAACCACTGAACTGCTGACCTTTCTGATCGACAAGCTCAGCATCTTAGCCACTGAGCATTGTGTCCCTTATTTGAAAAATACCACTTTTCAATTCTGGGAGAAGACATGGAGAAATCAAAACTGTGTAGGACAAGGAAGTACAATGGTACTCATATAATTACTACTCCAATTAACATGAGAGCTTCAACTAGTTAAGAGTTGGAAGTAGAGAAAGCAGGCACTTTTCACCAATGATGAGTTGAATAAGATGTCCAATTTGTCTCTAAGCTAGTGCGGCAGTTTGGAACAATGCCACATGGTTGGGGACAATACTCCCACAATTGGGCAAGCAAGCATGTCCCAACAAAAACATATTTAGGGTTTGCTACCAAATGTTATCAAAGCCTGATGAAGTTGATTGAAATGAGAAAGCTTCCAGCACCACTGGGTCCAAACATAGAACGAGGTTAGTTATGAAAGCCTCCATTCATTTGTGGAATTCACTGGATTATTTTAAATCCACTTTCTCTTAGCACCATCTATTTCAAAGGGATGTTATTGTGGGAATAAAATAGCACTTAGCAATAGCACTTAGACTTATATACCGCTTCACAGTGCTTTACAGCCCTCTCTAAGCAGTTTACAGAGTCAGCATGTTGCCCCCAACAATCTGGGTCCTCATTTTACCCACCTCGAAAGTATGGAAGACTGAGCCAACATTGAGCCTGGTGAGATTGAACTACCAAACTGCAGGCAGCAGAAGTAACCTGCAGTACTGCAGTCTAACCGCTGCACCACCGAGGGTCTGAAAAATGAGAGGAGAACTCTCTTAAAATCTCAGAGGAAAGGAAGGTTAAAAATCTAATAACAAACAATGATCCTGCTCAAGGTCACAGCAAACATGCTTCCTTATTTGCCTCTCAACAAAAGGAAGGACATTATCTGTTCTCCATCTTGCATCTTATTGCTGGATTTTGGCAAAGCCAGTGTTTTTCAAATTTAGCAATTTTAAGATATCCCAGAGTTCTCCAGCCAACACTGAAGTCCACACATTTTAAAGTTGGCAAGTTTGAAAAACACTGGGTTAACGCTTACCAAGGTAAGAGGAGTCATTGGTGAAATTACTCTTCATAACCACTTCTCTAAGAAATGAAATTCAGTCAGGTCTCAACATGGACAAACGTGCAATGATAGCAAAAGTGACCCTGAATTCCATATTCAGCTGCTTTTTATCTAATCTAAGATTTTTTTCAGACTGTTCCATGGAACCCTGGGGGTTAGATGATAGACTGTGGTAAAAAAAAACCTCAACAATCCCAAAGCATGCACAAATAAAATATTCACTTGAAGGTAGCTAATTTTCTATCACTGCAGCTTTGCCTTTGGGCTGAGAATTGGATTGGGGATTCTGAGATATTATATTCAAACCAGTGGGATTCACAGCCTGAAAACATTTGAAAATCTCTGGTCATCATTTCTTACATAAATCACAATTGCCTAAGTTTACACAGCGTGCTAAACCATCAAGCAGACTTTAAAAATTACAGTAGATACCTTCTGCCAAGTTTCCTATTCTGTTGGAAAAAAAAGGACATTTAACTTTTAAATAAAATTACTACCAAAGTGCCAGCTTCCAGCATTATCTTCTTTTTAAAGAAATTACTCAAATCCTTGAAAGACCTCATAAAGTTTCTTCAAAAATAAAAATGATGAGCAAAGGGCAGTCCAAGCCTTTCTTTGGAATTTGACTACTTGCCAAGAAAAAAAAGTCTATGCACGCTCAAGGGTGAGAACTGGCATTTTAGTAAATTGAGGATTTGTAACTAGTCATGACTACTGTGAAATGGCACGGTGGCTCAGCGGTTAAGACACTGAGCTTGTCAACTGGAAAGCCAGCAGCTTAGGTTTGACACCTGAGTGCCATGTGACAGAGTGAGCTCCCATCCTCGCCCCAGTTCCTGTCAACCTAGCAGTTCGAAAGCATGCAAATGCAAGTAGATAAATAGGTACCACTTCAGTGGAAAAATAACAGCTCTCCATGATGTCATGCTGGCCACATGACCGCGGAAATATCTTCGGACAGCACCGGCTCAATGGCCCCACCCCTTATAGACAGCAATGACTAGCAGAGTAAAATCTACAAGGGACGACATGTTTACCGTGGCAACTATTTTGTGACTAGGCAAACTGTCCCCAGCAGAGTATCCACAACTTCTCAAAATTCAGATATGTTCACCATTTCAAAGAATTGGTGACTCTTCTCCATCATCATCTTCATCAGCTCTTCTTCTATATACTGTAATAGTTTCAAAGGTCGCTGTGATGCTTTATATTGCTGTATCTAGGACATGTTTCATGAAATTCCATATGGAAAGAGTCACTTGACTGTGCACTGGATTTTGAGGGGTAAGACACAATATGTTCAAAATCATTAGTCTATTACAGTTAATAATCCTCAATTTATGATTAGTTGTTTAGTGATGGTTCAAAGTTATAATGGATCTCCCAAGAGATATTTATGCCCCAGTTGCAATGGTCCAGCTGCAGCCTCCAAATGCCTCTTGTGATCAAATTTGGGATTGTTTTCAGCATCCCATGGTCATATGACTGCAATGTTTGCCTTTTTTTTGGCCAAAAAATGGCCTTTACTTCTGACCATTGGCAAAAAATGCTCTTTGGGTATAATGGGTTCGTTTTATCTACTGCAGCGTTCAATAACCGCTGTAAAAAAGATCGTAAAATTGGGTGGAGTTCTTCGGTAACCTGTTTATCAACTGCATGACTTACAACGGTAATTCTGGGCACTATTATGGTCATAAGTTAAAGACCAACTGTAAAAGGAAAAGTGCTGGATGGGTAAGGAAAGTAAGGAAGCTGGGAAACCCAGGCAGAGAAAAAGGTTTCCTGTGTAAATGCATGGCACTAAATTCATGGCGACAGAATAAAAGCTAAATAGAAACAAGGATATCCCAAGAGAGGAGTGCTAACTACAACATAATCTAAGCATAGAGGTGTGTTCTGGTCAGAGAGATTTGGCAGATACATGATTTCTGAATCAGATGTCTGATTTTACTGTCTCTCACTTCCACCTTTTCCTGTGCTGTTCTTTGAATCCTTACCTAAACTTTTAAGCTCCAACACCAATAGTACCTTTCTGGTACTTTAACAGGTGAAAGGATCAAGTGAGAAGCTATAGGAATAAAGCATTTTAAGGCTTAATGAAAATGGAGAAGAATAGAGTGCACACCATTTCACATCGTGAAGTGCAGGGGTGGGTTCCAGCTGCTGCTACTGCCGGTTTGCTTAGGATGAACTTTGTGCATGCGCTTGATGCATGCTACGTATGCTTGATGCATGCTATGCATGCCTGATCTACGCTAGGCATGCATGCACAGTACTAAAAATGCTTCTGCACATGCGCAGAAGCAAAAAGCAAGATGGCCGCGTCTACGGTGCTGCTGAGAGAACCGTTCAGGGGTGTGGCAGGCCGAGTTACTACCTACTCATCTGAACCGGTCTGAACCGGTAGGAACCCACCTCTGGTGAAGTGCAAATGCTCCGGAGAGGCTGTTTCATCAGATATATTAATCTTTTAATTTTATCTGGGATAAATGAGGCAACTAAATAAAATGTAGAATGGTTCTTGTCGTTAGTGTCTGTTCATTTAACCACAACTGTGTTGTTAATTTCAGAAGCAGTGGTGAGATACGACCGGTACGCCCCGGTACGGGTGTACCAGTGTCTGCTGGGAGCACCAGGTACCGTTCCGGTATGGTGTTTCGGAGGGCCCACCCGCCCCCACGCGCTCCTTACCTGTATTTGAGCTGTTCAGGGCTTCTGTGCACAGAGCGTACAGCGCCTGTGCGATATTCTGCTGAGTAGCTGGAGCGTCATGGAGTGGGAGGTAAGTACACATGTGCTGCACGCTTTCATGTGGTCAACGCCCAGCCCTCTTGTACTGTACCGGTTGCAATGGGATCCGGAACCCACCACTGGTCAGAGGTCTAGCTCAGTATGTGAAGTGTAGGCTGGATTCCCACATTGTATTATATATGTTGTTAATAGAAATAACATTTAGACTTATATCCCACTTCACAGTGCATTTACAGCCCTCTCTAAGTGGTTTATAGAGTCAGCATATTGCCCCCAACAATCTGGGTCCTCATTTTACCCACCTCAGAAGGATGGAAGGCTGAGTCAATCTTGAGCTTGGTGAAATTTGAACTGCTGAACTGCAGCTAGCAGTCAGCTGAAGTAGCCTGCAGTACTGCACTCTAACCACTGCGCCACCATGGCTCTATAATGAGAGTTCATTGAATAAGCTACAATGGCTAGGATCACACATCATGCTAAGTCATAAACCATGGGTTTCAAATTACAAGTGGGTAATACTTTGAATCCTGTTACATATAGATTCCGATCTTTCAAAAAATAAGAGAAAAAATATGAATAACCCATGATGACCTACTGAGTTTATGACAGGGTAAAGACTCAAATTGGGAACTCTTTCAGTTTTGGTCCCAAACACTAAGTTACACCACCTCTGCTAGGATAAAGTAGCAATAGCAAAGCACTTATATACCGCTTCACAATGCTTTACAGCCCTAAGTGGTTTAAAGAATCAGCATATTGCTCCCAAACATCTGGGTCCTCAAAGTAGTTCTATAGGCTATCAAAATTATTTTCTGTCAACTCCTTGGATTCTTGTCAGGATTTTTTAAAAAAAAACTTTACATTAAATTTAATATTGATTAGAATTATGAGAGATTACAATTGTTTTATGTTGTAAAGTTAGTCACCTTAAGTGCTAACAATAGGCAGGATAGGATGTGAATATTAGCAACTATAATAATAAATAGAAGATTCCTGTGACTGAGGCTGATGTTTCTTTTATCAAAAAGATGTTCTTTGACACTGAACTACATTTTATCAGTCTTTGTTATCTCTTTGCATTCTGTTCCCCTCGTTCCATAGTAGGAAAAATGGCTATTTGTTCCACATAGAAACCTCAGGAAAACAACCCTGGAGTTATTCTAGAATAAAAACAAAATAATGATATCTAGAAAAGGCTGGCATATAGAAGATATTGATAGACCCAATTGGGGCATCTCTCTGCCCTAAAGCTTACAATGTCTACCCAAAACTTGGGTAGGGTTATCGAAATTGGCAGCCACAATCCAACCATATTATAGCAGAAATGCAGAACTCCTCAGTGCCATCTAGTAGTCATCTAGTTCTTTTTACTCTAATGTGTAATTCCCCACACCGCCCCCAAGAATCTTCCCCCTCCTCCACTTAAATACTACTCATCATATATACTATTTGTATGGAAGTTTGTCAAATTTCAGAAATTATGTACTGATGGTAAATGATAAAATTATCATATCAAAAACTGTTGGAGAAATATTATCAAGAGAGGAAAATGTGATATACCATGTCTCTAGGTTTAACTCATGGTTTTAGAGCAGAAAAGAAAAAAAATTAAAATATGAGTTTCACTTCGTTTCACCTAAAATCTATATTGTGCTATAATATCATGTTATACTTAAAATGAAAAGATGCACATATCATTCTTTGGAGTTCTTCCAAGTGGATGGAATTTTTGGCAGAAGAGCAGTTAAATCTGAAGTCTGTTGTGCTTTCAATAGTAATAGGTGGAAATGAGAGGTGTAACAGGAATGCACCTTTGTTTTTTTTAAGGGACGGTGAATTTTTGTCCCTGTTCCAGGCTGGAGGTAACATTCAAGGGAACTGGAACATTATTGATAGGAGACAAAATATCCAAATCCAACAGTATTAGGGTTGAAATCAGGAGTGAAATTCAGCAGGTTCTGGAGAACTGGTAGTGGAAATTTTAAGTGGTTTGGAGAATGGGCTGGCCCCAGAGTGGGATGGGAATGGAGATTTTGCAGTATCCTTCCCCTGCCATGCCCACCAAGCCACACCCACAGAACAGTAAAAAAATTGAATTCACCACTGGTTGAAATATGCCTGATGTGGCGAAGGAATTAGGAACTTTTAGCTCTCCCTGATGAAGTAAGACGATATGGGGAGATCCACACCTTAGTATGGTCTTTAGGGAGATTGGTCTTTAGTCTAGATACATTTGTTGCACCTATGAGTTATTTTTTCTCTCATATTTGGAATTGGGGGAAAATGGAATTCTCTGCTACCTTTAGTCTTCTATCTATTCATTAGAAAACAAGGGTGTAAAACACAAATAAATATAAAGCAACCCCCTCCTCATTATTGAGCAGTTAAGACATAAAATGCAGTTTCAAAACAATCTTTATTCATGTTGAAGACCTAGTACAATTTTTAAAGCAACTTAAGAACAGGACACAGCTCCATCAATTTCAGAAAGCCAACAACATTTTTTAAGGAGGCGCATTTGTTAATATTGCCTTTTAAAGACAACGTGCAACATCCATTTAGCCTCTGCCTCCCTAAAAAAAAATAGAAATGTTTTTAATGTTTTAAAGACATTTAACAAAATAGAGCTTATTTTTTTAAGGGGGAGAAACTAAGAGTAAAAATAGCAGCATTTTGGGCAGCTAATGCAGTCTCATAGGGACAAATGGCACTGTAGCTCTTCCCTAATTTTGTATGTGACCTGTTTTCATCAGTTTTTACTAAAATTGTTTTGTACAAAAACTAAAAATATTATATTTTGAGCCATGTCCCATGGGAGGCATTGTGCTTGGAATTGCCCATTTCAAAAGCAATCCTGAATAAAAGTCACAACTGGAATTGCTTTCTCAAATGAATACCATGCATAGCAAAAGCACTGTGTTAAATCTAACTGATGTTCTCCCCAGTGAAAAACATCACAATGATACTTTCCCCCCAAGCATCATAGCTCATTGTTAACTACAAGACAAAGCAACTTTTTCTACATAACAGCTGACACTGAAACATAAGATTTGGCTTTACACATTAAAACAAATTCTAGAAACATGATCTTTTCCAAGCTCCATATACCTTTCAAATAAGATAAGGTCAAGTCTCCAATGAAACCTTGGTGATTTTCTGGAAACAGCCATATATAACTTTCTTGACAATAATTTGGACATTTATCAGATTAGTTTGCTACTGGGAATTTTTTCTTTTACTACCCAGTCTAGCCTGCATATATCCATACATCATCCATATTTTTTTTATTAGTGAAGCTTTAGTTTGAAGAGATATCAGTTTGCATGTTTCTTTTCAATAAAAGTTAAAATATGCTGACTTTAATACGAGAATTGCATGTATAGCAAACTTTCTCTTTATTCAAGTATCATTTATAAAATTAAATTTTAATTTTCTGAATTGAATTAAAATTTCCAATGATTTTTATTTCATTTAACATGAAAAAGATTACAGAATTCTTAAGAGTAATTGTTAACACGAATAATAATAACTAAGCCTTGAAAGACCCTGTCAACGTTAATTCCTTCCAGGCTATTTAGAGACTTGGGAAATTTGGAGAAAAGTTTCACTACGCCATTTAGATTCACTGAAAAATGCAATCAGAACATGGCCCATTTATACACACTCTCTCTTTCACAAACACATATACAAAAGTACATCAAAACCACAAAACTAAGCCTCAAGTTACAGAATCCATAACTTGTTTTGTCTGAAGCAGCTGTATTCGTGGTATAAACATGGTAGTTCATTTTTCAGAAGCCCTGTAATTTTATTGTTGTAGCTCAGAAGTTTTGGGTTTGTCTCTCTGCATCCTAGAGAGGGACATGCACACACACAATGATTTTGTGTATGCACCAAATGTTGGATTGGTAACCATATATTAACTGTGCACGCAGGTCTCAAGGCTTGATCACTATATTCAACCTAGCTCCTGAGAGGCTGCCTGTATGATTCTCAATAGAAGAACACCAACAATGCACAGCACTAAAATGGTAAATGAAATACTGCTGATCAGCTGGCTTTTGTTTTAATGTGGGAGGACAGAAGCTAGGCCCCATCTATTCCCCATCAAAGGGTCCTAGAGGTAATCGGAACTGATAAAGCCAATTAGATGATGACAAATCAGGTGTAGGACCCCCTGATGCACATCAATCTCTCTGTCTCTCTCACACACAAAGTGCATGTTAGTAAATTACTTGCTATTCAGTGACTGGTCATAATTTGCCCTTCAAGAATAATCAAGAGCAAAATACAGATTTCTTCCTCTTGAAAAATCTAGTGGGAAGAATAAACAAACTGATTAAAATTGGCATACATTTGGCTTAATCTTTGCTCCGTGATAATAAAAAAAAAAAGCAATTTCCAGTCAACTTCCTTTGGAGTAGATTTTGGGAGTAATTCCATTGATTTTAGTGAGACTAAACACCAGGAGACAACTGCTTTGCAGCCCACAAACAAAACTCTACTGGGCTCTCCAGTGCTTGTAAAACCCCCATTGGCTTTTAATCTCACGTCTGCTTATTTCTCAAGAAAGCAAAGTTATTACGTTCTAAACAAATGTTTCCAATATAACATATATGGGTGAATAAAAATAAGACTTAAGTTAATTTATTCATAGTGTTACCAAACAATAAAAATGCATCTAGAATAATCTTCAGTGCCTCTTTAGAAGCACAGATTGCCTATGGGGTTGAAATCATAAAGAGATCTTCTATAAAATCTGCTTTCTTTTTGCTTATTCGCTATATAAATGACTTCCAGAGTTCCTTAATATTAATATGTGAAACTATATGATTTTTATTGTTGGTCAAGAAATGTAGAATTTGGTTAAATACTGTGACACTGAGGTTTATATTTTTTTCATTAACTTGATTACATGGTTACCTGATATATTTGTTCTTTAGGGTGACTTTTTAATTTCCTCCCCTACATTTAAAATGTCAACAGAAATTGATTCTGGGAGGTAAGTATCATAAAGCTTCCTAAATTTATTTTGATTCTGTTACTCAGAAAAGTATGAAATATAAAAGCCAAATGTATACCTAATTGTATATTTTTAAACAGTAGCTGAAAAACGATTCTTCCATGGGATGCAAAATGTATCTTGATGCAGTATCTAAACTGGTTGTTCAAAATTACATATGACAAATAACTCTGAAGAATTAAATTTGGTACTTTAGTAGTCAATGTTTTTCACCTGCTTATCTGCAACATTCAAAGTAGAATTTCTTTCCAATAAAACACAATCAAGATAATAATCTAAAAACTAAATAAAATATAGTGGATACCATTATGTGAAGATATTTTAAAACAATATTGTTGGACTCAAGTGATATTTTTGCAATAGTCATTTATTTTTATTGAATAAAGCAGCTTTTAAGCTTATCAGGCACTGCCCAACAAAATATTTAACTGAGAAATTAATCTTGAATTGTAACTTTGAGCTAGCAGCTCAATATGCTACAAAAAAGGGAAAAAACCCTGTTAAAGTTCATAGTTTTAATTCTGAAGCCAACTTTTTCCAATATCCTGTACATTTATTTAGAAAAAGGGGGGAGGGAAAGAGGACAACATGAAAACACACAAAAAAATATGAGCTATGAAAACATGTTGAGATGACATAAGAAAAAAAATAGAAACAGCTTATTCTTTAGTTACATATGAAACAAATATAGCCTATAGAAAATGAAGTATTGCATAGCAGTGTAAGGATTTGGATTTTGGGGAGGGGGGAATCCAAACAAAAAATGAATGAGTTGGTTCTGATAGTATCCATCTATGATAGTTAGTCATCCCGAACTATGTACATACTATATACTGCTTGTCATAAAAGTCCAGTCCTCTTCAGTCTTAAATATCTTAAAACAAGATTTTAAATGTCTAAACAAAAACACTTCCTGGCACTTCTATTACCACGTTCATTTCTCCAACCAACACCCTGTCAGAGTCTTAAAGTGTCCCTTAAAATTGAAAGTGCCGTTCTGCTACATATCATTCACCAGAAAATCAGCAATCCACAATGCCGGCAACTGCATCCACTGCACACTGAACACCGCATCTTCTACGTCATGACTGAGAAATTTCTGCTGCCATTTTGCGCTGGCCCCCCGCTGCACGTTGGGGTCTTCAAAGTTCCAACTTTAGAGCCCGTAAAGCTTCAAAGGGATGGTCAACAAGCACCATGATTAAAGGCCACTATGTCCCTGCAGGGAGACAGGTGTAGCATTTCTCTCTCTTTCGCTGCATTTTTACTTTTGCTTAGTTTTTTTTTAAAGCACTTTAGATTAGAAGTGTGTGTCCATAGCTCTCAACCGTGACCTCTCCCGCTGCAGTTGTGAAGAAAGCTTCAGTTCCATCTGAAGGCCATGACACCTTAGCTCCAACTCAAAAGCCTTCTTTACCCAGAAGCCTCAAGACTGCCGAATTAACTTTTGTGGGTATTTAATAAAAAGAGATAACCCCAAAGGATTAACATCTTCATCGCCTCTGCTGTGCATATACTGGATAGGCTAATGTGACATTGAGAGAGTCATTGTGCTGCACTAATGAAGTATGCTGATAATGTAGCACCAGTTCTTTCAGCGTGTTGTACAAGTTATATGGCTCTGCAAATCCATACCCAGTAGGTGTTTTGTTGATTACGCAATGCTTCACTTCACTGTCCACACTAAAAAGGAGAAAAAAAAGATTTTTTTAAAAAATGTCGCTAAGAGACATTTTCTTATATAACTTGCTCTTGATATAACATTACAGCAACATTCTTTGACCCATTACTGTAACCCTATCATTGTTTTCATTTAATCAGTAGTACTGTATTGCTCTGCCCTTCCATCATAGGTGAGGAAGTTGCTGTCCTCTTTAACTCTTCCAGCATCATTACAAATATTTCTTATAGATATCAGATTCCAGCGCTGTTCAAATTTGCTAGTGCTCTGCAGCAAATTGGTCCCCTTGGCTGATGGAAGATTGTCTTCATCAGTGGTAGGAAGACAAGCAGTTTTGGCAAATAATATTCCTCACCCCACAATCCTGCTCTTGCTTTGAAGAATTCCCCAATTCTCCAAAGAGTTTTGGCAACTGTAAAAGGAGTCTGGGTGGGATGAATGAAACCTCTGAAAACCATTACATTCTGATGGAAGCCTCCACTGAATATGTGTCAGTGGAGGGAACCCAACTGCACACTCATGGCTTATAAAATTGATTGTTATTAAGGAAGCCAAAGCCAAACCATTTTAAACATGAAGAAA
The DNA here is from genome assembly GCF_051295495.1 of Thamnophis sirtalis. Lineage (NCBI taxonomy): Eukaryota > Metazoa > Chordata > Lepidosauria > Squamata > Natricidae > Thamnophis > Thamnophis sirtalis. The sequence continues at coordinate 33,192,216 of NW_028261385.1, read as the reverse complement.
GCATATACGTTAATATTCTCTAGAAATAAATTTAGCTACAAGGAGTGGAGCAGTAGGCAGCGTTTGGTGGGCATTT